>NW_012118043.1:11127563-11263724 GCF_000951035.1 Colobus angolensis palliatus
TATATATATGAATGAAAGGAGATTTATTATGAGAAATTGACTCATGCAATTATGTAGGCTGAGAAGTCCCATGGTCTACCAGCTGTAAGCTGGAGATCCAGAAAAGCTGGTAGTATAATTCAGTTTGAGTCTGAAAGCCTGAGAACCAGAGGAACCAATGGCATAAATTCCAGTCTGTGTACAGGAGAAGATGAGAGATGTTCCAGCTCAAGCAGTAAAGCAGAAAAAGGGGTGAATCCTCTTTCCTCTGCCTTTTGTTCTATTCAGGCCATCAGTGGATTGGAGGGTGGCCACTCACATTGGGGAGGGCAATCTACTTAGTCCATTGAGTCAAATGCTCATCTCACTGGAAATACCTTCAGAGACACACCTAGAAGTAGTGTTTAATCAGTTATTAGGGCACCCTCTGATCCAGTTAAGTTGACACATAACATTAACTATCACAGTGACCATGGGCACATTGAAGGAGGCGCCCTAGAACTTGATGTGTAGCTTCTAATGAAATCTTAGCCTCATGTTAGGGCTCTGGGGCCAAGCCAGGGGTTGGTGAGGCAGACAAGGCTGGGAGCTCTTTGGTACTCAACCCATCTTCACTTCCAGGGCTGAGACTTATAGAGCCACTACCTACCTGTGACTCAGAGTACTCAGAGCTCAAGGTCATTCTCCTTCCATGCCCCAGAGAGGACTGGTGTATGCTACTCCAGCCACCACTTCCACTGCCCTCACTGTCTTGGCTAGAGGACTGCACTTCCAGAAGCTGGACTTCTAATATGTGCACAGATGTCCCTATGGGATCAGTGTACTTCTGAGTGGAGACTTCTGACCATAAAGGTTTCTGCTTCACTGCTGGCTCCTCAGGACCATCATTAGGGTCTGTAGTGAATTTTCTGAAGCCCCAGAGCTTGCCATAGAGGATGGCTATGTTTTCAGAACTCTGGAATAGAGAAACCCTATCCCTGATATGCTAGTAACTTTCTGGAGGATCCTGAAGGGGATATGAAGACCCAGAATAGTGGCTATGAGAAGGGATTTCTGGCTTTAGGCAATGACCAGTCCAGAACTCAGGCTTCTCTCAATTTCTTATAGATCCAATCAAAATCCTGGGACAGATTTTTAAAGAATCCTGAGATTCACCACTGACCCTTGACTACTGTCTGAAAGTACAAAGCCAGTGTGAACTTGGAAGTTTACAGTAGCACTGGTGGTCCTGACTCTACACAGCTTTGGGCTCTTATTTGGATTCAGACACCAATGAGAGCTGTTAGAGAACCCTGACCTGTGAGGAAGCCTGTGGGACCTGATCACCTAAATCATGTCAACAGCCCAGGCCTCTGGGACTTTCGGAGCATCAGGTACTGACAGACTTGATGAGCTGGGACCTGGCTGTGCAGAGAGAACCCTGTGGGAGCCAAACTCAAGGCAGACAGTGAAGGGGACTGTGGTGCTGGTGGGAAGGCTAAGAGAGTCCACCAGCCTGAATCTAGGGCCCTGGATGGAAGCTCCTTTGTCTAGAATTAGCAGAGGGAATTGAGTCTCTGGGTGAAGATTTAGAAGTTAGAGAAGGGACTCTGAATGAGACTGACAAGGAGGAGGGTCGCAAATGATAGTGAGTCAGAGCATCTGGGAGCCAAACAGGGATGAGCAGGGAGCTGAGGGCTGGAGAGTGGAGTTTGTAGCGGGCAGCATCCTGAGACAGGGGTAAAGGCTCTGTTGGCTTTTCTGCACTCACTGTGACCTCACATGTGGGTCTCTACGTTACCACAGCATGAAGGATGAAGGGTGGGTCAGACAGGGATGAACCATGGCAGATGCTGGGCTCCATGGTTTCGTTTGCAGGGTCTTGCCAGCCTGGGGACAGAGTCTTAGTAAGCCAGTCTTCTCTGGACCAACAGAATCCTCCTTCTTCCTTGTTTCCTGCATCCCTCATCCAGTGTGAGACAGCCACGTTTGACCATCCCGCCAGGGTGTGAGGACATGAAAAGACTGCGTGGGGTGCCTACAAGGCAGCCATTGACTTCTTTTAGAACTTAACAAAAATTTATCTGGGCAGTTCTTGGCTCCTCCTTAGACAGTGATGTGCATTTCCAACTGCCCCTCGTTTAATTTCATTTTAATAGGAGCTGGGAAGGGTGCAGTCCTGGTTTGGAGGCATCCATTTTTTGAGGGCTTCTGGCCTGTGTGAGGAAGCTGCCCTCTTGCTGCCTGGCCCCGTCAGAGGATCTGGGAAAGGGGTGGGAGAATGTTGACACAGGACCAATTTTTCTTGCTTTCATAGGTGCTCATTAGAAATTATTTAAGGGATTATGGTATCTCCCCTGCTGGTCACGGTGGCTCACGCTTGTAATCCCAGCACTTTGGGAGGCTGAGGTGGGCAGATCACGAGTTCAGGAGATTGAGACCATCCTGGCCAACGTGGTGAAAACCTGTCTCTACTAAAATACAAAAAAATTTAGCCAGTCATGGTGGCGTGTGCCTGTAGTCCCAGCTACTCAGGAGACTGAGGCAGGGGAATCACTTGAACCTGTGAGGTGGAGGTTGCAGTGAGCCAAGATTGTGCCACTACACTCCAGCCCGGGCGACAAAGCAAGACTCTGTCTCAAAAAAAAAAAAAAAAAAAAAAAAAATTTAAAGTAAGAACCTTAGTCACAGTTCCTGGGCTTGGGTTCTGGCTGCTCCATGGCTTGGCTGAGTGATATTTTGAGGCACTAAGGAACTCCTCTAAGATTTAGGGAATCATCCATTTAAAATGAAAGGGGAAAGTAGAGGTTCCTTCTTTCAGCCCTCAGAACAACTCTCAAACTCCTTGCCATGTTCTTCTACCTGCTCCTGTATGATCTGGCTTCTGCCCACTTCCAGGCTTTACCTCCTCTAGGCCAATCTGCTTCATGACCTTCCAGCCACTGGAATTTCTGTTTTTCAAACAGCATGACTTTATTCTGGCCCCAGGGTCTTTGTGCTTGCCATCTCTCAGAATACTCCATCTTCTGATCTGTGCATGGCTGGTTCCTTCTTATCATGAGTTGCTGCTAGATACGCCTTCTCAGAGAGGCTCCCCATCCTCCCTTTAAAACAGCTGCCCTTTTCCCATCCCCCAATTATTTTTACTTCATTATCATATTTTATTTATTTTTATTGCACTTACTATCATCTGAAGCCATCGTATTTTTGTGTGTATACTTGTTTGTTTTCTGGTTGCCCCACCTCTCTCCACATGGAATGATATTGGGGGCTTTGCTTGTTTTGCTCATTGCTATATCTCCAGTGGTGTCTGGCACATATCAGGTGCTCAGTACATGTTTGCTGGCTGAATAAATGGAGATGGTTATTAACAACTGCCTTGCTTGCTTCACAGGGTGGTTGAGATAACCTAATAAGGTGGTACATGCTTTAAATGTTCTGTGGTGCTAGCCCAAGCATGAGGAGTGGTAATTCTCTGCCTGTATTCTCTGAACATGCATCAGAACCCTGGGGATATGAGGCCAAGGAGAGGCACGGTGACAGAGGAGCACAGCCAGGGGCCTAGGAAAGTCAAGAAAGGGGTGGAGAAGGCCCCATGGTGCTTGCCTTATGGGTGCCAGTGTTGGCATATGAAAAATCGCCAAGACTGCCCACGTTCTAGACCTATCTAGAAATTATCCAGAAATCCTAGGTTTGAGATGTCTGCTTCAGTCATTGGAAAAGCTTCCTGGCTTCTGTGGCATAAGGTCCCAGTGTTCCCAGTTTTCTTGAGGTAGCTGGGTTAGAGGGAAGACCATTGCTTGGGTCTCAGAGACTAATAAGCCAAGGTCTCTATTAAGCTGCTAGTGTTACTACTAAGACAATGCCATTCAATCCCAGGCAGCCTGTCCTCAGGGAAATATACATTCAACAAATTTTATTAAGTTCTAAGTCCTCAAATGTAACACAAAGAAGTGGGACAAACAGCCTCTAAGCTTCCTTTCCCTTTGATTTCCTAGGGTTCTGAATTGAAAGAAGCTTAAGACACTATCTGGCACAGTTTCCATCCACAATCTGTCACTGGCGCAGCCCAGAGAGATCTCCGGCTGGAAGCCATAAATTTGGGTGGCTGAACCTGCTGGGAAATAAAAACCATATCAAAACTCATATTTACATACAATTATCTATTTGCATAGAGCTATGACACTTATTTTCTTGCAGTGGGAGGAGGCTTGTTTGAGAAGAGGATGGCCGCTTGAGGCCTCTCACCTCCTACCCCTGTCCTTTTGCTGGAGTTGGTGTCCACTCCCAGTGTGTCTGTGCCCTGCTGGAATTCTTTCTTTCCCCTGAACTGATGCCTTTCATCAGATCAGAAGCAAAAGTGAGGAGGGTGTGACAAGCAGTGCACACGGGGATAAGCAGTGAGGGTGTTTAGAAAGTGTCTCTTCTATCATCTTACTATGGAGGGTGAAGAGGGCCAGCAGTTGGGCTGCTCAGAGGTGAAGTCCATCAGAACTGGGCGGGTAAAACTCAGTGCAATAGCAGCCCCCAGGGAGAGGCACTACCTGCCAGAGAGAATGAAGAAGTTCCTCATCTGATACTAAATATTTCCTTCCCTTGGTTATTTGTCATGGAGAGATCTCAGCAGGTCATTATCATGCTACCACTTAGCCATCAATTAACAAACGTCTACCCCTTTGGGTCATTTCTTATAAATCAGTCTCTCCATTCCCCTCATTATTTGGTTGTTTTCTTTTAACAGCCTCTCCTGCACTGTAATTTATGGAGCCTCATCCTCTAAGAGCACTACTCTTGGCTCTGAATCCAGGGAAAGCCTTTTGTGGAATTTTAAAGGGCCGGTGAAAAAAATTGCACAAGCAAGAACTGTTTTGTTAGATTAAACCTTTTTGCGTTAGCATTATGTTCTTTTCCTCCACAGCACCATCCCGCAAACAAAAGGGGTAAAGAGCTCTGGGGTGGGAGTGGGCAAGTCACTGCATGGGGCATGGTTTGCGTTTTCTGACTTGAATCTCATTGTGTTATTTCCTCTTCATATTTATTACCACTTAAGGTTCATTTACATTCCCTCTCTGTCCACAGTGATCAGAGCAACACCTCCCAAATTAGCGTCATTTGCAAGTTTCATTAACATGCTGTTTACTCTCTGTTTTTCAGATCATTAATAAAGATGACCCCCGTGCACCCTGCCTCCCCCAACCCAATACATTTCCGTGTCTTCACCCTTTGTTTGCAGACTTTGAGCGAGTTTGAAATTTATGTGGCAGCACTCCTTACTAAGCCAATTTGAATTAATTTTGAGTGTAACACTTTATACCACTATATCAAATGCTTTTCTTATAGCTGCATGCATTCCATCAATAGTATTCTTGCACCTTTCTATTTGGTATTCAGGCTGAAAGCTCTCAATTCTGCCTGGCATTTTAGTTCTTTAAAAGTCACTGTATCCTCTGTACTGACTAGGGACTTTCTCCTAATTTTTCGGTTATTTTGAAATGATTGATGTTATGAAAGAAAGGATTTGGAGAGCTATTTATGGCAATCGATAGCTTTCATCTTTCTCTCCCACCTCTGCTATTATGGTGAATAAGTAATTTTGGTGAAATTCCCTCACATTCCAGGATGTATGAGACCTGGACCTCCTATTTTGAAGGCTACAGATTTCACAATACTCCCTTCCCTTGTTTGAAACTGACTGTCTATTTTTTAACCTAAAAAAATCAAGGCTGCTAGTGGATTATAGGTGTCTTACTGTCACTCATTTATTTATTCCACATATATTTATTGAGACTTTACTTTGACCAGATACTGTTCTAGGCTCTGAGGGTATTGCAATAAATAGACAGAATCTTTTTCTTTTTATACAGTTTTTAGACAGAGATAATGAACAAACATACAGGTATATAATATATCATCAGATTGTGATAAGTATTATGAAGGAAAATAAAGAGAGATAAATAGAGACACCAAGAGAGAAATAGCATTTGGAAGCTATTTTTCTGTGACTGACTTATCATTTTTAGCTCTCAATCTTTTATCTGGAAAGGTGTAGAATTTCCAGAAGCTCAATAGTTAGAAATAATGACTAACACAACACATAGAATTTCATTATAGCAGGTGGTTAGGCAGGCCCTATTTGAGACTCATGTTGTGTGTACGTGCAGATGCACCCATGCTGGGCCAGAATCTGGACTTTTTTTTTACTTTTTTTGAGACAGAATCTCGCTCTGTCGCCCAGGCTGGAGTGCAGTGGCGCAGTCTTGGCTCACTGCAAGCTCCGCCTCCCGGGTTCATGCCATTCTCCTGCCCAGTGTCCTGAGTAGCTGGGACTACAGTTGCCTGCCACCACGCCTGGCTAATTTTTTATATTTTTAGTAGAGATGGGATTTCACCGTGTTAACCAAGATGGTCTCGATCTCCTGACCTCGTGACTCACCATGTTAGCCAGGCTGGTCTTGAACTCCTGACCTCAGGTGATCAGCCTGCCTTGGCCTCCCAAAGTGCTGGGATTACAGGCATGAGCCCCCGCGCCTGGCCTTTGAATCTGGACTTTTTATAAGTACCTGGGACCCTCCCAGTTCAGGCATCCTTAACAAGACTCGAGGGATATTATCCTTTTGGACTTTATGAAGATCAGCAAAACATTGATGGAGAGCACTGAGCTCACCCAGTGGACTGTACCAGGTACAGATTACCAAAGGGTCCACTTGGTATGAAGGTGCATACATCAGACCAGAGATAGCTTACAGACCCAGTAAAGGAAATCTCAGCAGGAGCCTGCAGGGGCTGCAAGACAGGCTGAGGACATATGTCTTCAACATCCTGAGGCAGGGTGCTGAGAGGATCTCAGCTTCTTCCTGAGTTCAGGCCCATAGCTCACCGGCTGGCTGGGGCCACTCTTAACAGGGATCCTTATTCTTAAGTGAAGTCACTTTTGCAGTCAATTTCATGATGGCTTTTTATTGTTTTTAGATTCACCCTTTTTCTCCTTTGTTATTTTATTTTGTGTTCCCAATACCTTTTTGTGGAAAAATGGCATTGTTCCAAAATGCCAAAACAGCTGTCACTTTTATATTGGAAACCCTAAGATGGCGCTTCTCCACCCGCAGGATAACATTAAAATGCTTAGCTTAACTCTCACAGCTTCTGGCCTGGTGCCTCCCCAAGCTGTGAAGCCTCATAGGCTGCCCCGTCCTGCCTCTCCTGCCCTTGGGCTCTGACGGAACCCAATCCCCTGGGCTCCTCCCTCACACTAGATGACCTCCTGCTTCTCCGTGCTCCCCTCGAGGTTCTTTCTGAGTGGAATGTCCTCCCTTCCTCTTCACCTGCAAGCTCCCACTTAGCCATTTCCCCCAAGCCCCAGGCTTTAGGACCCTGGACATCTCTCTACCATCACCCTTACACATTGACAGTGGGTTTCCAGAATGACAGGGACAATGTCTTATTCATTTTTGTGTTGACATTACCTAGGACAGCCCCAGGCACAGGGCAGGCATTCAGGAAAGGTTTGTTAAAGGAAACTGAACTGAAGATGAAAGAAGTGAGGGGTTATCAATCCCACTTTGCTGTTCAGGAGACTGAGGCTGGGGAGGATAAGCTGCATGACCCAGGCCATCTAGGGAAACCTAGGGTGGGGCTGATATCAGAGTGCAAGGCAGTGGGTGCCTATTTACCAGATCTGCTTCCATGTCCTAGGTGATTTCAAAGCACCGTGAACTCAAAGAACTCAGCTGTCTCTCAGCTCATAGGCATCATTTTTATTCAAAATATTCTGATTTGCAACTAATGACTTTTGGTTTTTTTTTAGTTATCAGTTGGCCTATTTTTATTGGTGGAGTTTATTTTTTCTGTAAACGTTCTTATTCATTTTCAAGTTAAATAAAATCTGACTTTTATCCCCAAAGGAACTTAGATTTCAAACCCGTGACTTGAGCAGGATTTTGGTTGGAGTTTGGGTTTGACTCATCTCTTTGATTAAAGGCTTATCTTCTTCTAAATAACATGTCTTAATAGTTACTCTTTCCCTTTCTAGACCTTCTAAATTTAGATAAATGAGACCAATTATTGCTTCCAGAATGTTCAATTTCTACACTGGTCCTAGAATTTGGTCTCTAAGAGATGTTGATTTTCTTCCTGTGGGATCATTTAAATTCTGCATTTTCCCAGTTGGTGTCCTTATGGAAGGGGAGGAGGACTGTGGGCGGGGCAGGCTGGCTGCTTGCTAACCAGGAGACACAAGGAGGGGATTTCAGCCTCCTGGGAGCCTGGTTGTGACCCACAGAGACCTCACCAGCTGCGGGCAGAGGGATAGCCTGCGGCAAGGTAGCTGGTGTGTGAACAAGCCTATGAGATCATCATGTCTGTGGACACCCAGGTAAGGGAGATAAACCTCTGGAAATGTGCTGTGATGATGTGAAAACTGCACGGGGAGGAGAGATGTTTTTCAATTCCTTTTCTTCTCTGCAACTTCCAGAGATGATCTGGAATCGGTGATGGGCAGATATGGCACATCCATACATCATTTCAATATATATTTATTAAGCACTTGCTGTGGGCCAGGCACTGAGCCACACTGTGCCTAGGGGGTAAACAGGAAGATACAACTCTGCAGTCTGGAGAAAAGGAGGATTTGCTGCAGGGGCAGGGAGAATTATTCCTAGCAGAGCCTCAGAGCTTAGGAGAATAACTTGGGAACTGCTTATGATATTGTAAGACCTGGAGATGGGGAGAAGGAACCAGAGGATTTCTTTCCTCTGATGCCTGCCTGCTTTTCTCTACTGAGTTTCCCAGCCTCATCAACCCTGACTACCTACCTGCTCTCCCACCCAGACCCTCCCTGCTAAATGTGAGCCTGTAACTCTGGATCCCTAGGGCCTTAGCAGACGGAAACCATTTTGGGCAAGACACAGTTAGTGTACAATTTGAGACTGCTCAGATGTAGGGCTGAACAACCCATGCTTGATCCCTGGATATGAGGCTCACTAGCACTAGGGTAAACAGATTTAGAAGAGGAATGACCATTTACTCAATTAAAAATAGAATCCTTAGATCAACCTAGAAGTCTACAATGTAGGATGATTGCAGTGTAAGTACACACTCTGTTCAGAGGAGGGTACTTTAGCTGGAATCCTTGGGCTGATCCCACTTTTCCGGGCTTCTGAATATTGACTTGTATGTGAAATGTTATTCTGTGTGTGAGCATATATGCGTTTTTTTTTTCTGAGAAGAGAGTCTGTGGTTTTCATTAGAATCCTGGCAGGGTATTGTTTTAGGGTCCAGGAGCCTTGGTTCCAGTCCTTGGCTCCTATCTTTACCAGCTGAGGTAGGGGAGTCACATGGGCTCTGCTTTCATCTACAATAGAGTAAAATAACAGCACCTTCCTCACATGGCTGTTATGAAGTTAAAATGAAAACATGGGTAAACTATGTGGTTTGCAAACCATACACTACTAGATGAATGCCTGGAATGGCCATGTGGTCCTCTTCCCTCCTTCCCCATTACCTCTCCCTTTCCCCTTACCTCCTCCCAACCTAGTTAACTTCTAATTTTTCTTCAAGACCCATTTCCAGGAACACTTCAAAAAAGCTTCCCCTGGCTGCTAAGCTTGCTCCCTCTGGGTAAGGTGCCCCTTCCCCCTTCCCTTTACCATCCTTCTCTTAGCTGACCTCCAATAACATGAATTCTACCCTGTTGCAATCATTTGCTTCCTCTTCCGAACCTGGCTCTTCTACCCAGACTGCATGATCCTTGAGGACAGGGATGGTGATCTGGTTGTTTGCTCTGCCTGTCACAGTGTAGCTTTAATATAATTTTATTCAATCGATAAAATGTTAATTTATTTTTAAATTGTGTTTTAATGAGCTAACTCCTGATTATTTTTATCTATTCATCAAAGGCAGACTTAGTTCCTTTTACTATGTGTAAATGAAAGTGATAAAATGGAATCCTTTAACAGCATCTTACTACTGTCTATTAGGTTGGCCTTCCAGCAAATTAGTCTGAATGAATGAGGGTTCATCTCCCTCTGTTGAGGGAGGCAGGAAATAAAGCAGTTGCATGCTGCAGTGCCAGGCCAGGCACTGTGACTACCACAGTAACTTCCTTCCTCACTCACAGAACAGCACCCTCCTTTCTAGCCTACTACCTGTGGCACAGGCTGATCAAGGGGATTAGGTCTGGGGTTATATAACTCCAGAAAGTCTCAGCAGGGCGCGGTGGCTCACGCCTGTAATCCCAGCACTTTGGGAGGCCGAGGCGGGTGGATCACGAGGTCAGGAGATCGAGACCATCCTGGCTAACATGGTGAAACCCCGTCTCTACTAAAAATACAAAAAAATTAGGAGGGCATGGTGGCAGGTGCCTGTAGTCCCAGCTACTCAGGAGGCTGAGGCAGGAGAATGGCGTGAACCCGGGAGGCAGAGCTTGCAGTGAGCTGAGTGAGCCACTGCATTCCAGCCTAGGTGACAGAGCAAGACTCCATCTCAAAAAAACAAAACAAAACAAAACAAAAAACAACTCTAGAAAGTCTCCCAGCTGGCCTCACCTAGGCAGCACACTGCTGCGGCAACAGGCTGGCCTGAGCCTCTCTCAGCCCCTTTCATAGGCACTGTAATCTTCTGATCATCTTCTATTCTTTTTCTTTGTTATTTACTGGCAGTAGCCATTGCAGATGTGTCTTCTGAAGTTCCTCTTCCTGGCTTCTCCTGGATTTTTCTCTATTTTGTCTCCTGCTCCCATTGCAGGAAGCGCCACAATTTCCATCCTCCCTGCTTTCATTTGTATTACTGGAAGGAAAAAGGAATTATGTACTTCCTACCAGCTCCAACTCAGCTGGCGCTAGACATTGTGTAGATTGATGTAATGTTACCAAGGAGGAAATTATTAAAATGATGAGGGTAATTTTCTAATTCACACCTGGAGAGCAAATCTGATGGTGCTTGCACAGATCTTTAATGAAACAACATTGTTTAAAAAGTTTCCAGAGAAATTCATCACTAATTGATTTTTGAACTGTGGAAAAAGATAATACAGAGAGATGAGATATTAGCTTCCCTCTGACCTAACTCCCACACGAGCTTTCCATTTCCTTAGTCCCCTTTTCCATGGAAAATCGATAGCAGCTTTCTGAATTGGCATTGCAGACAGTAAGGCCCACATAAAGGCCTATGTTTGGATGGGATGTGTTTTCTTTCTGCTTCAGTTTTCCATCATTTGGGCACTGCTGTGAGTTCTTGGTGAAAGCCATGGATTTCCATGGTAGAATTGGAAGATTCATTTTGTGACACAAGAGAAAGGCAGCAAGCAGGAGAAATGCACTTGGGCTCAGGTTGGGTGTCTTCAAGGCGGGCAGGTCTGTAGTGGGAATTTAGGGGCACAGCCCTCCCTTTAACTTCAGAGACTTCTCAGACTCCCCCAACACCAACATATGCATTCTTTATGTGTACTTATATATTCTTAGATAGGGACCACTGAAAGTTTCTTATTCTTATATAAAGTATGAATAAAAGCATTTCAAATAAAATTCTGTTTTTAAAAAGTTGGCCTGAAACTTGTAATCCAGTTTAAAACTGAGTGCCAGTTATGCAAAGCCACCTCTATGATAAGCCCCCCAGCCCTTCTTCACCCAGGTTGCCATGTTCCTATCCCTCCTCTTTAGAATTTTTGAAGATGCAGCTCCTGGGTGTTGAACTCCTGGGCTAGTCGGAGAGGTTCTTCTTGTATTATCTCCTTGCAGCTGATGGATTCCATCTGCCTTCTATGAATTTAAAGGAATTTTGAGAATCAATAGAGTTCCAGATCTCAGGAGAAATAGCTTTGGCTTAAAGGGCCTTTACTCCAAGTCTGGCTTGTAAATATATTAAGGCAGCTTGCCTCAACTTGAGGTGCCCCTCATAGATCCAACTGGTAGACTTTGCCAGGTCCTCTGCTGCGTGCTGGTGAGCCAATAAGACCTACTTTTGGACCTACTTTTGTACTCCCAGAGCTCACAGCTGGTGAGATGGAAGTACCATGACAGGGAGGCTCAAAATGCTATGACCTCCTTGAGAGCAGATGTCTCCTTCAATATTGGGGACCCCAGGAAGACTTCCAGAGGAGGGGCTGCTGGGCTGAGCCTGGAGGGAGGGATGGCTATGCCCACTTTTTTTTTGTTTTTGTTTTTTTTTGAGATGGAATCTCACTCTGTTGCCCAGGCTGGAGTGCAGTGGTGCGATTTCAGCTCATTGCAAGCTCCGCCCCCCGGGTTCCCTCCATTCTCCTGCCTCAGCCTCCCGAGTAGCTGGGACTACAGGCGCCCGCCACCTCGCCCGGCTACTTTTTTGTATTTTTTAGTAGAGACGGGGTTTCACCGTATTAGCCAGGATGGTCTCGATCTCCTGACCTCGTGATCCGCCCGTCTTGGCCTCCCAAAGTGCTGGGATTACAGGCTTGAGCCACCGCACCCGGCCAGGAATAATCTCTTATTATATTGGGATCTTTGCAGGAGTTTTCTGCTCTTCTTGTCAATGTATATTTAACTCTACTTTATCCCCACTCCTCTTACAAACTCTCACCCTGGCTCTTAGGGGTCTGCTAGGCTAGTTCTCAGTATGGTGTTGATGATAATAACAGTTCCAAAGTTCACTCTCAAACTGTTATTCCCATTTTCACCTTTCTTAAAGAGATTAATACAAGGGAGGTTAGACTTAGAGTCCGGGAGGCATTGTTGGTGTGGACATTTCCTTGGCTCTTAAAATGATGTTTAAGGATTCACTAACTCTGGCTTCCGTAAGACTTGCTTTTCTCAGTGGTTTGGACATTGAGTGCCCCCTTAGGAGCCTTGCTACAGTGTGTGGGTAGGTATGGGGGGGCACCGTCTGGTCCATGAAGGCCAGTGTGAAAGCCCTGTTCTGCCAAGATGATGTTTACAGGGGCAGGAGCACTGGTCTACGGTCTGCCCCTGACCATTTTGGCCAAGGTATTATCCCCTCAGTCCCTACCACTGTAAATTGCAAGGGTTGAAAACCAACTCTGAGAGTTTCTGTAGCTCAGTCCTCCTGGGCATGTCTGTATTGGATGCTTTTTCACTCTTCATTTTTTAGGGCAATATGGAAACGCACTAACACCCTGCCAGAAAGTGAATTTAATTTGTCTAGGGTGTAACCATGTATTTTTATTCAGTTTGTAAAATAATATTAATTGCAATGATGTTAATAACGACCTGAAATTTTATGGGACTTTTCCAGTTTACAGTGTTTTTAAATCCTTGATCAGTTTGGGTCTCCAAGTCATCTCTATGAGGTGCCATCTGTGAGCACTTCACCGTATGCAATGTAGATTTGTCTTGTCCTTTAACCCTCTCAAGAATTCTATGAGGCAAATATTATTATTATCTCAACATCTCAGATGAGGAGTCTGAAGCTCAGAGAGGTAAAGTATCTTGCCTGAGGTCATGCAGCTAGTGTAAGTCTTTGGAGGACAGTTTATTCCACGGCAGTAGTGTGCCACTTTCATTCTCTCTGAACCCCTCTTATTCCAGATACCTTTTAGTTGGCTATGCACTATTGCTAAGCAGTGGGGTGGAGGGGCTGCTGTGTTTTTAGCTCTGAACAGCTTGTAGTGCCAGGTCACTGTGAAATTTCTTTGTGATTTGACCATGAGGCAGCATGACTTACCAGAGTTGGATGAGCCTGGGCAATGTGGGATGCTGTTTGTTGGGGAACGTAGCTAAGGGTATGAACTGGGAATACAGCATGAAGAGAGAAAATGATAACAGTTACGTAATTTGGTGGAGAACAGAACAAAAGTGGGACTTTTAGAGCAATTGAAGAGAGGTCTGAATAGTTGAGAGACTGGCTTTAGAGGCAACTAAAACTCCAAGGAGTCATAAGGAAAAGAGAAGGAGAAAAGATTCTTGCTTCTTGACCAGAATTAACAGGAAAGTTAAGGGGGATTGAACGTAAGTGTCCAAACATTTGGAAGACAGTGGCAGGCTTTTGTAGAATTTCACAGAAGAAGACACACAGAGGACTGGTTAAATTGGAGCACTTCAGAAGGCAGACACTTGGTTAGCTTCTAGGAAGGATTTCTTGGATGCGAGGCATTTCTAATGCTGTAACAGATGTCAAGCTACTTGCAATGAACAGGATATCAGTCAAGCCACTTGGGTGCCCAGCACTCTTGTACACCCTTTCTAAGTTTGGGGAATTTCTCATTTTCTGAGTCTGTGCCTCAAGTGGAAAGCCAGAAATGGGCTTTCCAAGCTTCCCTTGTATAGAGTGCAGGTCTAAGTTCCTTCCCACCAGAGGCACCTGTGTCTGGCTTCATTTAGGAGGCCAGTGATGCTAGGAAACAGGTGTCCAGTGGAATTTGTTCTGGTGAGAGAAGGGACTTAGATATTTAGCATCTAGATGCAGCAATCACAGAGTTTGTGGAAATACACAGTGCTCAGTGCTGTGGGTGGGACCTGTGGTTTCTGTGTCAATTGGGATGCTAATGGGGATGCCATAAAAGCAGTCTGGAGGATAGTGTGATTGATCCACTGTTCCTGGCTGTAGGGCTTCCCAGAGACACTCACAGAGAACTAGCAACACTTTTTAATAATTTCATTTTCTTCTTAAATCAGCTAGGGAGTGTTCTTTTGTCCACACCTAAAAACCTTGACTGGTACAACAGGTAACTGAGGAAGCTTATGGAGTCTCTGGAGACTTGTAGAAATAGGAGAAACACTTGGCTGTCAGTTCAGCATGATTACAGTATGTATCAGTCAGGGTTCTCGGTTGCAAACAACTGAAACCAACTCTTTGTATTTTAAGCAGAAAAGGAATCTATTCAGGTTTCAGTGATTCAGTGAGATGCTAAAGAACCAATTTGAAATGTGGACAGAAACTGAGAGCTTGAGTTAAGAACCCTCTTAGGACAACTGGGTCAGGAAGCATCCTTTGCTTCTCTAGGATAGTGCTTGACCTGTCATTAGACACCAGGAATTAGATACCCTTATGGCTGCCAGGAAAAAAAACCTGACTATCCCAGAGTCTTCATACCACTCACTCCAGCTTCTGGATAAAGGGTCTATCTGTCTGAATTTCCAGGGAATACAGACAGGCAGAACCCCCAACCTTTGGACTTCTGAGGTAAGAGGCTGGGTACTGAACCCTACCAGCATTAACATAGGGCAACATTGACTCAAAGAGAAGTGGGAGTTAGACACAGCAATAATAGATGTCCACATTGGAGCTGGAAAAGGCGGTCACATGCAGCCTCATTGATCCTTGCATGGTTACCTGTGAGTGTGTCCTCAGACCTGGAACATTTTCTTATATAGAGATAAAAAGCCGTCATGGCCTTTGCTGGACTGATTGCCCTGTTTGGGAGTATCTTTCCCTGTTCTAGGTTTGATAGGAACTTTTTTGTTTTGCTGAAGTGTATGCATCATGTGGCACCACACCTGGCAATCCCACTGCTATATCTCTTCAGAACACGGTCCTTTGCCTTTAATATAAGAGGACTGCACGCAGACAATCTCCCCGCCTCAGCTCCAGGGCTGGCTTACTGGCCATGGGAGACCAGTGGTCACTATTGAAGCTGACCTTGCTCTGTCTTTTCTCTAAAATGCTGTTCCAACCAGTGCCTCTGGGAGTTGTGTCTTTCTTGGTAATCTTGACGTCTACAAACCATGCAGTGGGTTGACATTTTGATACTGCTGCTCCTGGTGATATGCAACAGGTCTCACTTGCTTGACAAGGGCGCATGTCTTTAGTTTAATGCTATAAGATGTTGAGCTGTAAGAGGTAAATGAAGGACAAACTCCTAACAGATAAAGAGGCCTGTATTAGGGTTCTTTAGAGGGACAGAACTAATGGAATAGTCATATATATAAAGGGGAGTTTATTAAGTACTAACTCACATGAACACAACGTCCCACAATAGTCTGTCTGCAGGCTGAGGTGCAAGGAGAGCCAGCCCGAGCTTCAAAACTGAAGAACTTGGAGTCCGATGTTTGAGGACAGGAAGCATCCAGCACAGGAGAAAAACGTAGGCTGGGAGGCTAGGCCAGTCTCTCTTTTCACATTTTTCTGCCTGCTTATATTGTAGCCAGTCTGGCAGCTGATTAGATTATGCCCACCCAGAATAAGGGTGGATCTGCCTTTCCCACCCAGTTACTCGAAAGTTAATCTCCTTTGGCAACACCCTCACAGACACACCTAGGATCAATACTTTGTATTCTTCAATCCAATCAAGTGACATTCAGTATTAACCAGCAAAAGGCCTCTATGCTGCAAAAATCAATGATGGGACAAAAAAATCACTTTGTCCCATCCTGGTTTTTATTGTTTATTTACATACTCTATCCCATTTTTATGTTAGATTCCCCCCGTATTTAAAGCAACTGCTGGAACAATGGTATCACCTGCTCCATGATCCATCCATCCATCTATCCATCCATCTATCCATCCATCCATCCATCCATCCATCGATCCATCCACCCACCCATCTATCTATCTATTCACCCAGTAAGCATTTACTATGAACCTCCTCTGGGCATGCCCCAGAAAGTTGCTGGTGATGCAAGAATTAATGAAGCAGTTTCTATTTTTTTTTGACACTGAATTTCCCTCTTGTCACCCAGGCTGGAGTGCAACGGCATGATCTCAGCTCACTGCAACCTCCGCCTCCTGGGTTCAAGCGACTCTCCTGCCTCAGCCTCCCAAGTAGCTGGATTACAGGCGCCTGCCATCATGCCCAGCTAATTTTTGTATTTTTAGTAGAGACAGGGTTTCACCATGTTGGCCAGGCTGGTCTTGAACTCCTGACCTCAGGTGATCGGCCCTCCTCGGCCTCCCAAAGTGCTGGGATTACAGGTGTGAGCCACAGTGCCCGGCCAGCAGTATCTTTAAGGAGCTCAATCAGTGAGGAAGTTGCTATGCAAACAGAGAATTACAATACGAGGTGTATTAGTTTTCTGCTGCTGTGCAAAAAGTCACCACAAATTTAGTGGCTTAAAACAACACTGATTTATTAGCTCACATTTCTGTAGATCAGAAACCCATCATGGTATATCAGTTCAGGGTATCACAAGGCTGAAATGGAGGTTTTGGCTGGACTGACTTCTTGTTTGGAGGCTGTGGAATAATTTACTTCCAAGCTCATCCTTGTTGGCAGAATCCAGTTCCTCAAGGTCGTAGGACTAAAATCCCCATTTCCTTGTTAGCTGTCAGCCAGAGACAGTTCTCAGCTCCTAGACGCTGCTCTTAGATCCTTGCCCCAGGGTCCCTCCATCTCAGCAACTGAGAATCTTCCTCATGTTGAATCTCTCTGACTTTTATTTTTGCAACCAGCTGGAGAAAGCACTGTTTTAAAAGCACTGTTTTTAAAGCACTCTTGTGATTAGGTCAAGACCACCTGTTTAATCTTCCTATTTTAAGGTCAACCAAATAGCGTATGCTATATAACATAATGTAATTACAGGAGTATAATCCATTATAATTGATGCAGGATTTTTCTCAACCCCTTTGTCAGACTTGCAAAGGGGGTGCCCCTTTTACTTAGCCTGCTGGGCACAACCCCTTGCAGGAGGGAGCATGTGAGTGAGTGAATGCAGGATCTGATTGGCTGCTTCAGGCACCGGCAGGAGCAGGCTCTGTGTGGGCCTCCTGGCGGTGCCCCCGCTGGGGGTGCCTGCAACCCCTGCAGCCCCAGGGGATATATTACAATGCTCTCTTAGCTCTGCCATCTGTGGACAGTGGTGTGTTATCAGCTCAGTGGGCCCCTTGCCTCGCTGCATGGGGTGGCTGCCATCCATTAGTGAGGGAAGAGGGCCAGTGTGACAGCCTTTTTTGGGTACCCACACTCGGTGGGTCCTGATTGTCTGGCATCCAAGAAGAATGAAGTCACCCAGACACCTGAAGGATGATAATTTTTTTAAGCAATGGGAAATGGCTCTCAGCAGAGAGGGGAGTTGGAGAGGGCACAAGATGTGCAGATAGTCTTGCCCTGAAGTGCAGCTGTCTCTGTTCAGCTATTCCCTGAAGTTAAACCATCTCTCCGAAGTTAACCTGCCTCTTCTCTGAAGTCCAGCTGTCCCTCTGAAGTCAAGTCACCTCTTTCCAGTCAAGCTGCTTCTCTCTCTTCTACTGACTGAGCCTGTGGTCTTTATAGGCGCAGGATGTGGGGTGAAGTGGGCCATAGGTAGTTCTGGAAAAAAGACATTATTCAGAAAGAACCAGTTGGGAGAGAGCCGGCAAACAGGGATAGAAGTTCTCACTTTGGGCTGTGGGTTTCAGGCTTTTCGGCTCAAAGGTGGGGTTTCACTGGGGACCTGTCCCCAGTCGGCCTAGAATTTTTCTGCCTCCTGCCTCTATCATGATCGCTGTCCCAGAAATTGTGCAGAGCATAATTATGAAATTGTGTACACTGGAAGGGGGTGTATGGAAAATCTTCGGGACATCACAGAATCCTGCCTGCCTTGCAAAGTGGCGTGTGCTGTGTTTGGAGGCATACACAAGAAATCATAGGAGTGCATAGTTTTGGAGGTGAGAGAAGCCAGGGAAGTCTTTCTGGAGGGCTGTTATCTGCAGGGATGCCTTTGGAAGGATGTCAAAGGCTATTCAGTTGAGAGGGCTGAGAGGCACTTAGCCCTACAAAGTGAAGACTGGTCATAGGACTATTCCAGCTAGAAGGAAGGACTTATGTGGGGCCAGAGGTGTGACACAGCATGGTGTATTTGGAAATAACAAGTTTGGGGTTACTAGAGAGTAAATATTTTCCAAGGAAGGGAGTGGCAAGATGGGGACCTGGAGAGGCCTGGAGGAGTCCAGACTAAGGATCTAGGAGAATCAGATCTTTGGGTCCTAGCACAAAATGTTTGATTTGGGGTGGGGCCCAGTAATTTGCTTTTCTAACAAGTTCCCAGGTGATACTGATGCTGCTGGCCTGGGGCCACACTTAAAGAACTGGGGCTCTGCAGAATGAATGGGAAGAGAACAATTCTGTGGGTCCAGTAGGAGGTCATGGTACTAGTCAAGCAGGAGATAATGAAGCTCTGACCAGGTTCAGAGCCAGGGCATTGAGAGTGGGTATAATGTGGAGTAAATGGGATTTAGAAAAAGATTTAGGAGGGAGGCAGTACTGGGGTGTGGGTCTGAGAGACAAGGCAGTTAGGGCTGACCTCTGCTCTGGAGAGACCTGGAAGGAATCTTAGCCATGACCCAATTCAGCCCTCTCATTCCTCAATGTGAGACAATGTGAGGCCCAGGGAGAGCAAGTCACTCCTTCAAGATCACACAATTGTTGATATTGGCACTGGGACAGGGGAACCAGATTCCCTGGACTCTGCAGCATAGCATTTGTGAATGAATTTGGAAGGAAGAAAACAAAATAAAACCAAGGTAGCCCCAGCTCTCCTAGAAACTCCTTGTCAGTCTCATTCCCCTGGCTCCTATCTCCTTTGTCTGCCACTTGGCCCAGCATGCTTCTGAGGTAAAGGTCATTCATTGCAGCTTGTGTACAAGAGGAGCAGGAAGTTCCTCGCCTGGACACAGACCTGTACGGGGTTCCTGAAGGAGAGGTCAAACTCGTCAAAGGTGTTTTAAGCCTCCTAACTGATTTTCTTTCAGCCCTGGACTCTTGGTTGCAGGAGAATTTTCATAGCTGAGATACTCTACCAGTGACAAATTTGCTGAAGCCTGGAGACAAGATTGGGAAATTACAGCATGCTCCTTGGGTTTCCAGAGGGACAACACTGAGCATGGACATTCCTTCTCACACACACGTACGATGGAGTGCACACACATGAGATGGAGATCAATCTTAACCCCCAAAGGTCCCTTTGTCTCACTGAAGTGCTTATTAAATGAATCTGTGTTTCCACTGGCAGCTCTGAGTCATCTAGAAAGGGAACACAATGCGATGTCAGTCAGTATTTGTTACTGTCAGAGCCTTCCTCGCAGCCTGCCCTGCGTTTATTGTCTTTTTGGGGCCCGTTTTATCCGTTTTCTGTGGGTAAAGTCATTAATCTTCCTCCTGGCTCGGGGGCTGTGCATCACTGACAGCTGGGGTCCTAGCTTCCTGGGCTGCTGGGTAAGGGCACTTCCGGGCCTCTCGGTGATGGAGTTTTGATTAGAAAGAGTGAAGAGCAAGCCAAGCCTTTAAGAGGACCCAGGAGGTGGGGTGTAAGTGTCTGTGGTCCCACAAGGCCCTGGGGATCAGTGGAAAAGGTCACCCTGTTTTTGAATCATCTGCAGTGCACCCTGACACCAAAATACACTTAGTCCTATGCAGAGTCACTTGATAAAGAGGCTAATGAAGTGGAAAGATGTCAGCAGAGCTAAGCGGGCCAGGCTCTCGGGGATGCACCATGATTCAACCTTCTGTTACCATGGAAACCAGGGAGGCTTGGCTTCCTTTTTTCTCTCCTTCCTTTTGGAAGGTCTCTCCTTGGTAACCTTGACCCTTTCACATTGGCAGCCAGAGATAAGAAATTCCATTTTCCCTTATCTGGTCATGGTTGGCTGGTAAGACTCTGATGGGTGTGTGATGGAGGAGGGGTGCTGGCCAGGGGCTCCGGAGTGCCTTAATTCAAATGCATAAAGTGGAGGGTGGGAGGCAATAGAAAAAGAACACAGTTAATTAAGGTTGATATTGCAGAGAAGGTTGTTTTCTGAATAATAAATTCTGTGGGCTTCAAAAACAAGTGCAATTAAAGGAGTGCAAAAAGGAGAGACAGTTGAAGGGCAGAAGAGGACCAGTTTTTTGGGGGGTCATAAGGGGGATACAGGGTGCATCTAAGAGACTCTCACTATGCTGGGATCTTGATACGCAGAACAAATACTGTGTTTGATGATGGTTTGTGACATGGCTGCCTGTACAAATGCCCTTTGCCTTGAGCAATGGAGTCATTTACATCCTTAGCTAATGAAGGAGGGCTTTGAAGTTGATCCAGAGGGGAAGATTGGCCTTAGGTCGCTATCAAGGAGAGGGCTTTTGCTTCAATTTACTCTCAGAAATGTTGTTCCTGGGCAGATGTTTCCTCAGTCATGTTGTACATCACTTTCAGTTCAAGTGCCCACTATACCTTTCTGTTCTCTGTGTCTTTTGGAATAAATTATTGATTGAAAAACATGTATAAATTCCTGGCCAGTTAAAGTTTGGTGCTCCTTGGGCTGGACATCCAATCCTGAATCAGACAGAGGAGTGGGTGGCCAATGACATGCAGTATTAACATAGCCCCCTTACCCACCCCTCAATAGTAATATGAGTTAGAACAAGTTTTTAGAGAAAGAAATATAGTGTCAGGCTCACCCAAACATCTTTTCTGTTTTAGAAACCTTTACTTAACTTCAACAAATGTCAAGAAAGGAGTATGTATCTTTTATATTAATTATTATAAAGGTAAAAATCTTAGCCTGTCCTATGTGATAAAGGTGTTTTTCTTCTACAACTGTGAATCAGGGAACATATCTGCAGGTGTGTGCAGGATCTGGGAGATCTCAGATTTGGCCAGGCTACTGAGGAGGAAGTTCTCCATGGTTGACGAAGATGGCTGGGTTTTCAGGATTTTCCTAATCCACCCATTCTTATCACATTTTAATTGGTGACCTCACTTGGACTGGGGTGATGTGATTGGGAAAAGGGCTGGAGGGAACCACACTCCCTTATCCAGCTAAGAACCACATCCCCCATCCATATTCCCTCATCCACCTGGCTTAGGGGAACACTGAGAGCAGAAGAGATTTTACCTCACTTCACATTGATTGTGTATAGAGATTTCCTGTGTATGACATAGATTATGTATAGAGATTTTCCTGTGTATGAGTTATCAATAAAGAATTGCTCAACTAAATTATGCTACATCTATAATGGAATACAATGCAGCTAGGTAAAAGCATGAGGAAATGCTGGAATGATATGGAAAACATCCCAGCATCTATGTTTAAGTGAAAAAAGCAAGAGCAAGCAGTGAATGTATTATATTTTGACTTCTACTAGAAAAAGGAGAGAATCAATAAAATATCTTCATATATGATTGCATTTCCATAAAAAAAACATGGCAGTACACAAAATCAATAAATAAAATAAATAAAACAATTTAAAAAGCAGCCAGTGGAAGGATGGGGTGAGAATTAGATTGAAAGGCAGACTCCACATATACACTGTTAAATTTAATTTTTGGACCACACACATTTATTACTTATCCAAACATTAAATGAATAGTAGAAAACACAAAGTTAACATTACAAAGTGGTTAATGAAAATATTAAGAAAAACCAGGAAAAACCAGTAAAATCTCTTCAAAAATTCTTTTCCCTATGTTCTTGCTTGGGAAACTCTTTCTTTCCTTCCTTGCTGTCTCCTGTTTTTCCTTTTCTTCCTTCCTTGTTAGACAAGGGCTTTAAGATGACTTGGGGGGAGAATATACATATACTGCAAAACAGATTTTAAAAAGTTTACTTGGAGCTGATGATGTCAGCAAGATGGCAGAATCAGAGATAACCCACTTATATTACCCCACAATAGTAAGAATTCTGTACGCATTTACAGAACGCAGTCTCTTTGAGGGAGCCTTGGAAGTTAGATAGGAGTTCATGAAACCGCAGTGGAGTCTGAGATATAGGAAGGCCATTCTGAGAGTGCATGCCAGCACCCAGGTAGCAGACCCTACAATCATGCTCCCAGGTTCAAATCCAGAAACAGCTTAATTCCCCAAAGGGCTTGGCCACAGCCCCATTAGGCCTTGAGCCTTCAACCAAAACTCTCTTCCAAGGAGTCTGGGAGGAATCATGCACATTAATGCCTTTGCAGAAAGGCTTATCTGTCCACTGATATCAACCTCAGCAGTGGATCTGAAGGTCACCCTGTATCTCAGCTCCAGCCCTCTTCCACTGGTCTCAGAGGGAAATTTGTCTTTATCTTGAAGACTGGGAATTATCTATCTGTCTGAACTTCTATGAGGAGCCCACCAGGCACTATTCCACAGCAGATCCTGAGGGGGCACAGCGTTAGCTATGTCTCCTTTTGCTGCAATTGGGGAACCCTCTTGCTCATGCAGGAAACCACTGGGAAGTGTGCAAGTCTGGGACAATGGGGCAAGCGTGTCAGCCTCTGTCCCATGGTGAATTCTGAGGGGGCTCATTCTTGGTTCCAGCCCCTCTCTCAGCAATCAAGGAACTGTCACACCCATACAATAAACTTCTGGTAAATGTGTGCCCATTGGGCACATGGGACAGGCTTGCAGAATTGGGTCCCTGGTTAACTTTCCTGCACATCCTGGGTATCCTCCTTGGGTCTTCCCCAAGTTCATCTGGGTCGAGGTGCCATACCAACCTTGAAGCTATAGCTAGACTTATGGAGAATCTGAGCTTAGGGCGCCCTCTAGTGCTGAAATAGTTCCAGTAGTCACTGACTTTGAAAAAGGTCAGCCAGCTTAGATTTTTGGGCAGGCCGACTGAAGAAGGATGGGCACAAACACGAGCAGACTTGCAAAGACTGGAATACATACCTAAGTCTTCAAAGCATAGATATCAACATATGTCTGCAAGGATAGAGAACAACCTGGGAATTATGACTTCATTTAACAGACAAAACAAGTCACCAGTGACAAACCTTAAAGAGATAAGATGTGTGCTCTGTCAGACAATGAATTCAAAATAGCTGTGATAAGGCAGCTCAGTGAACTTCAAGAAAATACAGATAAACAATTCAGAAATTTATTGGAGAAATTTTACAGAGAGATTTAAATAATACAACAAATTCTGGATGTAAAAACTGCAATGAATGAAATAAAAAATGCAATAGACAGTATCAATAGCAGAATTGATCAAGCTATTGAAAGAAAGAGTGACCTCAAAAAACAGGCTGTTTAAAAATACCTAGAGAGAAAAAAAGACAAAAGAATAAAAAGAGATGAAAAAAGCTTATGGAATCTATGGGCTATCTTCAAAAGAGCAAACATTCATATCATTGGAATTCAAGAAGTAGCAGAGAAACACGAAGGTGTAGAAGACTTATTCAGTGAAACGATAACAGAAAACTTTCCAAACTTTTTATATCCAAAAGGTATATATATCCAGGTAGAGGAAAACTAAAGTTCGCTAATCAGATACAACCCAAGTAAGACTATGCTAAGGTATAGGATAATCAAACTCTGAAAGGTCATTGTGTTAGTCTGTTTTGCATTGCTATAAAGGAACACCTGAGGTTGGATAGTTTATGAAGAAAAGAGGTTTTTCAGGCTATGTGAGAAGTGTGGTGCTGTATCTGTTTCTGGTCAGGAACTCAGGAAACTTTTAATCATGGCAGAAAGGGAACGGGGAGCAGGCGTGTCACATGACAAGGAGAGAGGAAGATGGTGGAAGGAAGATGCTATTCTCTTTTAAAAAATCAGCTCTCATGAGCTCTCATGTGACCTTATAGAATCAGACTCACTCAGTATGACAGGGAGGGCACCAAGTCATTTGTGAGGGATCTGCCCGCATGACTCAAGTATCTGCTACTAGTTCCCACCTCCAGCATTGGGGGTTACATTTTAACATGAGATTTGGAGGGGACATATATCAAAACTATATCAAAGACAAAGAAAATTCTGAAAGCAGCAAGAGAAAAGAAACAACATATAAAGGAATTCTAATACATACGACAGCAAACTTCTCAGCATAAACCTTGCAGACTAGGGGACAGTGGGATGATATGCTCAGAATGCTGAAGGGAAAAAACTGCCAAACAAGGTTATCATACCCAGCAAAACTACTTTTCAGAACAGAAGAAGAGACAAAGACTTTTCCAGAAAACAAAAGCTTAGGAAATTTGTCACCATCAGACCTATCTTACGAAAAAAGGTAAAGGGAGTTCTCCAAATGGAAACAAAAGGATGCTAACATGTAACAATAAAACATCTGAAGAGATGAAACTCACTGGCAAAAGTAAGTATACAAACAAATTCAGAATACTTTAATACTGTAATTGTGGTGTGTAAATCATTTATATCCTTAGTATGCAGACTAACAGAGAAAACAATTAAAAATAATAACTAAAATAATTTGTTAAGAGACAGGCAATATAAAAGATATAAATTGTGACATCAAAAATTCAAAATGTTGGAAGAGAATGGAGTTGAAGTGTGCAGTTCTTTTTGTTTCTTTTTTTCCCTTTGCGATCAGTTAGATTATTTGTTTAAATAACTGGTTATAACTACAGGATGCTTATTGTAAGCCACATGGTAATGATAAAGCAAAAACCTACAATAGAGACACTAAAGTTAAAAAGCAAGGAATCATAGCATGCTACTAGAGAAAATCACTTAATCACAAAAAAGAGAGTATGAGAGGAGGAAAGTAAAAACAAACAAAAAAAGGATCTATAAAACAATTAGAAAACAAGTAGCAAAAAGGCAGTACTAAAGTCTTTACCTATCTATAATTACCCTGAATGTAAAAGATTTAAATTCTACAATTAGAAGACATAGAGTGGCTGAATGGATAAAAAAAAAAACAAGACCCAACTATTTGCTGCTCACAAGAAATCAACCTTCACCTGGAAGGACATAAATAGATCAAAAGCAAAGGGAAAGGAAAACATATTTTATGCAAAGGAAAACCAAGTAAGAGCAGGAGTAGCTATATGTGTATCAGATAAAATAGACTTTATGCCCAAAACTGTAAAAAGGGACAAAGAAGGCCATGTATAAAGATGTCAATACAGAAAGATAATATACCAATTATAAGTATACATGCATCTAACATTGGAGTACATAAATATATAAAGAAAACATTCAATAAACTTAAAGGGAGAGATAGACTGCAATACAATAATAGTAGGGGACTTCAACACCCCACTTTTAGCAATGTGCAGATCATCCCCACAGAAAATCAACAAAGAAACATCAAGGTAAGCCACACTCTAAAACAAGTGAACTGAAAGACATTTTCAGAACATTCCATACAAGAGTTGCAGAATACTCATTCTTTTTAATAGTACATGGAACATTCTCCAGGATAGAACGTGTTAGGTCATAAAACAAGTCTTAAACATTAAAAATATTGAAGTCATACCAGTATTTTTCCTACCACAATAGAACAAAACTAGAAATTGATAATAGGAGAAAAGTTGGAAAGTGTAAAAATATGTGGAAATTAAACAACATGTTTCTGAAAAACTAATGGGTCAATAAATGAATTTTTTTAAAGAAAATAAATTTCTTGAGACAAATGAAAATGGAAACACACATCCCAAAAATCTATGGAATATAGCAAAAGCACTTTTAAGAGGGAAATTTATGCAATAAATGCCTACATCAAAACAGTAGAAAGACCTCAATTCAGAAAGCTAATGTTGCACCTCAAGGAAATGAAAAACAAGAACAAACTAAACCAAAAATTAGTGGATAGAAAAAAAATAATAAATATCAGAGAATAAATAAACAAGGAAATTACAGAAGATCAATGAAACAGAGTTAGTTTTTTAAAAAGGTAAACAAAATTGACAAACCTCTGGTTAGACTAAGAAAAACAGAAAGATACTCAAATAAATAGAGAGATGAAAATAGATAAATTACAGCTGATACCACAGAAATACGAAGGGTCATATGAGACTGTTGTAAATACCTACCTGCCAAAAAGTTAGAAAAAAACTAGAAGAAATGAATAATTTCGGGACACATACAACCTATCAAGACTGAATTACGAAGATAGAGAAAAATCTGAATAGCAATAACAAGAAAACAGAAGTGAGTTAGTGATAAAAGTCTCTTATCAAAGAAAAGCTCTGGACCTGATGACTTCACTGCTAATTTTACCAAACGTTTAAAAAAGAACTAATCTCAGACCTTCTCAAACTATTCTAAAAAACTGAAGGGGAGAGAATTCTTCCAAACTCATTATTGGAGGCCAGAATTACCTTGTTACCAAAACCAGATGAGGACACAACAACCACCAAAGAAAATTTTAGGGCAATATCCTTGATTAATATGGATGCAATAGTCCTCAGCAACATACTAGCAAGCTGAATCCAGCAGCATGTTAAAAAGATTGTTTACTATGATGAGTGGGACTCATCAAAAGGAAGCAAGAATGGCTCAAAATCTGCAATTCAATAAATGTAATACATTACATTAACAGAATCAAGGAAAAAAACATATGATCATTTCAACAGACATAGAAAAAGCATTTGATAAAAATCAATGTCCTTTCATGATTAAAAAATCCTCAACAAATTAGGTCTAGAATGAACATACCTCAACAAAATAAAGGCCACATATGACAAACTAATGGCTAACACCACATTTAACAGGAAAAAGTTAAAAGCTTATCCTCAGAGATCTGAAACTAGATAAGCATCCCCACTTTTACCACTTCTATTGAATATTGTACTGGAAGTCCTAGCCAGGGCAATCGGGCAAGAGAAAGAAATAAAGGGCATCCAAAATGGAAAAAAAGGAAGTCAAATTGTCCCTTTAGAGTATTCTATATATAAGACATGATCTTATGTATAGAATACACTAAAAATTCTACCAATAAACTGATAGAACTAATAAATGAATTCAGTAAAGTTGCAGGAAACAAAATCAACATACAAAAATCAGTAGTGTTTCTACACTCCAACAGCAAACTATCTGAGAAAGAAATCAAGAAAACAATTCCATTTACAATGGCTAAAAAAAATTGGAAGGAGGCCAAGATGGTGGACTAGAAGCAGCTCATGTACACTGCTCTCATGGAGAAGAAACAAAAATGGCTAGTGAATGCTGACCCTGTAGGCTGATCATCTGAGAAACCACGTTGGGATCCATCAAGGCAGCAGGGGGACACAGAAGAGAGAAGTGAAGCTGGGCACCAGCCTGTCTGGGCTCAGTGTGGTGCCAGGAGAACCTCTGCAACATGGGAAAGGGTGAATGAGTGAGAGGTCCCAGGAAGACTGGAAGATTCACAGCCTCCACAAGCATCTGTGCAAGACTAGAAATGGAAGAATTTCCCTGGCCTCCCAGCAACTCCCTTCCCCGATGCTTCTAGACTGAGGCAGAAAGCCATCTGGACATTTTGTAGGGCAACTCTCAAGTCCATGGGGACCTTTACAAGCCTTGATCCCTGGAAAAGACCAGAACTGGTGCCATATCCCCAACAGAGGCTACAGTTGTAGTTCCTGGCAACACTGAGATTGCTTCATCCCTCCTTAACAAACAGGGCTGGCGACTTCCATGCCAGCAGTCTTGCTTCAGCCTGAACTTGGCTGGCTACACCACCCACCCCCACCACTGGTAGCCAGGCTGGCGATGCTTGCTAGAGCTTCTGGCCCAATAGTCCCACTTTTGTGTGAACTCAGCTGGGGGCCACAGCCTCCTGTTGTCCTGGGAAGCATCCAGACAGTAGGGTGCATGACCCCACCTGTCCCTACTACTGGTAGCCAGGGGTATAATGCTTGCTAGAGCTTCCAGCTCAGTGATCTCACTTCTGTATGAACTCACCTGGAAGGTGCAGATTCCTGTTGTCCTGGGAAATACCCAAATGGTAGGATGTGTGACCCCACCCATCCCTGCCACTGGTAGGCAGGCAGGCAATGCCCACTAGAGCTTCTGGCCTAGTGACCCCACCTCTGTGAGGACGCAGCTGGAGAGTGCAGCCTCTTGTTGTCCTGAGAAACACTTGGATGGCTGGGCATGTAACTCCACCCACCCCTGCAACTGGTAGCCAGACATATAGCACTTGCTAGAGCTTCTGGCCCACTGGTCCCACTTCTATGTGAACTCAGCTGGAGTATGTAGCCTCCTGTGGTCCTGGGAAATGCCTGGATGGCTGGGGTGGGTGGCTCCACCCACTCCTGGCACTAGAAGCCAGGCAGGTAATGCCTGCTAGAGCTTTCAGCTTAGTGCTCTCACTTCTGTGAGAACTCAGCTGGAGAGTGCAGCCTCCTGTTCCAGGAAACACCCAGATGGCAGGGCACACAACTTACCCTTGCCAGATTGGCTGTAATGTGGTGTCCATGTGCTTCCCAGGGAAACATGGGGTTGTGCCTGCCTGCAGAAGTCAGGAAAAGTTATCTTCCATGAAACTGAAACTGGTCCCTGGTGCCAAAAATGTTGGGGACTGCTCCTCTAAGCCTGAAATATTTACTATGTAGCCTGTTGGAGGCAAGTTTGCAGACACCTGATAGCCAGGTAGGTAATGCCTGCTAGAGTTTCTGGACCAGTAGTCCCACTTCTATGTGAACTCAGCTGGTTGGTTCAGTCACCTGTTGTCCTGGGAAGCACCTAGACAATGGGGCACACATCTCCACCCAAACCTGCCACTAGTAGCCACACAAGTCATGCCTGTTTAGAGCTACAAGCCCAGTAGTCCTGCTTCTGCCTGAACTCTGAAGGCAGGCACAACCCCATGTTTCCCTGAGAAATACGTGGACAGCAGATTACAGCCAACCCAGCAAGGATAAGGCTTGTCTGACAACTGCAGCCCCTGCCCAACTTCACTAGAGAGGTCAACATTCATATTCAGAAAATGCAGTGAACTCCTGCAAAATACTACATAAGAAGACCATCCCTAAGACACATAGTCATCAGACTCTCTAAGGTTGAAATGAAAGAACAAATGTTAAAGGTAGCAAGAGGGAAGGGACAGGTCACCTGCAAAGGTAACCCCATTAGGCTAACAGCAGACCTGTCAGCAGAAAACCTACAAGCCAGAACAGACTGGGGATCTATATTCAGCATTCTTAAAATAATTTCCAACCAAGAGTTTCATATTCAGCCAAACTAAGCTTTATAAGCAAAGGAGAAATACGTTTGTTTTCCGACAAACAAATGCTAAGGGATTTTGTTACCACCAGACCTGCCTTACATGAGGTCCCAAAGAGAGTGCTAAACATGGAAAGGAAAGACTGTTACTGGCCACTGCAAAAACACACTTAAGTATATGGACCAGTGACATTATAAAGCAACCACATAAACAAGTCTGCATAATAACCAGCTAACAACATGATGACAGGAATAAATCTGCATATATGAGTTCTAATCTTGAAAGTAAATGGGCTAAATACCACAATTAAAAGGCACAGAGTATCAAGTTAGTTAAAGAAGCACGACTCAGTGGTATGCTGTCTTCAAGAGACCCATCTCATATGCAGTGGCACCCACAAACTCAAAGTAAAGGGATGGAGAAAAATCTACCAAGTAAATGGAGAAAAGCAAAAAGGACAGGTTGCTCTTCTAACTTCAGACAGAACAGATTTTAAACTAACAAAGATCAAAAAAGACAAAGAAGGGCATTACATAATGATAAAGGGTTCAATTCAACAAGAAGACCTAATTATCCTAAATATATATACAGCCAATACAGAAGTACCCAGATTCATAAAACAAGTTCTTGGAGACCCACAAAGAGACATAGGTAACCACACAATAATAGTGGAAGACTTTAACACCCCACTGACAATATTAGACAGATAATTGAGGCAGAGAAAAAGATATTCAAGATGTGAACTTGACATTTGACCAAATGGACCTAATAGGCATCCACAGAACACTCCATCCAAAGACAATGTAATATACATTATTCTCATCTGCACATGGCACTTACTTTAAAATCAACCACACAGACACATAAAAACCTTTAGCAAATTGGAAAAAAACCCAGAAATCATACCAACCAGGCTCTTGGACCACAGCACAATAAAAATAGAGATCAATACTAAGAAACTTGCTGAAAACTGTGTAATTGCAAGGAAATCAAACAACCTGCTCCTGAATGACTTTTGGGTAAACAATGAAATTAAGGGAGAAATCAAGAAATTATTTGAAATTAATGAGAACAAAGATGCAACATAACAGAATCTCTGGGACACAGCTAAGGCAATATTAAGAGGGAGTTTATAACGCTAAATGCCCACCCTAAATATTCAAAAGATCTCAAATTAACAACCTAACATCACAAATAGAGGAACTAGAGAAACAAGAGCAAACCAACCCCAAAGCTAGAAGATAAGAAATAGCCAAAATTAGAGCTGAACTGAAAGAAACTGAGATGCAAAAAACCATACAAAAGTCAATGAATCCAGGAGTGGGTTTTTTGAAAAAATAAATAAGTTAGATAAATAACTAGCTAGATTAATAAAGAAAAAAGAGAGAAGATTCAAATAAATACAATCAGAAATGACAAAGGGGACATTATCACTGATCCCACAGAAGTACAAAAAATCTTCAGACTGCTCAAAGCATCTCTGTGCACACAAGCTAGAAAACCTAGAGGAAATGGAGAAATTACTGGAAATATACAACCTCCCAAGATTGAAGCAGAAAGAGACTGAATCCCTGAACAGAGCAGTAAAGAGTTCAGAAATGGAATCAGTAATAAAAAGCCTACTAACCAGAAAACGTCTAGAACCACATGGATTCACAGTCAGATTCTACCAGATGTATAAAGAGTTGGTACGATTCCTACTGAAACTGTTGAAACTGCCTTTGCAAAATTATGATTCAGACAATGAAAGAGATTTAATGTAACTGACTCCGTCTTGGCTGTAACCTTTAAGCTGTCCTTGTTCCTTTCTGGGCATAGGCTGAACTAAGTTTGGGAGGAACTTAGTTTATAGTTTAAAACAAAGATGATAATAGCCCTTTCCCAAAACAAACCTCCTTCTTGCATGGTGACTAGGCTGTCTTTGTAGGACTAAGAAATTATCCACAAGATTGTAAATTATGGTTTAGGAGTCATGCAGCTGGAGGCTACAAGATTCTGACCTTCCCTAAACTGCTCCTAAGATCAATACTTGAGATATTTTGTAGACCCTACACTTGATGGATCAGCTGGCACCACCTGGATTGATAAACTGGCTCATCTGATCTTGTCGCCCCCACTCGGGAACTGACTCAGCATAAGAAGACAGGTTTGACTCCCTATGATTTCATCTCTGACCTGACCAATCAGTACTCCTGGCTCACTGGCTTCCCCTCACCCACTAAGTTGTCCTTAAAAACTCTGATCCCTGAATGCTTGGGGAGACTGATTTGAGTAATAATAAAAGCCTGGTCTCCCACACAGCTGGCTCTGTGTGAATTACTCTTTCTCTATTGCAATTTCCATGTCTTGATAGATCAGCTCTGTTAGGCAGTAGGCAAGGTGAACCCATTGGGCAATTACTCTATTCCAAAAAACTGAGGAAGAGAGACTCTTTCCTAACTTATTCTGTGAGAGCAGTACCATTCTGATGCCAAAACCTAGTGGAGACACAACAAAAAAGAAACTTCAAATCAGTATCCTTGATGAACATAGATTAAAAAATTCTCAACAAAGCACTAGCAAACAAAATTCAGCAGCACATCAAAAAGTGAATTCACCATGATAATGTAGGCTTTATCATTGGGATGCAAGGTTGGTTCAACATATGCAAATCAACAGATGTGATTCACCACATAAATGAAACCAAAAACAAAAACCACATAATCATCTCAATAGATGCAGAAAATGCTTCCAATAAAATTCAACCCCCACTTCATGTTAAAAACTCTCAATAGAATAGGTATTGATGGAATATACTTCAAAATAATGAGTTATCTATTAAAAACCCACAGCCAACATCATATTGAATTGGCAAAAACTGGAAACATTCCCCTTGCAATCCAGGGCATGACAAGGATGCCTCCTTTCACCATTCCTACTCAACATTTTACTGGAAGTCCTAGCCAGAGCAATCAGGCAAGAGAAAGAAATAAAAGGCATCCAAACAGGAAGAGAAAAAGTCAAACTATCTCTCTTCACATATGATATGATTTTATACCTGGAAAACTTCATAGTTGCTGCCCAAAAGCTCCTCAGTCTGACAAATAACTTGAGCAAAGTCACAGGATACAAAATCAATGTACCAAAATCAGTAACATTTCTATACACCAATAACATCCAAGCTGAGAGCCAAATCAATAATGCAATCCCATTCACAATAGCCTCCAAAAGAATAAAATACCTAGGAATACAGTTAACCCTGGAGGTGAAAGATCTCTACAACAAGAATTACAAAACACTGCTGAAAGAAATCAGAGATGAATAAACAGATCGAAAAACATTCCATGCTCATGGATAGGAAGAATCAATATTGTTAAAATGGCCATACTGCCCAAATAGATTTACAAATTCAATGTTCTTCCTATCAAATTACCAACGACATTCTTCACTGAATTAGAAAAAAACTGTTCTAAAATTCATATGGAATAAAAAATGAGCCCAAATAGTCAAGGCAATCCTAAGCAAAAACAACAAAGCTAGAGGCATCACATTACTCAACTTCAAACTATACTACAAGGCTACAGTAACCAAAATGGCATGACACTGGTACAAAAAAAATACACATAGGCCAATAGAACAGAATAGAGAGCCCAGAAATAATGCTGCACATCTACAACCATCTGATCTTCAATGAAGTTGACAAATGCAAACAATCGAGAAAGGATTCCCTCTTCAGTAAATGGTGCTGGGATAGCTAGCCATATGCAGAAGATTGAAACTGGAGACTTTCCATACACCATACACAAAAATCAACTCAAGATGGATTAAAGACATAAATGTAAAAACCTAAAACTATAAAAACCCTGAAAAACAGCCTAGGAAATATTATTATAGACATAGACCCTGGCAAATATTTCATGATGAAGATACCAAAAGCAATTGCAACAAAAACAAAAATTGTCAAATGAGACCTAATTAAATTGAAGAGTTTCTGCACAGCAAAAGAAGCTATCAACAGAATAAACAGATAACCTAGAGAATGGGAGAAAATTTTTGCAAACTGTTATTCACCCAACAAATGTCTAATGTCCAGAATCTATAAGGAACTTAAACAAATTAACAAGCAAAAACAAAAACCCCTATTAAAAAATGAGCAAAGGACATGAACAGACACTTCTCAAAAAAGACATACATGCAGCCAACAGGCTTATAGAAAATGCTCAACATCACTAATCATTAAAGAAATGCAAATCAAAATCACAATGTGACACCATTCCACACTAGTCAGAATGGCTATTACTAAAAAGTCAAAAAGTAACAGATCCTAGCAAGACTGTAAAGAAAAGCAAACACTTATACAGTGCTTGGAGGAATGTAAATTCATTCAGCCACTGTGGAAAGCAATTTGGAGATTTCTTGAATAACTCAGAGCAGAATTACCATTCAACCCAGCAATCCCATTATTGGATATCTTCCCAAAGGAATATAAATTGTTTTACCCTCAAGAAACATGTGCACATGTGTTCATTGCAGCGCTATTCACAATAGCAAAGATATGGGATCAACCTAGATGCCCATCAATGGTAGACTGGATAAATAAAATGTGCTACATATACACCACGTAATACTACACAGCTGTAAAAAGAACGAGATCATGTCCTTTGCAGTAACATGAATGGAGCTGGAGGCCATTATCCTATGTGGACTAACACAAGAACAGAAAACAAAATACCACATGTTCTTACCTATGAGTGGGAGCTAAACATTGAGTACACATGGACACAAGGCAGGGAACAACAGAGACCAGGGCCTACTTGAGGGTGGAGGATGGGAGGAAGGTGAGGGTAAAAAATCTATCAATCAGATACTAGGCTTAATACCTGGGTGACAAAACAATCTGTCTAGTCAACCGCTGTGACATGCAATTTACATATCACAAACCTGCACATGTACCCCTGAACCTAAATAAAATTAAGAAACATTAAAATACCTAGAAATAAATTTAAGCAAGGAGGTAAAGATCTTTATGATGAAAATGATAACACATTGATGAAAGAAATGGAAAGAAACAAATAAGTGAAAGCTATCCCGTGTTCATTGATTGGAAGAATTAATATTGTTAAAATGTTCATACTACTCAAAGTGGCCTACAGATTCAATGCAATCTCTATCAAAATATCAATGACATTCTTCACAGAACTAGAAGAAAAAATCTTAAAATTCATATGGAACCACAAAGACCCCAAATAGCTAAAGCGATCATGAGCAAAAAGACCAAAATTGGAAGCATCACACTATCTGACTTCAAAATAGACTACAAGGTTACAGTAGTCAAAACAGCATAGCTGGCATAAAAACAAACACCCAGATCAATGGAACAGAATAGGGAACCCATAAATAAATTCATACATCTACAATGAACTGGTTTCCCACAAAAGTGCCAAGAACACACATTGAGGAAAAGGCAGCCCTTTCAATGAATGGTGCTGGAAAAACTGGATATTTACACATCTGCAGAAGAATGAAACTATACTCTTATGTCTCATTATATACAAAATTCAACTCAAAATGGATTAGAGACTTAAATATAAAACCTGAAATTATGAAACTACTAGAAGAAAACACAAGGGAAATGCTTCATGACATTGGTCAGGGTGAGGATTTTTTTTTTTTTTTTGACAAGACCTCAAAATCATAGGCAACAAAAGCAAAAATAAACAAATGGGATTATATCAAACTAAAAAGCTTCTGTACAGCAAAGGAAGCAATCAACAGAGTAAAGAGACAACCTACCAAATGAGAGAAAAAAATTTCAAAGTATGTATCTGACAAGAGGCCACTTGTTCAGAATATATAGGGAGGTCAACTCAATAGAAAAACAAAACAAAACAATGTAACTTAAAAATGGGCAAAAGACCCGAATAAACATCTCTCAAAGGAAGACATACAAATGGACAATAGATATACAAAAAAATGCTCAACATCTCCAATCATCAGAGAAATGCAAATCAAAACCAGAATGAGAACATCATCCCAGTTAGAATGGCTATTATTAAAAAAACAAAAAATAAGAAATACTGGAAAGAATGTGGAGAAAGAACTCTTATATACTGTTGGTGGGAATGTAATTTAGTACAGCCATTAGGGAAAACAGTATGAAGATCCCTCAAAAACTAAAAAATAGGACTACCATATGTTCCAACAATCCACTGCTGGGCATATATCTAAAAGGAAATAAAATCAGTATGTTGAAGAGATATCTGTACTTCCATGTTTATTGCATGAATATTCACAATAGCCAAAACATAGAATCAACCTCTGTGATTCTATATTGAATGGCTAAAAAATGTGTCTGTGTACACAATGGAATACTATTCAGCCATAACAAAGACTTGTATTAGCCCATTTTCACCCTGCTATAGAGAAATACTTGAAACTGGATAATTTATAAGAAAAGAGCTTTGATTGGCTCATGGTTCCACAGGCTGTAAAGGAAGCATGCCTGAGGAGGCCTCAGGGAACTTACAATCATAGCAGAAGGTGAAAGGCGCGTCTTCACATGGCCAGAGCAGGAGGAAGGGGGAGATAACAGGGGGGAGGTGCTACACACTTTTAATCAACCAGATCTCATGATAACACACTTACTATCACAATAACAACCTCAAAGGGGAAATCTGTCCTCATGATCCAATCACCTTCCACCAGGCTCCACCTCCAACATTGGGGATTACAATTTGACATGAGATTTGGGTGGAGACACAGACCCAGATCATATCAGGAATAAAATCCTGTTGTTTGCAACAACGTGGGTGAACCTAGAGGACATTATGTTAAGTGAGATAAGCCAAGCACAGAAGAACAAATACCATGTGATTTCACACATATGTGGAACCTAAAAAGTTTATCTCGTAGAGGTAGAGAGTAAAATAGTAGCTGTCAGAGGCCAGGGAGAATACTGGAAATGGAAGAATGAGGAGAGGTAGGTCAGTGGTTACAAAGTTACAGTTAGATAGAAGGAATAATTTCTGGTGTTTGCACAGTAGGATGACTATAGCTAACAATAATGAATTGCATATTTGCATATAGCTAGAAGAGATGATTTTGACAGTGCTCACTACAAAGAAATTATAAATATTTGGGTAAAGGATATGCTAATTGCACTAATTTCATCATTATATGGTGTATACATATATCAAAACATCACACTGTACCCTATACATATGTATAATTATTATGTGTCAATTAAAAACAAAATAAACCTTAAAAGAAAAGTTTTCCTGATTGATTTCTAGCATGACTAAGTGAGGGGGTCGACAGATGTTTCCCTCCCAATGCAACTATAAAGCTGAATAAAACTATAAAAAAACAATAACTTTGGTCACTGGAAAATGACCAAAGCATTTATTTATGAAAACTACTGAGTCATGGTTAATAACAGCAAAAGTCTGTAATGTTTTCATCTGGGGCTGCTCCCATCTTCACTCCAGCTCTACTGGTGCAGTAGTTCATTCAGGATAGGGTAGGAAAGGCTATGAAATCCAGTTGTTTTGGGACCACTTCCAGAAGAGGATTACTTGATTTGGAACATTGTCTGTTACAGCAGTATCTTGGCATCAAGCAAATCCTAACATTTATATGGAAATATAAAGATCTAAAATAGCAAACACAATTTTGAAAAAGAAGGAATTGGAATACTTACATTACCTGATTTCTAAGCTTAATATAAAGTTACAGTAATCAAGAAAGTGTGTTATTGGTATAAGAACAGGCATATAGATCAATGAAACAAAACTGAGATTTCTTACGTTATAGTCAATTGATTTTCAAAAAAGGTACCAAAATAATGAGGAAGGAATAGTCTTTCCAACAAATGGTACTAGAACAACTAAATATCCATCTGAAAAAATAAAAATGGACTTAGACACTTACCTTATATGATACACAAATTAACTGAAATGATAAAAAATCTGAATATATGAGATAAACTAGAAAACTTATGAAAGAAAACACAGAAAAAATTTTTGTGATATTGGGTTAGGCAAAGAGTTCTTGAATATAACATCAAAAGCTTAAGGTAAAAAAGGACAAAATGATAAATTAGGCATCATTAAGATGAAAACTGTTTTGCACTTTATGACACACCATTAAGAAAAACACAAGGACAAGCCACAGACATGGAGAAAATATTTGCATATGATATATTTAATAAAGGATTTCTATCCATAATATATAAAGAACTCTGAAATCTCAATAATGAGAAAAGTCAATTAAAAATGGACAAAGAAGTATTTCATTAAAGGATGAAAATGGTTGCCAATTAAATGAAAAAGTGATCATTATTAGTCAATAGGGATGTAAAAATTAAAAATTAAACGTGGTATCTCTATACAACCACTAGAATGGCTACAATCAAGGAAAATAGATGATATGAAGTGTTGGCCAGGACGTGGAGAAAATGGAACACTCCTGCATTGCTGGTGGGATATAAGGTGGTACAGCCCCTTTGGAAAATACTTTGACATTTAAAAAAAGTTAAATACAAACATACCATATGAGCCAGTATTTCCACTCCTAGGAGTCTACTCAGGAGAAATGAAAACATGTGTATACACAGAGACTTATATGAGAGTGTTCTTAGCAATATTATTCGTAAAGCCTCTAACTGGAAACAATTCAAATGTCCATCTACTGGCTAAACACAGTTTGGTTTATCCATACAATGGAATACTCTTCAGCAATAAAAAGGAGTGATGTATTGATACATGCTACAACATGGATGAAACTCAAAAGCGTTAAGTGAAATAAGCCAATTGCTAAAGACTTCATATTGTATGATTTCATTTATATGAAATATGCAGTTAAGACAATTACATAAGCAGAAGGCTGATGAGTGGTTCTTTGGAGTAGGGGAGATGGTATAAAGATTGACTGCAAATGAGCCTGAAGGAATTTTTGGGGGTGGTGAAAATGTTCTAAAATTAGGTTTTGATAATGCTATAAAGTTACTAAATATTATTGAAAAGTAAACTTACAATGGGTGAATGGTATGGTATGCAAATTATATCTCAACAAAGCTGCTTTTTTGAAAAATGATTCCTGTCAAAGAGAAAATAAGGGTAGGGAAAATGAGATGGTGATATACAAAATGTGTTTTGTAAGAGTCTCTATCCCAGATAGATCAAATGTGTCATAGTTTCAACTAGTCAAAGCAAGATCAGAAATCTATAAAATCAAAGCCATTCAGGAGCAAAATTATTCTTGTTATTGAGACTTGAGATAAATTGCTTTCGAGTTGAATTAATTTTACTCATTTATTCATAAATATTCATTGTATGTCTGTTATGTGCCAAGCACTATGTTAGGTTCTGGTTACACAGGAATGAACAAAACAGTCATGGTTCCTGCACTCCTGGAGCTTTGGTCTAGTGGTTCTTTCTGGGTATGGCTCCTATCCTTTTGAAAACATAATTGAGATATTACCATATGTTTAATTTTGCATTCTGATTTTTTACTCAGTATAGTATTATAAGAATTTAGTCATATCTTTAAAAGCTCTTCATAAACCTTATTTTTATTTGCTGCAAACTTTATCACAATATGCCTCTATGCTGAACATTTAACTTGTTTTCAGTTTGTTGCCATTATCTATGATGCTCCAGAGAATTTCTTTTGCAAGTGAGTCTTTCTTTTTTTTTCCATCTAGAATCTGAGAAGAGCCATTATTGGATCAGAGTTATAAATATTAAGATATTGATACCTATTGCCAAATTGTTTTCTGGAAAGGTTGTTATCAGTTTGCAGTCCTACTATCAGGGTGGAGAGCTTGTTATCATCCAAGACACTGGGCTTGGTTGGAGGATGAGCCAAAGCCCAAGGGGTGGGTTAGTCACTCTTGCAGCTGTGGGCACTGGGCCCTGGTCCTAGGCATTTAGTGGTCGCCTACACACAAGGCACTGTGCTCTTGGAGCACAGATTCCTCAACAAGAGCAGAACTAATTCCTGGCTGAGCTCTGGCTTCTCTCAGGCTACAGAAAAGTGGCTAGACTGACAACATCCAGGCCTCAGAATGAAGTACAAAGTGGGGGAAGGTGAACTTGTCCCAGTTAGGGAGAGAAGGGTGTCAGAGACAGAGATGCTTACATTAAACATAAGCAAGATGAAAAGAAATGACAGAGCAGCTAGGCAGATATACTACAGGAAAATCAATTAGTCGAAAAGTCAGGCATGATATGGAAAAGTCAGGCATGTTATGGAAAATTCCAGAACCCAATCTGGAAGAAACATAAATTGGGTGATAAAAGTGGCTTTCTCATGAATGTTTTCCTGTAGAGAATAAATTAGTAGAAATATAAATGTAATAAAACAAGAGCTCAAAGATGAGACGATAAAACAACAGAATGAGTTATAAAAGGAGATTGCAGACCTAAGGAAATGAATTGAAATAAAGTAACATAAAATAGCAAGGAACAGAATAGACATAGCTAAAAACTGAATTAATGGCATGAAAGGAAAGCTAGAGGTAATCACACTGCATGCACAAGAGATTAAATAATTAAAAGAGCAAGAGAAACAAAAATGATTCAAAATAAGGTAATTGATGTCCCTGCAAGAAAGAATCCAACAAAAGGACAGAGGAAGTATTCAGGGAAGACTCAGATCTGCAGCTAGGAAGGGTTCCTTGCATACTATGAAAAACAAACTCAGAATGACAGACATCAAGGATTTTTCTAGGTTGAATTATTAAACTTAAAGAATAAAGAAGGTGTTCCTGAGGCATCTAGGTACAACAGTAGTTCCTGACAGTGGAAAAAATTAGGGCATCGTCAGATACACTATGGTAATTTTTTGTGTTCAAAGATAATGGAGCAATGTTTATAAAGTTCTGAGGTTTGGACAGACCTCAAAAAATTATATGCACCCAAGTAGTTGTCCACGTATGAAGGCAACAGATAAGCAGTCTTAAATATGAAATAACAGTGAGAGTGGTACATCTACAAAACCTGCTTGCATAAAGCCAAAGCCCTTTGGTGATGAGACCAGGTTTGGCAAGGCTATAAAAAAAGCCTGGTAATGAACACTGAGTTCATTTAAATAAAGAACTACTTTTCCAGGAAAATTATGGTTGCAGAATAGAATGCTACTATTACAAATTCTTACAAAGCAAAGCCAGTCTGATTGGAGGGTGAAGGAGGGAAGGTGGAAATGTGAGAGCATTATCCTCTCTATGCTGCTTGTAACAGCAAGTTAGTCCACTACTTAAAATTCTATTTAAAAAATACACCTGCAACTTCCTAATGGTTTTCATAGTATTTTCATTTTTTTAAACTTAGAGTAATTTGTAAGTAGTAGTATCTCTTAGGGATGAAGAAATATTTATTGGATATGCTATAAATCTTTCAAATTCCCTTTGTTTTGTTTTTTTTTCTGTTACATTCAAGAAAATATTAAATTTGCAAACAGCAAATAGCATTTATAGGATTATCTCATTTTTAGAAATCTCTCTGTCCCTCTCATCTTTCCTCCCCTCTCTTTCTATCCTAACGTCTGTATAAGTATCAGAGAGAGTCTAAAGGAAGATCACAGATGTTAACACTGATCATTTCTGATTGATAAGAATTCTTGTGATTTGTTGATTGGTACTTTTCTGTATATCTTGCATTTTTAAAATTATGACTGTGAGTGATAACATTTATCATTGTCCCAAAATGTTATACATGCTCTTTGCAGAAAATTTGAAACACACATAAGAAAAGGAAAAATCTGCCATCCAGATATATTTGCTATGGGTGGCTCCTAATGACCAATGCTTCTGGGTATCCATGCTCCCTCCCACAATGACTCTAGGTTTGGCTATGTGTGATGGGTAAGTTTTTGCACCGACTTGACTAGCCTATGGTGCCCAGTTGTTTGGTCAAACACTAGTGTAGATGTTTTTGTGAAGGCATTTTCTAAATGTGATTAACATTTAAATCAGTAGACTTTGAGTAAAGCAGATTACCTGTCACACAAACTATCCTCATCTGGTCAGTTGAAGGTCTTAAGAGCAAAGACTGAGATTTTCCTAGGAAGGCATAATTCTCTCAGTATTACAGCACAGAAGCCTGGCTTGAGTTGCCAACCTGTTGCCTTGAGGAATTCAGACTCAAGACTACAACATCTATGAATGAGATCATGTGGTATTTGTCTTTCTGTGTCTGGCTTATTTCACTTAACACTATGCCCTTCAGGTTCACACATGGTGTGGCAAATTTCGGGATTTCTTTCCTTTTTTATGACTGAATAATGTTCTATTGTGTATATATACACATTTTCTTTATCCATTCATTCATTATTGGACATTAAAAGAAAAAGTTGATATAGATGCAGAGAGCAGAACAGTGATTACCAGAGACTGGGAGGGGCAAGAAGAGGGGAGGATGGGGAGATGTTGGTTTATTGGTACAAAATTACAATTAGGTAGAAGGAATAGGTTCCAGTGTTCTATTGCACAGAAGAGTGATGATGCTTAACAGTAGGATATGGAATGTTGCAAAATAGCTAGAAGAGAGGCTTTTGAATGTTATCACCACAAAGAAATGCTAAGTGCACAAAGTGATGGTCATGCTGAATACTCTGATTTGATCATTATACAACACATACATTTATCAAAACATCAAATGTTACCCAATAAAAACATACAATTACAATGTGTCAGTTAAAAAAAGTAAGACTGCAACATAACTCTTATGTAAATTTTCAGCCTGTTGGGCCTACCCTATGGATTTTAGACTTGCCAACCCCTACAATTATATAAGCCGATTTGTGTGAAGAGGTCTGGCTGCCCTTCTGAGAAGACCATGGAGAGATAGTGAGAGTGAGAGTGGGCAAGGGAGATGACAGGACAGAGAAGGAGGAGGAGAAGGAGAAGGAAAAGAGATATTCATACAGGCCCTAGCTGTTCCAGCCATCCTAGTTGAGGGGCCAGACGTGTGAGTGAAGTCCTTTTTGATTCAGTCAAGCTACCAAGTGATGGCAACTGCATAGGTGACCCCAGGAGATATCAGCAGAACTATCTACATTGCAGAATCATGAACAAATTAAAGGTTATTGTTTTAAGCCACTAATTTCTGAGGTGCTCTGTTACTCATCAGTAGATAACTTATGTAAGGACCATTACCATTTTGACACATGCACTTTTAGTTTTTTAATATACCTTAAAAATTTTAATAAAATTGAGTTCATACTGTGTACTTTTACAACATGCTTTTTCAGTGATATGGGCAGTTTCTCATGTTACCAAAGGTTCTTAAACCTCATTTTTAGCTGATACAGAGTTTTTGATCATTTCCTATTGTTGCACATTTGGATGGTTTCTAATATTTTGCTATTATAAACAACATTATGATAAATGCTCTTGTATACATTTCCAGAACCACCCAGCAAAGCAGCTTCTGAATTTCAGAGTCATAGAAACTGTGTAAGGTAATAAACATTCATTATTTTAAGCCAGTAAGTAATGGAATAAATTGCTATGCAGCAATAAGTAGCTAATACTGGCCCCCTTGGGATTTTTGAGCTTTTTAATCTTTAAAGTAGGAAAACCTATCATAGGTTTAGTTTCTTGTTAACTCAACTCTCAGAACTGAGTAACTACCCTCCCCTTCCCACTGTACCAGTGTTTATGAGAGGGAAAATTTAAACAATTTGTACCACATATGCACTTCCTGGGCCTTTTCCTTCACAGCAATGTCTTCACTGACTTCATATCTGACAACTCATCAGTATATACTGGAGTTCCAGCCCTAGTTTTTTCCTGCATTGATATCAGCTTCATATTTCCAAATGCTCATCTCCTATCATTTTCTTTTGGATGTTCCTCAGGGTGTCCAAAATGAAGTTTATCATCTCTTGCTATAATCCTTTCCTCCTTTCTTATTTACCTTGATTGAGAGGTGCGGTTAGGTTGGGTAAAAGGTGGGGATGTGACACTGTATTAGTTATCTATTGCTGCATAACAACTTACCCCACAGCTTCGTGACTTAAAACAATAAATATTTGTTATCTCACACAACACAGCTTATAAGAGTTAGGCATCTGGGAGTGCATAGCTGGGTGGTTCTAGCTCAGAAGTTTTTATGAAGTTAAAGTCAAGATACTGCCTGGTACTGCAGTATCCTGAAGACTTGCCTGGGGTTGGCTGAAGGGTCTGCTTCCAGGATGGTTCACTCACACAGCTGTGGGCTGGAGGCCTCAGGTTTCTGCTGGCCTTTGGAAGGAGGCCTTCATTTCTCACCACATAGACCTCACCATAGAGCTGCTTGAGGGTTTTCACAATATGGCAACTGGCTTTTCCTAGAGTGAATGATCCAAGAGAGAAGAAAAGGCAGAAACCACAACAGCTTTGATAACCTAGCCTTGAAAGTCACATGCTGCCATTTTTATCATATTCTTTTTGTCATACAGACCAACCTTGAAACAATGTGAGAGGGTACTACACAAGCTATGAATATTGGAGTGCAGTAGGGTTAGTGGGAGCCATCTTGGAGACTGGCCAATGGTTCTTGTACCAATTGTTTTGGAATTAGAATAATGGCTTTAAGGATGTCATACAGGGCTTTCAGGTCTCTTGCCCCAAGAAAAAGTATTTGGAGCCAGATCACTTAATTGAGATGGGATGAAATGAGAAGAGGAAACCAGAATGAGACCCAGAGTGGTATGAAGGGGCAAAGTAAGCAACTTTGTATATTTAACCTGAGTGTGTGTGGTGTATATGAGTATTCCTTGCACAAAGGCACAGAGGGAAAAAACAAAACAAAATAGTAAGAGGTATCTGTAACCTTGGCTGTCACTGTTGCAGGGACCAGCTCTTCTCTCACCTAACTGTACGTCAGCCTTACCCAGTTCATATCTATGTCCTGCCTCTGCCTTGTTGCTCCCTGTAACTCATGAGACACAAATTTTTAGTGCAAGTAGTTCTTTTAAGAGGTGATCCCATGAAACACTGGCAGGAGATTGGGGAGGTGCACTGGTAAGAGACAGGGAAGTAAAGGCAGTCAAGCAAGGACTTATTCCTATGGGCAACTGACTTAATCCCTCTGGGGAACTCTGGAAAATAGTATAGACCTGTACTCTGAGTTATTCTACCTGTGGGACGAGGTTCCTAGAATATTCACTAACTTTCATCAGCCATTAGTGGAGAACTGCCTCCAAGAAGGATTAATTCTTTGGCACTTCTGGTCTGCCACTCCAGCAGGCAGAGCTAATGTGGCAGCTGAAGGAAGCCCTAGGGCTCAGAGTTGCAGGGGCTGGCAGTTGGAAATCGGAAATTGGGACTTCAGGGACATGTTAAGTGCCAAGGAGATATGGAAGGGGCACCAATAGCATTCTTTATGAGTACCTTTAGAATTCAAGTTAGGCATCCCCTGCCATGGGAAGTTCTCCATGCCCCCTTAGTTTTCCTCCTGCAATGGGTTGGGTGCTTTTTTGCTTTGCTCCCATCCCAAGTGCCTTTCACTGTATTGTAACTGTCTGCATCTCTCCCATTAAACTCTGACCTTGCTGAAGATGCAGACCAAGTTTTCCATCTCAGCACCCCTGGGTGCCTAGAAAAAGACCTGGCCCAGAATCTGGCATGTATTGGGTTCTCAATAAATTTTGAATGAATGAATGAAAAAGTAAATGAATAAATAGGTGAGGAATTCTCTCCATCATTTGGGATAGCATTGGTAATCCTCTACAGGTTCCTGTATCTAAAAGTTTACACATAAATTATTACCATTTCTACTCTTGCAGACTTATTTTATGGGAATCATTTCCCACAAAGGGGTCTTCCAGGTGCAAGAAAAGCATTAACATATTTATGCTCTACCCACTGACACACCAGGCCCTGGCCCTGGGTGGTTCACTGCCACACATCCTCCTGGGCTCCTGGAGAAAAGCTGTGAAGGGAAGTGGGTGGCTGTCACACAGCAACTTTCTGCCCCCAAACCCCTCATGTGAGGTGAGACTGAGGGAGGAGAAATGGTAAGGTTTCCGCAAAGATCAAGAACTACCCCAGATATCCTGTCTAGTCCCATTTTAGGTAGTCATGATTTGCTCATTGTCACAACCACTTAGCACTGCGGGAAGAATGCATTGTTTCTGAATAGAGAGCGGTAGTGATGATTTGGCTGTTATTATGGGTAATAATTGTGTTTGCTGTCTGTGCTGGCTGGGCTTATTTGGGAGGTTTGTCACCACTGCTCTAATTTTAAATATTTTAATTAATGATACTCTGCTGCACTCTAGCCTTGAGGCTCCTTAAGCAAAATGAGCAATTAAAAAAAAAAAAAACTCACAAAAAGTAAGTGAATGAAAAGGAAAGAAAGGGCATTTAAAAAATCATTCTGTTTCTGTGATGTTTCAGGCTTGAAAAATGTATCTGATGCAGGCAAGAGAAAATTCTCACTGCTTCCACCTGTTATCTTTGCTCCCATAGCCATCCATCTCCTGGAGCTGCTGATTGACATGGAATGTACATAAAGTATCATCAAAAATGACAGGAGACAAGGAAAAAGCCAAAGCAGAGGCCTGAAGGTCCAGCAAACTTGGAGACTCAAGCTCTTAAAAGCATTTCATCATCAACCATTATTATTGCTATCAATTATTTTCATACTTTCTCAATATTGTGGATATCATTGAGGAGATACCGAAGAATTAGTCTCTACCTTTTAGATCTTTCACTGTGGTGTCTGGGAATGGTTCTGGCAGAGTAATCACAAGCCCCAGAATGTTCTGTGAGACTGATGGTGAATGCACAAGAGAGAGCCCCAGTAGAGTAGGGTAACCTTTTGAAATGTTAGTGTTTTGTTTTTGAATGTAGAAGGTATGAAGGACAATAGGCAAAACTTCCCTTTGCATCTCCTCAAGAGAGTTCTCTGGGCCAGGTCAGGATTCCAAACTCAGGGACACATGGGCCTGCACAACTTTAACCTCCAGAGTGTTTGAAAGAGATAAGAACTAGTAGCCAATATTTAGAAACAGAGGCATCAAACATGAAAATTTGATTTCCAGTCTCTTGAAAGTTTAGATCTGCCAGCCTCAGTCCACATGCTAATACTGGACTGCAGCCAATGGTGGCTGCTCTGTGGTATGCTGGAACTGGCTGTCTCTGGCTTTTGAGAGAGATTTGTCTTCAGCACTTCTGTGTTCAGCAGCTTTACATTGGTAGGTTGAGATCATTGAAGTAGGCCATGGTGAGAGTATTTGTACCATGAAGATGCTGTAAGTCAGATATTTTTTCTCCTGGTAAACCAGTTAAACATTTACTAGCAGACCACTGAGGTCACCCCTCTGGATGGTGTGTTGGGTGTTCATTCCTCATACCTGTAATTTGCCATCATCTCCCTACTATGAGGCTGAGTTGCCCACCTTGTCCCTTTGGTTGATATTCTGGGTTTAGGATCCTCTTGCACCATTTCTTTGTATTTAAGGAGGCCTCTGTGAAGAAAAATCCCCCACCTCAGGCCTTTGTTAGGAAGGAGAGGCTCATCAAGGAAAAGGCTCTGAAGTGGAGAAAGGGAGGGTGGTCTTTCTACCTGGAGAGGGGACTGGCTTGCTCTCTGGGGATGAAAGACTTCTGTGGGCCAGGGACAGTAAGAGTTCGTTCTGAGAGGTGGGAGATGGGAGATACACATTTCTTGTGTGGCAGACACCCAGCCCCTGCTTATGCAGTGTCCCAGTCGTATGCCCATGGGGGTGGACCTGGGCACTGTGACCTCAGGACACGGGCTCCCATTATAACAGGCAAGGGCACAGGGAAGTCCCATGCTTCTGAACAGACCACCTGTGCTCTGGAGCTGGGAGTATGGGAGGGATACCCAATAATAGAGCCGACTTCATGGGCATGTGACCTGTGCAGTAGGGTAGGGCTTCCTGCTTGGTTTCATGCTCTGTTGTCATCATCTTGAAATTCTTCATACTTTTTGAACAAGGAGCCCTGCATTTTTATTCTGTACTGGGCTCTATAAATTAGGTGGTTTATCCATTACTCTAGGAACTGAACAACCGTGGAGTCCTAATAAGTAAGCAACAACAAGCAAGGGATCCCAGTTTGGGGAGAACAATTGTTCTGAGTGACAGCTAATCACAGACAACCCGCTGGCACAATGTTCTGTTCCAAAATACCTCATTCTGCTTGTACCCCAGCAGCAATATCTTATCTGCACACCTTATCTGCATGTAGCCCCTCTAGTACGACCCTATAAAACTTCCCTCCAGCCCCTGCCTCTTGGCAGACAGTCCCTTCTGTGCTGTGCTGCCCATTGCTTTCTTGCCATCTACCTTTGTACTTTCTCTAATAAATATGCCATCTTTACCCATGACAGTCTTGGCAAATTCTTTTACCACCTGCGATGCTGGCCCCAGCCAGTTGCACCTGGAACAACAACAAGAGATCTGCCTCAATTATTTTGCGCTGTATGAATTTTCACAGGACTTGCTGGGTGATCCCAAGAAGTGGGTTGAGGAATCTCCCAAAATTTCCCATCCACCCCTGTAGCTGCGGCTGACTCACATTTATGTGGTCAGAAACACTAAGAAACAGGTTATTTCTTAGACGAGTTCAGAGCTGCCCTGCCTATTGCGCTAGATTGATTTTTTTTTTCTTTTTTAGCCCTTAGATGCTGGGGTACAATGCTGAAGTTTGGTAATATTGGAGTGAATATGACAAGGCCCCTGCCCAAAAGAAGCTCAGAGTCTAGAGGGAGACATGCAGAGGTAAACCTATAGCTCTTACTGCATGTAGCACGTTAGATCTGAACTCTAAAAAGTGCCATGGGGAAGCAGAAGGAAGAACAATTGATTCTGTGTAAACAGGATCAGGAGAGTTTGTGGCAAGGGCCTGAAGGCAAATAAGCGCTCTCTGGGTGAAGAGGGTAGGGAGGTGCAAGCCTGATGCGTCATAAAATCCTCTTGCTTAGGGGTCTGCTATCTTTTGATGGTGCTGCAGCTTTTAGCAATGTCAAATTCATCTAGTAGCTTTGTACACACTTAAGTGACTGTCCTGTATTGTGGCTGTGATTGGGCCATAAAATCATCCTGGAACCTGGTTCCAAAGACCACTTGGTAATCAGGTATTTTCTTGATTATGTGGTGGAATAACATTGGAAATACTAGCAGGTGTGTTTTTCCTATTCCATTCCTTACCTGGGGACCCTTTCCTAGCTGGGCAGCTGGACCCTGGAGCAGCTTTGCCTCAGGGAAGGTAAATGACAGCAAAAACAATGGCCAGGCTTTGGGTGTAAAATACTGAGACTGTGAAGGGCTTCAAGGAATAGTGAAGTCAGAGGGAGTCATAAATGTGCTTTCTGTACACTGGTATTGGATAGGATTTTCCAAAACTGGGGGAAGGGAGAGCTGAGGGTAAGTGGGAGTGAAAAGAGGGTGAGGGTCCCAAGAACATAGTGGTTACCCTTTTTCAGTGTATCCTGGGAGGAGTGGTTACCCTTTTTCAGTGTATCCTGGGAGGAGGACAGAATAACAGTCAGTTGAAGGCAGTGATCCTCAACCTTACTAAAACTAACAACTCCTTTATGTAGTAAATATTTTATGAAGTTCTCTTTACTATCCTGAAGTAAAATGAAATTCATGGGTAATATTACTCCCATAATTGTGACAACCAATTAACATGTTCACAAATTTCCAAAATATCCCATGGGGGATGGGAACAGTCCTGGCTGAGAATTATTGGTCTAGGGGTTTTCTTCCCTTGATAAGAGCTAGGGAAGGGCAAGACCTAAGACTGGGAGTTGCTATGGGTTGGGGTGCAAAGGGCCTAGGTAGCCTAGAAGAGAATACCTGTTCCTAAGGATGCTTGGGAGCTTGGAAATGCAGAGAGAGAGAGAGAGAGAGAGTAGAGGGACAGGGCCACACTGAGTGTCCTGGGTATCATTGTGAAGTGAATGTGGCCAAGGGGTGGGAGGTAGAAGAGGTCAGATCCAAAAACGAGGCTTGTGTTGGGAGTGAAGAATGGCCCAGCAGTGACTTGTATGATCTGATCACCCAAACCAGTATTGAAGACATTCCAACAGATGCCAGATGCCAGGAACATGTATAGTTGCACCCTAGCCCCACCTTGCCCAAAGCTCACTGATAGAAAGTCAAAATTCTTTTACACTTGAAGTTCATGGACAACATTTTTATTTGTTACAATTATTTCAGAAGAATTCCCCACTTGACTGAGTTCAGTCTCCCTCCCACCTCCCTAATGTGGAGGTGTAACCATGGCGTAGGATCTGTTGCTTAAACAGAAGTCTCTACTGCTTAAAATTCAGCTATGCCCGTGTATTGAAAGGCAAAGATTCTGGTGCCATCTAAAGATAATCTGTGGGTTTTATGAAACAGACAACAGAGAAGCGAGCTCAAGTGTAGATCCTTGGAAAGTAAAATGTAACTGTCCCTTTAGGGGACAATAACCACGTAATTTTATTTTCCATCTTTGCTAGGGAATGAGGTTTGTGGTGTTGGTGGTGAATATATTTACTCAAGTGACAAGAGAATGAGATTCACAGAGAGAAAACCCTTGATTTAAATCTTGGTTTCGTTGTTCAGGCCAGGCCATTCATTTAACTTCTTTCAAACTCAGTTTCTTCATCTGTAGGATGGGTGTGAGAATCAGATGTGAAAATGTATAGAAAGCCTTTTGCCATCTGTAATATCACAGTTTCTAATATTGTCACAACAATCATATCAGGAGCGACTCATTTTTGTCATTCAGTGACCAGACGGGGCAAATAGATTTCCTTTGGGCTCAATGACTTCCACCTCAGATGGCTACTACTTAAGAGTTCTTTGATCATTACTTGAAGTGGAAAAGGTTTCTGTGAAAGCAATTTAATCATGCTGTGAATGAATTGAGAGGTAGATTTTGTTACATAGATGAGCGAAATGTAAACTACTAATTGCATGTAGACTATATTTGTGGGGGTTTTAATTTTGAGCATTAATTCCTTCACATTTGTTCTCAGTTAATTTTCTAGTGGGAGATGTGCTTGTTAAAGGTTTATTTGATAACCAGTCATCTATCCATCCATCTAACCAATAAAAGCATACTTGTTGAAGTGTTTAATTTGTACAAGTCCCTGAGAGGGGTGCTGTGGGGATTCAGTGGTGGCTCAGGTCTAGACACTCATGTGGAGATTGAGTGTCAATGTCCTGGATTTTTGACTGTTTGCTTTTTCTATTTTTGTTGCTACTTCTTGCACCTTCACTAAAGGATGTATACTTTATTTAGTTCAGTTGTCTTATTGATATTTACTGACTCTATTTTTTGGGAGGGGGGATGGAAGAATTATTTATTTGCCTGTTGCTGGGGCTGAAAAAACCAGGTTGTGGTAGAGTGATATCAAGAAGACCACATCTCCAGAAACCAATTGAGTGATCATGTCAAGGTATATACTATTTCTCCATTTTATAGAATTTAACAAAATAAAATTAAGAATGCAAAAAAACTCCAAGTATTAGCATATATACTCCTGGGGTGGGGAAGATCTTCTTATGGAAATCAGAAAAATGAAAATGGAGGAAATGGAATGCCATCTTTACTCGGTGGAATGGCAAAACATGAATGATTGATGATTGCCAAAGCTTGAGGTGGTGTGGGGAAAATTAGCTCTTTCATTTATTGTTTGTAGGTTTGTGAGTAGCTAGCACCTTATTGGGAAGTAATTAAAACATATTTTTAAAAATAACAATGCACATATCTTTTGATCCAATAATTTCACTATTTCAGAGAAATAATGGTAGTAATACATAAAAGAAATATACAAAGGTAGTTACTGCAGCACTGATTATAAAAAATGAAGACTGTGAGTTGGAGAACGTGAATATTCATCATTTTGGGGATGACCGAATAACTTACAATACATTTACCATACAGAATATTATAATGCCAGTAAAAAGCATGACTTGGATTTATATTTATTGACTTGAGTGGATCTCTATTATAGGGAAAAATTAAGTGTATATTGTTAAGGCCTATAAAAGGTTATGAAAACAATTACCTTAAGCTACTGACATTAGTTACTTCAAGGGAGAGAGTTTGAAGGTAGGAGGAATTAATTGGCTTTTAAATAAACTTCTATTTTGTTTGAATGTTATAAGTAATATCTTCATGATTAATCATTCCATTGAGATAGAAGTGAAGTTAAAAAAGAAACAAAAAAAAGAGAGAGAAAAAAAGAAAGAAAGAAAGAGCATTAACACTTTGGACTTCAGACTTCATGGAAGAGGAAAAAAATGATTTTTGGGTCAGGCCCTGTGGCTCACGCCTGTAATCCCAGCACTTTGAAAGGCCAAGGTGGGGGGATTAATTGAGACCCGCAGTTTGAGACCACCCTGTCTCAACAAAAAAATCCCTGAAATTAGCCAGACATGATGGTTCGTGTCTATAGTCCCAGCTACTAGGGAGGCTTAGGTAGGAGGATCACTTGAGCCCAGGAGTTCGAGGTTGCAGTGAGCTATCATTGTTCCACTGCACTCCAGCCTGGGTGCCAGAGTGAGACCCTGCCTCAAAAAAAAAAAAAAAGAAAAAAAAATTTTTTTTCCCAACCACAGGAAAAATTGGTGAAAAGTCAAAGACAGTTGAACCTAACAGAAATGCCATTGTAGAGTTCTGATTCTTTAACCTGACATTGTTATTCATTCTTATAAATTACAGGAATGAATTATTTTGGGGTTAACTTTCTGTGTTATAGTAGTGAGCCTCTTTCTAGTCTCTTTTACAGGAAAGAATTTGTTCTGCCACACCCACCTTATTTGTTTAATGTCTTAACAGTTCTATTTGTTGAAGGGTTATTTGAGATCGTGGCTGTTTAAAAAGAAAATAAGAAAAGATAAATAAGATTGAGAATGAGAGAAAGAAAAAATATTATTTGTGTCCCTCAGTAGTTTGAAGGTTGCTGTAGTTCATCTTCAAATACGGAGAGTCATGAAAGATTTATTTAACCACATTTCTTTTAAGGTCGAAGGGGTTGAGATGATCACTCGCTCATCCAGGGTCTCTTTCTTCACCCAGGTCCTCTTATTTATTTATCTCTTCTCCTGAGCCAAAATTTGAGCTGCTGTGAGAGATTCTTAGTCAGTTCCCAATATTTGAAACCACTTTCAACAATATCATCCATCTCCTCCCACCACAAGTGGCATTATCTTCATATCCTTGGAGATGAGCCACCTTCCCCTTCCTTTATCACTTGGAGCCACACACGTTTGGTTACAAATGCCCTGATAATGTTCTTGTTGGTCTCTCACAATTGAAATAACAGATAACCATTCTCCCAGTGATGGTGAGGCAGTCATCCTGCTCTCAGATAACCAGGAAAGGAGATATTCACTTCCATTGCATGCTGTGATTAAGATCTCACTGGCAAAGATACAAGTGAGATTGCCTTTATAAAATAATATCCGTGCTCATGTCATTTTATTCAGCTCAGAGAGCAGCTAACATCATTTCTTGGGGTCCTCCCTCTGCACCAATCTGCATTGGCTTTCAAACGTGTATACCATCACCTGCCCTACTAGTGAGATAAGAATAAAAGTGTAAGATGGCATATTAAATTGTGCAGTATTTTTCATATTACTCATACAAATGAGATAACAGCTGCGGGATAGTCTGTTTCAGTCTTGGCAGAACTCCCAATCATTTGTGCTGCTGAAATAAGGCTAGCCTTGTATCTCAGCAGTGCGCACTCCTGTCTGTGGGTACCATTCAGCAGGGCCAGGAGGCTGCCTCCCCTAAGTCCACCTTCCCAGTCTGCTTGATGTGAATTAATGAGGGACAAATCTTTTTATTCCTACTCAGATTTAGGCTTAATGTGAAATTATCCAAAGGAGGTAATTTACAGAGTATTTCCCAAATTTCAGTTATCAAGCCCCACTTTCTTACGGTTTTTGTTACATGCAGATGTCACCAATGATATTACTTAATACTTTTCTTTAAATTTATTTTAATTTTAACTACCTATCTTAGCCTTATTTTAATTGTTAGTGATAAACTCATAAGCTTATGATTGCTTTGATTTTATTATATTTAATCGACATTAAAATAAACATGTAACTATTAATATTGTTTTCTGTGCATTGTCTAAAGTAATTTTGAGTGATACTCATGGATGTTTTCGTTTGAGAAATACCATTAGGTGAGTTCTCACTAAAGTACACACATCTAGTACAGATAATTTCTTAGCAGCTGCTGTTGATGGGTGATCCCACACTTGAAAAAGCAGGGAGGGAAACCTATGAATATAAAAGAATCCAGAAAGGACACATTGGAGGAAAGAAAGAAGCAGTTCTGTCTAAGGCACATTTCATCCTGGCTAGACTTAGATGAGTGAGATGAAGCCAAGGACATTGTGCTTATCGCCTTTCCGGGTGGCATCTGGCATTGGACGCTGACCCAGGCCTCTGTGAGGCCGTGAGCTATAACACACATTCAGGCACTTGCCAGGCTGCTCTAGGCTGTTCCCACCCCACTCCACAGCTCCTCCTAGTCTGGGTTTTGATCGGTGTTATGAAGAAGAGGCAAGGATGGCACAAGATGGCAAGTGTCAAGTGTCAAGTGTTGGAGAGTTCAATTTTCTGTCAAGACTACCTTCTGTAGCCAAGAAAAATGACTTGATTATGAAGGAGTTTTAAAAGTACAAACAAGCAAGCAAGCAACAACAACAACAACAAAAACAGAACAAAAAATCAATCAGATGAATAGGACTGAGAGTTTAAAGCTGGAAAACTCTAATTTAGAGGTAGCAGAGGCCCTTGATATCTGTCAGAGAAACTTCTGCTCCAAGCTTCTGTAGGTGCCTATGATCCCAGGCTTCCTAACACTCTTACCACAACAGTAGTGGCCTCTTCCGTTTCAGTCTCTGGCTGTATGCCTCCTGGTTGTTACCCTGAACAAGGACTGCCAGAGTGGATGGTAATGACCCACCCTACTCAGGCCAGTCCCTCAGGATTTCACCATCTTTTGACTAAGATGACGATCTTAGGTCGACTGTCCCAAACGTGGCTCTAGATGCCATAGAAGGGGGCTGTCTTAGACACGCGGCTTCGTCTTTCCAAGAGCTGCCTGGATATGGAGCTGTGTAAGACATATAAATGGTTGATAGGCAGATGGACAGGAAAGAGTTAATTCCCAAACCAACTATGATTTAGTTGTGGGCCTGCCGAGCATGCAGGCTGAGCCTGTGAGAGCACCATGAGGGAGCAGTTAATCAGACATCAGTTTCCAGGTATGTGGAGGACCTGACTGGTGACCAGAGATTGAACTAAGTGTCTGGGAACCGTTCATGTGTACAAGCCCAAGGCCCATGAGGGACAACAATCAATCCCTGCTTCATCCTTTAATCCACATTCATTGCTAGCAACAGCATAGCAAACATCAGTGGGAGCTGTTTTTTTGTACTCTGGTTAGATAAAACAGGAAAGCATCCATAGAGTTTTGTAAATAGTGTTTTACCCAGTCATTCAGTGCTGATTAGCCCATGTTTGCCCCTCATTTCCCCAAATTAACTTTTGCCATCATTCTGCATACCCGTGAGACTTGGTTTCCACAGGGCTGCTGATTGCTGCATTTCCCTGAAACTCACTGATTGCACCTATGCCCAGTGCCACCTCCCTGAACAGCCTCGCTGCTGGTCTCAGTGCCTGTTTCTTTTCAGGATTCTTCTCTACCTTTGTTAATACAAAAGGGAAAAAATTATTTAAGAAGTTTACACTTTTAGTAAAATATTCTTCTTCCTGATTTCTTAAACTGTTCCCCTTTGTTCACCCCATCGAAGAAAGAAGAAAAGAAAGAAGGAAAAAAGGGAGGGAGTAAGAATGAAGGAAAACTTTTCTGCTTTTTGTCAGGATTGACTCTTTTCCAATTTTAAAAAAAGTTTGAACATTTATGTGTAATGTATCTCATTATAAAGGTAATAACTACATTTCAAAGGAAAAGGAAAAGCACCCGTAATACTAACAACATAACAGAATTGCTGTTAGCATGTTGATGTATTTCCTACTAAGCTTTCTGCTATGCAGCTTCTTTTAAAATCTAGTAATAATCCTACTGTAAATAAAACATTTTCTCTTACTTTTTTCACTTATATTCAGTCATAAGCGTTTTCCTGGTGCTGTATGGCCTTTATAACCATAGTTTTAGTGATTGCATGTTTCCTCTTGTGAAAATACAATAATTTACACAACCCTTTCTTGAGTGTTTTGATATTTAGATTGCTTGCCATTTTAAAATTTTCATTATATCATTGAAACGATACTGTTAAAGCATATGTTCCCACCCACCCCTATTTTTGCTTTATTTTGTTAGGTTCTGTTTCTAGAAGTCAGGTGACAAGAAAAAGCCCATGGGCATTTCAGGTGCTTGATTTGTACTTTGAAGTTGGATTCTACAAGCATTTGTACTTACTGTGTCCTCACCAGCCAAGCTGGAGGGCCCATTCCAACAAACCCTCACTGTGCTTCTCCCCCTTGTTTTGCCTCCTCTCACAAAGGTGTACTTCCCACATCCCACATTCCTCATAGTGGAGAGAGAGCCTTCTCTCACAGGGTTTCAACAATTTGTGCCAATATGAAGCCAAAGAAACCTTCTTGACTCCATTAATGTGGCTATTGGTCTTCACGCTGTAGCAGATGTCTTTAAAAGAAATGGTCTTCAACCCTTCACCTCAGCTAAAGGTTGGTACATGCCAAGGATAGGAGGTTAACAATGAAAGGAAGGGTTGTGGGCCAACCATGAGAGGAATTTAGGAAAGAGGTGCCCACAACTTATGGTGTCTGGTTGGCTATAACTTATCCGAGAATAATTTATTGAGTACTTACATGTATTAGCCACTGTGATAAGTATAATGGGATATGTAGAGGTAAACACCGCTATCAAAGAGTTTATAGCCTTCTGTGGAAATGACAGGCCTGCAAATAACTGTTATGAAGACAGAAGGAGGGACATGAAGTACTGAGGATTGCCATGATAAATCAGCAGCCCAGGACCCTAACAGAAGGCCCCCTGTACACCAGGCTACATGTTCTCAAGCTTCCTTTTGGTAAGGTCAAGCGTTGGGGAGGGCAGTGTAGGGAATTCTTTGTGGGGGTTTACTGAAATAAGATTATTCTGGTTGCAGAAGAAGTCAGATCTTGTGTGGAGGAATTTGAATAAAGCATGTACCTACTCACTGACCTTTCCTGACAAGGCACATATGTGTTGAAGGGGGAGAATGCATCAAGCACAAGCTGTTAGCCTTCACTCTTCAGTGCCTCTGTGGCTGCAAAGACTGAAGAATCATGTTATGCATACCCCAGGAAAGTTTCTGACCTAAGAGTGAGCGAGTTTACGATGGATGGCTGAGTATCAGAGTCAGGTTAAGTAACAGGAGTCAACTATTAAGGGGAACTAGGCATCATTTTTTACCTAGGTACGTATAGTTCTTTAGATCTTATTACATAATGTGTCTCTTCCTTCACTTGTCTGTTTTAGAGTAATTACTTAAAATTGTAGTGTATCAGACTGGAAAGTGACTTTAATCATGTTAGAAGACTCTCAGTAACATAACAGCCTAAGTTAATGGGATTGATCATCCCCCCTTTAACTTAGAATATGTAGACATGCTTGATGAAAAAAAAAACACAAAACTTTAGTAAAGCTGTATTGCTCAACTTGAAAGAAAGAAAAGATAATCTCAGGTGTAGGAGAAAGAAAAGGAGATGAAAGCTATTGTGAGGGGGTGGGTAAGGGAGACCTGGTGCTAAGAAGACTCATGGGCATTTGGGTTCCATATAAGGCTTGGGGCTAGACCTCTAATGTACACATGAGTACTGGTTATGCGACCTCCAGACCACAGGTGATAGAGAGAGGAGGAAGCCTGTGTAAAGCCTGGAAACTCCAAGAGCTGCCCTGCTCATCAAAAGCATATTGGAAAACAGCACAAATTGGCCAGAGGAGGCAACATGGAAGTTTGCCACCATTTTTCCAGAGCCTTAGGTAGAAAAAAAATCACTCAAAAAACTAAATTTCCAGGCCTTAAGTGTGTAAAGGCATGTGATTCAAATTTAAACTATCTATCTGGTTCAGGACGTCCAAGCTGAGAATTTATCATAACCTGGTCAAGGATCATTGAAACCCTGGAGGCTACAGTATAAGCAACTATAAAACTCAGCAGGAATCCTTTCATCATCTAGGGCACATAGAATTCCATAGCCCTAATGCCCCTGACGAAGAGGAGCTTACAATATAAAACAGACAAACCTCATAAATCAAACCACCACACATCAAGTCAGGAGACACCACAAACAGCAATTCCTATCCACTACTGGTAGGAATGTCAAATGGTAAAACTGCACCAGAGAGCAATTTATTTTATTTTATTTTGAACTTTTATTTTAGTTTTGGGGTACATGTGCAGGTAAGTTACATGTCACGGGTGTTTGGTGTACAGATTGTTTAATCACTCAGGTAATAGGGATGGTACTTGACGATAGTTTTTTGACTCTCACCCTCCTCCCACCCTCCACTCTCAAATAGGCCCCAGTGTCTGTTGTTCCCTGCTTTCTGTCCATGTGTACTCAATGTTTAGCTGCCATTTAAAAGTGAGAATTTGTAGTATTTGGTTTTCTGCTTCTGCATTAGTTCACTTAGGATGAGGTTCTCTAGTTCCATCCATGTTGCTACAAAGGACATGACCTCCTTTATGGCTGTGTAGTGTTCTATGGTGTATATGTACCACATTTTCTTTATCTGGTCTACTGTTGGTGGGCATCTAGGTTGATTCAATATCTTTGCTATTGTGAATAGTGCTGCAATGAACGTATGCGTGCATATGTATTTATGGTAGAATGATTTATATTCCTTTGGGTATATGCCCAGTAATGGGATTGTTGGGTTGAATGGTAGCTCTGTTTTAAGTTATTTGGGAAATTACCAAACTGCTTTCCACAATGGCTGAGCAAATTTACACTCCTACCAACAGTGCATAAGCATTCCCTTTTCTCTGCAACCTTGCCAACAACTGTTATTTTTTCACTTTTTAATAATAGCCATTCTGACTAGTGTGAGATGGGATCTCATTGTGGTTCTGATTTATGTTTCTCTAATGATTAGTGACGTTGAGCATTTTTTAATATGCTTTTTGGCTGCATGTATGTCTTCTTTTGAGAAGTGGTCTGTTCCTGTCTTTTGCCCACTTTTTAATAGGGTCGTTTGTTTTTTGCTTGTTAATTTGTTTAAATTCCTCATGGATTCTGGATATTAGATCTTTGTTGGATGCATAGTTTGCAAATATTTTGTTCCATTCGGTGGGTTGTTTGTTTATTCTGTTGATAGTTTCTTTTGCTGTGCAGAAGCTCTTCAGTTTAATTAGAGATCATTTGCCAATTTTTGTTTTTGTTGCAATTGCTTTTGGTATCTTCATGAAATCTTTGCCAGGGTATATGTCTAGAGTGGTATTTCCTAGGTTATTTTCCAGGGTTTTTATAGCTTTAGGTTTTACATTTAAGTGTTTAATCCATCTTGGGTTGATTTTTGTATATGTTGTAAGGAAAGTGTCCAATTTCAATCTTCTGCATATGGCTAGCCAGTTATCCCAGGATCATTTAGTGAATAGGGAGTCAATTCCTCATTGGTTGTTTTTGTGAACTTTGTGACAGATCAGACGGCTGTGGGTGTGTGGTCTTATTTCTGGACTCTCTATTCTGTTCCACTGGTCTATGTGTCTGCTTTTGTACTATTATCATGCCATTTTGATTACTGTAGCCTTGTAGTATAGTTTGAAGTCAGGTAACGTGATGCCCCCAGCTTTGTTGTTTCTGCTTAGGATTTTACTTTGGCTATTTGGGCTCTTTTATGGTTCCATATGAATTTTAAGATAGTTTTTTTCTCTAATTCCATGAGGAATTTCATTGGTACTTTGATAGAAATAGTATTGAATCTGTAAATTGCTTTGGGCAGTATAGCTATTTTAACAATATTGATTCTTCCTATCCATGAGCATGAAATGTTTTTCCATCTGTTGATGTAATCTCTGGCTTTTTCAGTAGTGTTTTATAATTCTTGTTGTAGAGCTCTCTCACCTCCATGGTTAGCTGTATTCCTGGGTGTTTTTGATTCTTTTTGTGGCTATTGTGGATGGGATTGTGTTCCTGATTTGGCTCTCAGCTTGGACGTTTCTGTGATATAGTAATGCTGCTTATTTTTGTGCATTGATTTTGTATTCAGAAACTTAGCTGAAGTTGTTTATCAGATCTAGGAGCTTTTGGGTAGAGACTGTGGGGTTTTCTAGGTGTGGAATCCTATCACGTATGAAGAGAGATGGTGTGACTTCCTCTCTTCCTATTTGGATGCCTTTTATTTCTTCTTCTTGCCTGATTGATCTGGCTAGGAAATTCCAGTACTATGTTGAACATGAGTGGTGAGAGTGGGCATCCCTATTTTATTCTAGTTCTCAAGGGGAATGCTTCCAGCTTTTTGCATGTACAGTATTATGTTGGCTGTGGGTTTGTCAAAGATGGTTCAGAGAGCAATTTAGCAATACATAGTACATGTGAAGTTGGGCAAATGATACAGCCCAGCAAGCTCATGTATAGGTATATGCCCTAGAAAATTCTCTTACGTGTATATAAGAAGATATGGCCAACGATGATCATTGTTTGTTAAAATAAACTGTAATGCTAATTTAGAAATCCAAATTGGCAGTCAGAATGCAAATGGATAAGTAAAGTATGATTTATTCATATGTTAGAATACTACCAATTCGTTAGAATGAATGAACGTATCCAAATGCACAAATCTTAAAAACATGATGCTGAGGAAGAAAGCCAGCTTTCTCAAGGATAAGCATAGCATACTATTTATCTAAGTTTTAAAAACACAAATCAATATCATGTAGTATTTATGAACATGTGCAAAGGTAGTGAAAGTATAAAAACAGAGAAAACATATTAATTTAAAGAAAGTAGTTTCCTTTAGCGTGGGAGGGAAGACAAAGCGTTTGATTTAAATGTAAGTTTGACTCCTAAACCAGTGCAATACTGAAAGTATACCATATGGATTCTATAAGCCAATGCATTTTATTTTTTACTATAAATAAAGAAACCCTCTTCAAATATAATTTTTCCTTACCGATTCAAAGAAAGAAATAAATAATGTATTATAGATGCAGTTGAAGCTCCATGTATATATCAGTCCTATCCCATCCCTTCTCACTATTGTCTCTGTATGATGTGCTGCCTCTTCAAATATAAACCATGGTCAAATCGTACATTTAATCATTCTCAACATCAGCAAGGAAATGATGGAGACAAAAGTCTACAGCCATTATAAAAAACTTCTTTGTTGGGAAAAACAAAAATAAAAACAAAACAGGGAATAGTGGAAATGATGCTGTTGGCACTAGTGAGTACCACACACCAAACTCTTCTGGGTGAGCATTCCAGACACCCTGATGAGGTAGTGGAGGAGTTCCTGTTGGGCCAAGATGACTGGCCTTGCCCTGCCTCAAGAGCGTCTCCTTATCTACTGCTCTCCACAACCACATGTGAGATGGGCAATGGGGCATGCTTCTTTTCTAGAAGATGTTTTTATTGTCCTAGTTCACTTCCTGTTGAGGGAGTTCTAGGGCACTGGGGCTGGCCTTAGGGATTGAGCAACCACAGGCCTTTATTTTCAGGACCTGAGCTTGGATCAACTGGCCAGGTAGGTAACTTTCTAGAAATTTCAAGGAATATTTACCTAAGTCAGAGATCTTATGGAGTCATGGTCCATGAGTTTTGACATTGCTTTTATAGCATCTCTCTCTTAGCAATAAGCTCAAGAGCTCTGAGCATGCCCCTAGCCCTGAGCATAAGTGCTTCTATCTTATCTGTCCAAACGATGGGTTGAAGCAAGGCTAATGTTGTGTCCTTTGCCCTGGAGGTCTTTACTATGGAGGTAATTATATTTTTCAAGCAGCAAGTGAACCTTAGGAGGTGTTGGAAGGGGCCTGGACCTTTATGCTCACTCCATAGTCCTTGTTTTGTCTAGGTCCCACTATTGTTGCTGTGTTTCCCACCTAACTATCTTTATTTACACTACCTTTATTTTCTATTTACTTTTATTGATGAATAATATTTGTACATGTTTACAGGGTACATGTGACTTTTTATATGCATAGAATGTGTAATGAGCAAGTCAGGGTAATTAGGGTATCCACAACCTTGAGTATTTATCATTTCTATGTGTTGGGAACATTTCAGGTCCTCCCTTCTAGCTGTTATGAAATATATGATACTCTGTTGTTAATCATAGTCACCCTAACTCTGCTATTAAACACTGGAACTTATTCCTTTTATCTACCTGTATGTTTGTCCCATTAGCCGTCCCCTCACATCTTTCCCAGCCTCTGATATCTATCATTCTACTCTCTACCTCCATTAGGTCAACTTTTTTAGCTCCAACATATGAGTGAGAAGATGCCATATTTGTCTTTCTGTATTTACACTAACTTTAGTTTTGGGAAGATAATATATTATCCAGATATCTCAGGTTTCTGGCCACTGCCTCTTAGCAAGACTATCTCCTTCCCTTTCCTCAATTAGTTTGGCCAGTCTGTACTGAAATAGCAACTCCCTCTAACATCATGATATTTTTTCTTCTAAGTTGAGTACCAAGGTGTAACATGACAGTTTCATCATCGCTTTCACTACCCCATAAAAAGATTACCAACTTGAACGTGGGGAAGGGGAATCCTTATTGTACCTCAGTCTACTTAAATTCTGTCACTTCCATGTAGGTCTGTCACTCCTAATATCCTGTTCCTAGTACTGATTTATATATTGGCTAGGACCCATTTGGCTGCAAGGGAAAGAAAACGCTAGCTTTAAAAATGAAAAGCTCGGGGAAGATGTTGGCCCGTGTATCCAATAAGTACAAGGGGTGTAGGTGGCCTTAGGTGGGTCTGGATCCAGAAGCTCATATAGCTCAAAAATATACAGACCAAAAGTCTGTATATTTTCCTCTATCTCCTGGCTCAATGTTTCCTCAGTGTTGGCTCTATCTCAAGCAGACGCTCCAGGTGGTGGAAAGATGGTAACCTATAGTTCTTGGCTTATGTTGTTCTCATAGCTGGTATTCCAGCAAAAATAGAATGCTTCTTTCTGAAAATTCTGTTAGAAGACCTAGAAAAGGCTCTAATTGCCCAGCCTGGCAATGTGCCTACTCCTGGATGAACCACTGTGCCATGGGCTGGGGTTCTCTAATTAACCAAGTTGGGGCCAATGGCCCAAATCTGAAATTTAGGGTGATGTCAGCCTTACTTGAACCACAGAAAGCACAATGAGTAGAGGGGTGATTTCTCAAAGTGATTCTAGGTAGACCAAAAAAAAAAAGGATCTTTCAATAGGCATGTTTTGAACCATCTGCATGGTCTGTTTGTAAGGGAAAGAGTATTTGCCATAGATAATTTTTTTCTGGTGGATTTTTAGTGCAAAGACATTTGTATTTATGTTTAAAATCAAATTGTCAGCAAGTGGTCACCCAAAGTGAAAGTGTTTAACTTTTAATAAAGTGGCTTTCAAACAAAATTCACAGACTTGGGGACTGCAAGTATATTTTTGCTTATTTTAATGTGGAGTCATTCATCCATTATTTATAACTGGAAATACACTTCGTGCCTTCTCAATGTTGTATGGTATATACATGGTTCCTAATGTTTCTTAATAAGAAGATCCCACTTTGACAGCTCCACAGTTTGTGGCCCTTTGATAAAATTGTAATTGTACTTATAGCACCTTAAGAAAAATACATATGACAACAGTTACGATGCAGTCAGTTTTTCATTGAGCACAATACATCAGTAACTCTTGAAAAGTATACATAGGAACTGGACCTAGAATTTAATCAGGGTATGGAAAATGCTTGGGGATGTATGGATTTTCTGTACTCCTTATGAGATGGTACTTAAGAGTATTGGGCCCATAGGTTAGGAACAACTGGAGTAGTGAATGATTAAGAATATGGTTCAATCCCAGATCTACCACTTGTGAGGTGTTTGACCTTGGGTGGCTCATTTAACCTCTTTAAGTCTTCAGTTTCCTCCAATGGGAGCTGGAAATAACACCACCTGTTCCTCTAAGGTTGCTGTGAGGATTAGAGATAATGTAGGTATAAGGTACGTAAAGCACTTGGCAGAGTCCTTGATACATGATTAGCACTCAATATGTGTGGCAATTAGTGTTCCATTTTGTATTAAAATTATCTATTTACTGCAAGTCTCCTTGAATGTAAGGCGTTGTGTTTTATGCAGCTTTATATTCTCAGTGCCTAGCAATGTCCTGGATTAGACAGGATATGTTTATTAAGTGAATAAGTAAATTATTGAAAAATTAAAAGCAATGATATGTCTAATGTGTCTAGCTCACTTACAATAGCCTGTTTGCTATTTTTAAAATGTGCATGTATTCTTCTCCTCATGATCTGGACTTGGACATGGTTTAGCCCAGTGGTCCTGCAACTTCAGTGTGCTTGAGAATCACCTGCAGGGCTTAAACACAAATGATGACCTACCACCAAGTTTCTGATTCGGTACATCTGGGATGAGGCCTGAAAATTTGCATTTCTAACAAGTTCCTATCTAATGCTGCTGCTGCTGGTCTGGGCCCACATTTTGATCACTACTATACTGTACTAATAGCTCTCAACCTTGGCTGCATATTAGAGGTACTGGGAAAGCTCTTAAAAAAAATGATGGCTGCCTGGCCAAGAAAGGAGGATCATGCCTATAATCCCAGCACTTTGGGAGGCCTAGGCAGGAGGATTGCTTGAAGCCAGGAGTCTGAGACCAGTCTAAGCAACAAAATGAGGCCTCATCTCTACAGAAGAAAAATAAAAATAAAAAAGTTAACTGGGTCTGGTGGTGCACACTTGTGGTCCCCACTACTCAGGAGGCTGAGGCTGCAGTGAGCTATGATTACGTCACTGCACTCCAGCCTGGGGGACAGAGAGAGACCTGTCTAGTGAAAAAAAGCAGAAAACAAAAAACAAAAAAAAAACCTGCCTGGACTCCTCACCTTTAGAATGTGATTAACTGGTCTGAAATGAGGCCTGGGCAGCAGTATTGTGTATTATTTTAAAGCTCCCCTCCACTAACATTCTCTAATATGCTGCCAGACATGCAAATCGCTGGCCTTACTACTGGACTTAGGCAACCCAACTCAGGGCAGCTTTATCATCTGCCTGTTGTCCACTGGTAGCACTGTAGTAACTGTGTCCAACAGAAAAAAGTCAACTTCAGTTAGTTTGGTCTTGTATTTCTAAACTGATTATGTAGATACCTCACACCACTGAAATCAGTTAGTAAACTGAGTTTCTTCACAGGTATAGCATTATTTCTCCCAGGCCGGTGAGTGCTTGCAAGTCTCCAGGATGATTCTTTTTGTTTTATTCACTGTGTGTGTGTACATGTGTATGTGCCCCATATGCAGTGAACTTGTTTTAGGTTGTTTCTTATAATTCACTATATAATCAAGGGATTAACTCAATGGAATCATAGGGGTGGGGAGGGGAGAGTTGCTTTTCACTTTTAGAAATGAACCACCTCTTCTCAGTTAAAAAATCCTCCCAGGATCCCAAACCTACAGTCATAGGCTCATTAAAAGCGAGTTGCAATTACAAGCATGTTTGTCTGCTTCCCTCCCTCTTGGTGCCTGTGTCTGGTGCTTGTTTTTTTCCTTGTGAACTTTAATACATGTTTAATGTGAATCTTAATGATTTGATTACAATGGCATAATTACATAATTGGAATGTATTGTGCATGCTGGCGGGAAGGAGTCTGGAAGGTGCTTGGTGAGTGACGTTACATAAACAGAATGATAATGACAGTGAGATTGAGAATGAGACTAATGAGAAAATGATTAGAAAAACTGGGAAGAAATGGACACTTGTGGAAATGAGAAGGTAGCATTTCTCTTGCTTTAATGATTGGGATTCATTTCGCCTGAGAGGCTGAGGCTTTTGAGAATCAATGCTATTAGAAAGAGGTAGGTTCAGATAGTGGGTTTTTTGGAGGTTACTTTGGACACGGGTGCTGGCTCCAAGGCCCACCTGTCTAGGCAAGAATCAAGTCAGATTCATCAAGAAGCTCTGATACACTGCTTCCTATGATCTTTAAAGCAGAGCAAGGGCAATTCTCTTTCTCACCACTGTCCTTGCTTTAGAATGTTTCCCGTGGCACATTTGCATATCAGTGGAACATTGAGAGCCCCATTAATGTGGAGTGGAGCCACATTCTCCTCCCCAGTGCAATTCCACCATCTCTCTGGTAACGTATTGCTACTGAAGAGCAATGGCAGCTAGCCAATCGTTTTGTGCTCCCAGTTAATGACCTCCATTACTGTGTCATTTGGGCCAGAAAAACATGTCCACCTGCCTAGATCCTTTCCCATAGTAATTTGCCTGTGCAGTGTCATCTTTACGTGATGTTTACTGTGTATTACTATAATCACAATGATTATTTCCCCAACTTGTTTGTACTATTAACATAAAACATATCTGCTTATTGATTCAACAAACACCAGTATTTGTTAAACACCCATATAGGTGCTAGTTGCTATGTGTGATGCAGAAAATAGAAGACACGTTATTTGTGGTTTAGCAGTTGAAGTCTAGACAAGACATTCAGGAAAAGTTATTGTAAATCATCTCATGGTGAGTCGGAGAAATGATTCAGAATATTTTCACTCTAGCCCTGCGTTCTTTCATCCATCAACTTAAAAATACTTATTGAGTGCCTACTATGCGAAAGGCTCAAGGTGAGGGGCAGGATACTGAGATAAATTTAACTATGATCTGCCTTCGGGGGAATTTTCGAAGACAATCTGGCAATACCCATCCAAGTAAAAAATGGATACACTCTGTGATCCAGCATTTTCACTTCTTGGTTTGTACCCTAGGTGGCCACTCATTTATGTGCACAGATAGGGCATATAAAAGTATGGTAAATGAAGTACTGCTTGTAATGTTATTCTACAGATAGCCTCAATGTCCACCAGAAGAACAAAAGGGAGTAACTAAATAAACTGAGGTTAAAGCAACACCATGAAAAATTATACAGATTAAGAAGAATAAGGTAGATCTATCGCTAGATCGTTAGGACACTCCTTTGAATAAACTAAGTGATAAGTAGTTATGTATGGAATAATATATTCTATGTAAAATAAAGAGCAAAAGAAAAAAAAACACAAAACAACCTTATACATTTTCTACAGGCCATAGATATCTATATAAAATAAAAAACAACTAAAAACCAGAAGTTCAGAAGGCTATCACCAAAGTTACAGTGGTAATAGTGGACACCTTTGGGTAGGATAGGGAGGAACTAGGATTGAGGATGCTTGTGAAAGAAACCTTAGTTTCCTTTTTTTTTTTTTTTTTTTTGAGATGGAGTCTCGTGTGTCACCCAGGCTGGAGTGCAGTGGCACGATCTTGGCTCACTGCAACCTCTGCCTCCCAGGGTCAAGTGATTCTCCTGCTTCAGCCTCCCGAGCGGCTGGGACTACAGGCGTGTGCCACCATGTCCAGCTAGTTTTTTGTAGTTTTAGTAGAGACGGAGTTTCACCAATTTGGTCATCTTTTGACCTTGTGATCCGTCCGCCTCAGCCTCCCAACCTCCCAGTGTGCTGGTACTACAGGCATGAGCCACCGCGCCTGTCCTTTTTTTTCTTTCTTTCTTTTTTTTTTTTTTGAGACAACGTCTCAATCTGTCACCCAGGCTGGAGTACAGTGGTATGATCTCGGCTCACTGCATCCTCCGCTTCTAGGGCACAAGCAATTCTCCAGCCTCAGCCTCCCAAGTAGCTGGGACTACAGGCACAAGCCACCAACACCCAGCTAATTTTTGTATTTTTGTAGAGATGGGGTTTCAACATGTTGCCCAGGCTGGTCTCGAACTCCTGAGCTCAAAATGATCCGCCCGCCTCAGCTTCCCAAATTGTTGGGATTACAGGCGTGAGCCACCACATCTGGCCTATTATTTTTTTTTTAAAGAAAATATATTTTGTTTACTTTCTTGAGTAGTAAATGCAACAGAAATAAGTAAATAAAATCTTATGGAAATATTCAGTACCCAGTACATAGCAGCAGCTAAATTAATGTTTACTGAACTGAAGTAAACATAGAAAAAAGGGGCAGTATTTGAGGTTAGAAGCATCAGGGCAGGCTTTAACAAGGGAGGTATGTTTGAGCTGGTCTTACGAAAGAAGAGGTGTGGAGATGTGGAAGAAAGGGGCAACATGCAGCTTCCACAGTTTGGACATGGGTAGTTAGTGGGTATTATATTAATAAATAAATAAATAAGTACTTATTATTATTATTATTATTTTGAGACGGAATCTCGCTCTGTCACCAGGCTGGAGTCCAGTGGCATGATCTTGGCTCACTGCAACCTCCACCTCCTAGATTCAAGTGATTCTCCTGCTTCAGCCTCCTGAGTAGTTGGGACTACAGGTGCACACCACCATGCCCAACTAATTTTTGTATTTTTAGTAGCGATTGAGTTTCACCATGTTGGCCAGGATGGTCTCAATCTCTTGACCTCATGATCCACCCACCTTGACCTCCCAAAGTGCTGGGATTACAGGCGTGAACCACCACGCTTGGCTGTAAGTACTTATTTACAGTCATGTGCCACATAACAACATTTTGATCAATGATGTACTGCATATCCGATGGTGGTCCCATAAAATTATAATGGAGTTTAAAAATTTCTATCACTTAGTGACGTCTTGTTCATCTTACCGCTGTGTAGGCCTAGGCCAATGTGTATGTTTTTGTCTTAGTTTTTAGTAAAAAAGTTTAAAAAGTAAGAAAAAAATTTAAAATAGAAAAAAGCTTATAGAATAAGGATATAAAGAAAAGATATTTTGTACAGCCATACAATGTGTGTTTTAAGCTAAGTATTATGAGTCAAAAAATCAAAAACATTAAAACATTTATATAAAAATGTTATAGTATGTTGAAGTTAATTTATTATTGAGGAAAGATTTTTTTTTTTTTTTTGTAAATCCAGTGTAGCCTCTGTGTACAGTGTTCATAAAGTCTACGGTAGGGTACAGCAATGTCCTAGGTCATCACATTCACCATCACTCACTCACTGACTCACCCAGAACAACTACCAGTCCTGCAAGCTGCATTCATTGTGTTCTATTCATTGTAAGTGCCCAATATAGGTTTACCATTTTTATCTTTTACCCCGTATTTTTACCATACCTTTCTATATCTAGATATATTAGGTACACAAATACTGACTATTCTGTTACAATCACCTACAGTGATTAGTACAATAACATGCCATATATGTTTGTAGCTAGGAGTAAGTAGTAGGCTCCATCATATAGCCTAGGTGTGGCAGGCTGTACCATCTAGACTTGTGTAAGTACACTGTATGGTATTTGCATAAAGTTGAAATTATCTAATGATGCATTTCTCAAAACATGTCCCCATCATTAAGTGACACATGTCTATTTCAATATTTTATTTTCATTTTCCATTTTTATCTCTCACTGTGTGTTAATCTGAGTATTTTCAACGGATCTGTCTAAGGTTGCTAATCTTTCTTTTGCCAGGTGGAAGATTGAGGCCATTCCTCAGAAACAGCTTAATCACTGAATGGATTGGCCCCCAGGATGTGGCCCTTCATGGCTTTCAACTGAAAGGAGCTTTCCCTTTGGAGGGATCCTGTAGTTTAATATCCTCTCTCCTCTCTGCCGAATGAGGCAGCCCAAAGCTCTGCTTATCTTCTTATCTCTCAGATGGCTTCTTTCTGCCCAGCTTCTATTGTGTAGGAGTCAGCAAAGCAGTGAGTGGAAAGTAGTGCCCAATGCTGGGTTCACTCTTTGCATTTCTTTTATATCTGGGTTTCTGGAATTGCATGTCCTGGCTATCTTGGTAGTCCTGAACCCCAGATTTTATCTCTCCAGGCCCAGGAAATTGCCTGAAGATCTGTTAAGTTTCTCAAGTACTTAGCAGCTGCTTTCTGCTTGACTCTCAGCATCACTTGTAAGTGCCTTGAGGGAAGAAGTGGGATAGAATATTAGGAGTCAGCTCAGTGAATTTTCCTTCTCTCCGGGATCTTGGGCTCTTAGATCCTTGGGCCTGATGGATGAGTGGTGTCTAAAAACAGAAGGTTCTTCTTGACATTTGTTTTTAGTTGCTCTTGGCAGGAAAGTTGGTGTGTTACAACAGAAGCAGATGTATCTTTAAGTGTCAACCTACAGTGGTTTTAAAACAAAGCCTGGAATTCTGAGTGAGGCCCAACTCAGGGACAGTCTTTCTGTCCTACAGGATCCAACTGTGGTCTGTTGTAGCCACAGCTGCATTGTTAGCCGTTGTGTTCCATTCAGAATAAGTGTTTCCAGGCCTTTCTCAGGGACCAGGCCTTGGCTCATACCACTGAGGAAATTGCTACTTTGAGGAAATAATATAATTTACATATGCTTGTACCTGAAGTTTGTCTTAGAGTCCTAGAGAGGGTCTGACTCCTCTTTTTGTCCAGCTTTGGAGGCAAATCTTGGGTACATCTTGGCAAAATTCTATGCATTAGACTGGGAGATTATCTTTTGTTTCAAAGTGCATCTCTACAGGAGTAACAGTCAAGAATTTAAGATTTTATTCTGTTTCTTCTATTCTTGGATATCAGATTTTAGTTGATGTATGATTTCATGAATTATAGGCACTTAATTTAATCCTTGGACTCTTAGATCTTTTCTGTTAGTTCTGATGCACTGTGTGGCTCCCTTGAAGGATCACACACCTATGTGGAAGGGTGGGTAAGTATGAACATAGCCAGAGAGAGCCAGGTGCAGGTCATGAGCCCACAAAGCAGCTGGCCAAGAAGGTGATTCCTAGTTTACCAGTGATGGAAGGGTGAAATCTCTCCTAGTGTGTGGTGGTAGAAGCTGAGGGTGGGAGATTAAGGGCTGATCTACACACTCTTTGCAAGATGGGGAAATTCAGAAAGACACCATAGGGTCACTTAACAGCTTAGGACTTCAGTTCTGCGAATGGTGTTGGGAGAGCAACCCTGGGCCTAGGTGTGTCTGAGTTCAGAGTTGCAGCAGGTTTAAGCCATTTTCCATCCTTAGCACCTGCACTATTTTTTCATCTTAAATACCATCCTGGGATAACCTGCAGCCCATTCTCCTAGAAAGGCTTACCATTCTCCTAGTAGATAGATGTGCAAGATCCATGTGAATCGGAGCATTTGAACTATTGAGACTGGATGTAGGGGAATGATTCAAGGGCTCTGGTATTGAATGTCACTTGTACTTCAGTACAAGGCTCTAGTGCTAAAACTTCACAAAAAGAAGACCTCTCCAAGAAAAACATTTTCCTCTGGAGTTGGAGGTGGTGGTGATGGGCCCTGATAGTTTCTCTGGGTGTACTTGAAGAGGTCTAAATTGAGAGAGGACTGACAAATGTGGTCCCGAGGACAGGGTGTTTCTATTTCCTACATAAGCCTTATTTGTAATATCTATTTTGGAGCTCAGCTACAGACATCCATCCTGTCTCCTATGTCAACCAGATGGACACCATGATATTAATAAAATCTCCTAAGATTCTGGAAGCTAGACATGCTTTTTCCTTCTTAACATTTGTTCCAGGACTCCAAAGACTGTGAGTGCTATAGAACGGGTGCTGGCATTACTAAGGGCTCAGGAAGGCCAGGCACCAATGTTCGTTTAATGATGTCTTATGTGCCAGGTGTGTACTCAGTACTTTGTGTGAGTTGTCTTGTTAAACAAGCCTGGGTCTTTGACATATATACTTCCATCTGTACTATCATGTCCCATGCTTGCCTTAAATAGTGCCTTAAAGGAACTCTGTGTTCTGCTTTTCTCAAATCTGCGTGTTTCAGATGCACGTGTCTGCAAGATTGTAAGCTGGCTTCTGCTGTCTTCCTGTCCCCCTCTGAACCTGGCATGGACTAGGCCCTCTAAGTGAATGTGTGGCAAATGGATAGATCTCCATGGAAATGAAGCTGACAGTGACTAAGAAATCCGTCCTTTGTCTCCAGCTCTCTGGCCCTTCTGATCCCAATTAGGTTGTGTCTGTGAAGGTAAGCATACTAGGAAGGATCTCAGCCAAGTTTTTCCCAGTTACATGCTAGCCGCGTTGATGTTTGAAGCCACCATGGAACAGTTGTCCTATTCATGTGAAAAGCACAAACACTTAAACAAGGAAGATAGTTAAATGGAAATAAAATGTGGATCCTATCATTTTACACTTCAGTGGCTTCTATAGCCTAAAGCAGGGATACTCAAAAACCTGGTCATCAGATTGGGGAATAATATGGGACTTTTTAATAATATAAGATACTATTTTATCTGATTCATTAAGTCTGAGAGGAGCCCAAAGAATCTGTGTTTTCAAAAATGATACCTAGGAGATTCTAGATGATTTGATGATCAACCTGATTTGGACTCCAAGGTAAAGAAAAGCTCTTCAGTATGGCAGGCAAAGACATCTATACACTGGTTGTCCTTGCTCACCTCTGCAGACTCATCTGCTGCTGTCTCCTGCCATACCCTTCTTCTTCTGGGCATTCATTTGCCCTCCACTAACACACACACACACACACACACACACACACACACACACACACTTCTGACCCACTGTAGGACCCTTGAAGGATCACACCTATGTGGAAGGGCGGGTGAGTGTGAACATAGCGATTGAGACTAGATGTAGGCGAATGATTAAAGGGCTCTAGGAGTGAATGTCACTTGTACTTCATTGACTCTTCAGTATCCTTTGCCCCTCCAACACACACACACACACACACACACACACACACGTATTCTGGTGCTTCCCTTGTGGGTTCTTGTCCCTTTGCCTGAGATACACTGCCCCTCTGCCAACCCAACCATGATGGTTAGTTTTATGTGTCAACTTGGCTAGACTACAGTGCCTAATTATCCAACAAAGCAGCAGTCCCAAACCTTTTAGGCACCAGGGACAGATTTCGTGTTTCGGGATGAAAGTGTTCCACCTCAGATCATCAGGCTTTAGTTAGCTTCTCCTAGGGAGCGCCCAGACCTAGATCCCAGGCATGCGCAGTTCACAATAGGGTTCACACTCCTATGAGAATGTAATGCCACTGATCTGACAGGAGGTGGAGCTCAGGTGGTAATGCTGGCTCCTGGGCCCACCAGGTGGCTCACCTCCTGCTGTGCAGCCTGGCTCCTAACAGGCCGGTCCACGGGTGAGGGGGTTGGGACCCCTGCAATAAAGCACTAATTTGGGCATTACTGTGAAGGTATGTTGTAGATGTGGTTAACATCTACAATGTGTTGACTTTAAGTAAAGGAGATTATCCTCTATAACCTGGATGGCCTCATCCAATCAGTTGAAAGGCCTTAAGAGCAAATGAGGTTTCCTTGAGGAAGAAGAAATTATGCCTGTGGACTACAGGGTCAGCTCTTGCCCAAGCATTTCCAGCCTGTCAGCCTGCCTGATGGATTTCAGACTCTGCTAGCCCCAACAATTGCAAAGCCAATTTCTTGAAAAAAGTCATATGTATATATAACTTACTGGTTTTATTTATCCGGTAGAACACTCTTTGCTTGGTTGGCAGTTTAGGCACCACACCCTCTGAACCTACCCTCCTTCTCACTGGTCCCGCTGGTGCTGGGCAGTGCCCCTCTCCTCACAGCTCCCCCTGCCCACCATGAGGCCTGCCATCATGGCTGTCTCCCTGTAACCTTCACTCTGAGTTCTATTTATCTTTGTGTTCTTGGCTCCTAGCACAGTGTCTGGCACAAGCAGGTGCTTGGCATGTGAGTGTGAACTGAAGAAGAGACACTTACGGCAACAGCATGTCCTGTGTCTGCTGAAGGCCACTCCTCTGATTGGATTTGCCAGGTGGCCTTCACAGCATCCACTGCTGCTTAAGGTCAGAGGCCTTTGTCATTGGGCTTCTATGTCCTAATCTAGCTCAGAAAAGATACAACCATGAGCTTCCCAAGTCAGAGGGTCATCCTGTATATTACCTTTCATTTTATCTGGATGGTATAAGAACAATACAGAATGGTTTTAAGAGTAAACAAACACAATTGCTATATATAATCTGATACAAAGGAAAACTCCAGCCCCATGTCTATGTACTCTAGTCCTACTCTGCAGAGGCAACCTTTTATTTAAATTTGTATGGCTATACCATGTACATACAGAAAATGCCCATAAGCACTTACACCCATGGAAACAGCAACCACAGCAAGAACTAAAATGTTAGCAGCGCCACAGAAAGTGCCCAGCCATTTTCCCTTCTAGTCTCTAACTCAATCACCTTCCCCTCAGCATAACAACTACTCTGACTTTTAAACTGTAAGCCATATGCTATTGGATGGTTTAAAATTTATTACAAATATCCCCAAATATCAGAGGCTACTTAAAAAAATTATTGTTTGTAATTCTCCTGGTAAATGTAACTCTCATTAATATGCTTATAGTTTTTTTTTGTTTATTAAATTTAGAAAAGAATTATTGGCTCCTCTAATAAATAAGAATTTATCTTACATTCCCTTTTCCCCTCCTTAGCCTTTCTTCTCCTTCCAGATTTGTAGTGAGTTTGTACATGTGTACATATATAATTATTTATAGAATAAATTAAATATAAATTCACCAAAAGAATAACATTTATTTGATTAATCATGTTTAATTGCCAATAATAATAGCTAATAGTCAACCAACAGCTAGCATTTATTGAATATTTAGCATATGCCAAGCTCTATTCCAATAGCATCAACTCGTTTAATTATCACATAACGCTATGAGTAGATATCCTTATCTCCATTTAATAGATAAGAAAAACTGAGGCATAGACACATCAACTAAGACCAGGATTTACACCAAGGCAGTCTGACTCCAGAGCCCATGGTCTTAGACATGCTGCTATAATTTTAAATAATGTACCTTTATCTCTTTGTTTAATTTAATTTTTTATTTTTATGGGTACATAGTAGGTGTAGATAATTACGGCGTACATGAAATATTTTGATACAGGCATGCAATGTGTAATAATCATATCAGAGTTAATGAGGTTTTCATCACCTCAAACATTTATCATTTCTTTGTATTACTCCAGTTTTACTCTAATTACACCCTCCAATTATATTCTTAGTTATTTTAAAAAGCGCAGTAAATCATTGTTGACTGTAGTCACTCTGTTGTGTTATCAAATACTAGATTTTATACTATCAAAGTATGTTTTTATATCCATTAAGCATCCCCACACCCCACCCAATTACCCTCCCCAGCCTCTGGTATCCATCATTCTGTTCTCTATCTCTATGAGTTCAATTGTTTCGATTTTTAGCTCCCACAAATAAGTGGGAACATACAAGTTTGTCTTTCGGTACCTGGCTTCTTTCACTTAACATAATGTCCCCCGGTTCCATCCATGTTGTTGCAAATGACAGGATCCAATTTATTTTTATGGTTGCAATAGTACTTCATTGTGTATATGTACCATGTTTTCTTTATCCATTTGTCTATTGATGGACACTCAGGTTGCTTCCAAATCTTGGATATTGTGAATAGTGCTGCAACAAAAATGGGACGGCAGATGTCTCTTCAATATACTGATTTCCTTTCTTTGGGGTATATGTCTACCAGTGGGATTGCTGGATCATATGGAAGTTCTATTTTTAGTTTTTTGAAGAATCTCGAAACTATTTTCCATAGTGGTTGTACTAATTTTCATTCCAACCAACACTGTGCAAAGGTTCCCTTTTCTCCACATCCTCACCAGATTTGTTATTGCCTGTCTTTTTAATATAAGCCATTTTAACTGGGGTGAAATGATAACTCATTGTAGTTTTGATTTGCGTTTATCTGATGATCAATGATGTAGTGCACCTTTTAATATACCTGTTTGTCATTTGAATGTCTTCTTTTGAGAAATGTCTATTCAGATCTTTTGTCTGTTTCTTCACTGGATTGTTAGATTTTTTCCTATAGAGTTGTTTGAGCTCCTTATATATTCTGGTTATTAATCCCTCGTCAGATGGGTTTTTATTTGCAAATATTTTCTCCCATTCTGTGGGTTGTCCTTTCACTTTGTTGTTTCCTTTGCTGTGCAGAAGCTTTTTAACTTGATGTGATCCCATTTGTCCATTTTTGCTTTGGTTGCCTGAGCTTGTGGGGTATCAAGAAATCTTTGCTCAGATCAACATCCTGGAGCATTTCTCCAGTGTTTTCTTTTAGTAGTTTCACAGTTTGAGGTCTCAGATTTAAGTGTCTAATCAATTTTGATTTGATTTTTGTGTATGGCTGGAAATAGAGGTCTAGTTTCATTCTTTTGCATATGGATATTCAGTTTTCCCAGCACCATTATTTTTTAACTTTTATTTTAGGTTCAGGGGTACATGTGAAGATTTGTATATAGGTAAACTCATGTCATTGGGGTTTGTTGTATAGATTATTTTGTCACCTGGTACTAAGCCTAATACCCAATAGTCATGTTTTTTCTGTACCTCTCCCTCTCCCCACCCTCCACCCTCAAGTAGGCCCCAGTGTCTGTTTTTCCCCTCTTTGTGTCCATGTGTTCTCATCATTCAGCTCCCATGTATAAGTGAGAGCATGTGGTATTTGGTTTTCTATTCCTGCATTAGTTTGCTAAGACTGATGGCCTCCAGCTCCATCCATATTTCTGCAAAGGACATGATCTCCTTCTTTTTATGGCTGCATAGTATTTCATAGTGTATATGTACCATATTTTCTTTATCCAGTCTACTGTTTATAGACATAGAGATTGATTCCATGTAGTTGCTATTTTGAGTAGTGCTGCAATGAACATAAGCATGTCTGTGTCTTTATGGTAGAATGATTTATATTCCTTTGGGAATATAGCCAGTAATGGGATTGCTGAGTTGAATTGTAGTTCTGTTTTTAGCTGTTTGAAGAATTGCCACAGTGCTTTCCTTGATTGTTGAACTAAATTATACTCCCACCAACAGTGTATAAGTGTTCTCTTTTCTCCATAACTTCACCATCATCTATTTATTTTTTGACTTTTTAGTAATAGCCACTCTGGCTGTCCAGAGCAATTTATTGAGAAAACTCTTCTTTCCTCAATGTATCTTTATGATGCTTTTGTCAAAAATGAGTTCACTGTAGGTATATGGATTTGTTTTTGGGTTCTCTACTTGTTCCATTGATCTATGCATCTGTTTTTATGCCAGTACCATGCTGTTTTGGTTATTATAGCTCTGCATTATAATTTGAAATCAGGTAATTTAGTTCCTCCAGTTTGGTTCTTTTTGCTGAGGATATCTTTGATTGTTCCAGGTATTTTATGGTTCCATACAAATTTTAGGACTTTTAAAAATTTCTGTGAAGAATGTCATTGGTATTTTTATAGAGATTGCATTGAACCTGTAGATTGCTTTGGGTACTATGAACATTTTAACGATGTTAATTCTTCCAATCCATGAAAATGGAGTATCTTTTCATTTCTTTGTGTCTCTTTCAATTTCTTCTGTTAATGTTTTATAGTTTTAATCATAGAGTTCTTTCACTTATTTGGTTAAGTTAATTCCTAGTTATGTTATTTTATTTGCAGCTATTGTAAATGGGATTTCTTTTTTATTTCTTTTTCACATTACTCACTGTTGTCATATATTGGAAATGCTACTGTTTTTTGTATGTTGATGTTGTAGCCTGAAACTTTTCTGAATTTGTTTATCAGTTAGAGTTTTTTGGTGGAGCATTTAGGTTTTTTCAAATATAAGATCATATTATCTGCAAACAAGGATAAATTGACTTTTTCCTTTTCAATTTGAATGCCCTTTATTTCTTTCTCTTGACTGACTTCTCTAGCTAGGACTTCCAGCATGATGTTGAGTAACAGTGGAGAAAGTGAGCATCCTTAATGTGTTCCAGATCTTACAGGAAAAGCTTTCAGTTTTTCCCCATTCAGTATGATGCCAGCTGTGGGTCTGTTGTATATGGCTTTTATTGTGAAGTATGATACTTCTATATCCAGTTTCTTGAGTTTTATCATGAAAGAATGTTGAATTTTATCAGATGCCTTTTTAAGCATCAAACATTGAAAGGATCACATGGATTTTGTTTGTCATTCTGTTGATATGGTGTATCACATTGATTGACTTATATATGTTGAACCATCCTTGCATCCCTAGAATAATTCACACTTGGTCATGATAAGTGAACTTTTTAATGTGTTGTTGAATTTGGTTTGCCAGTAGTTTGTTGAGGAGTTTTGCATCAATGTTCATCAGGGATATTGGTCTATAGTTTTCTTTTTTTGATGTGTCTTTGTCTGGTTTTGGTATCCAGGTAATACTGACCTCATAGAATGAGTTTGCAAGTATTCCCTCCTCTTCTAGTTTTTTTTAGAATATTTTGAGTAGGATTGGTATTAGTTCTTTAAATGTTCAGTAAAACTCAGCTGTGAAGCCATTGGGTCCTGGGCTTATTTATTTATTTGCTGGAAGACTTTTTATTACATCTTTGATCTTGTTACTTGTTATTGGTCTACTTGGGTTTTAATATATCTATATTTCTTATTGCACCTTATTTTTTCAGCATCTTTGAAAGTCGTTTTAACTGTAATTCTTCCTAGAACAACTTTGGCTAAGGTAAGTTACTTACTGAAAAATCCATTTACTTTACCTCTTCAAAATTTTAAACTAAACAGTAGTTTGAAATGACAGTGATGTATGGTCCTAATGCTTCCATTTATGAAAATTACTCTAAAACTTTTGAATAACCCTGAACTAGAAACTTGTTTTTACTTTACACTGTTTCTATCTTATAACTTGTTATAAAAAAGCATGTTATATCTACTTTTTGCTCTATATGATTTACAATAGTGATTGGTTGCAAAAATACAATTCTAGGCAGACCTTATTAATTCCTATTTGGTGCCCTCAAGTGGGAAAGGCTCGGTGGAAATGTCGCAGTCGGCAGGCCAACATGGCCTCTAGCCCAGTCATCAGTTAATCCCCAGAGACCATATGTATGATCATACTGCAAGGTGACTTGGCATCTAAAGACTCAGAAGAAGAAGCAGTGAACACCTCAACTCTACTTGTGGGCTTAGAGGCCAGTCTCCATATCAGCTCAGTGATCAGCAAGTGGACTCCCATGCAGGCCATGCTTGAGCTCCCCTCCGTACTCAGAGTGAGACAATGGCCCAATGTGCTCTCTGCCTCAGTCAGCCTGGCCATGTTCTAGCTGTTGTGACCTGTGAAATGGCGTTTGTAGATTTGCCATCCTTGCCACCCCTGGTTGAGGTGTTGGGGAATCATCCAACTGTGCCTCAGGCTTATGAAGCAGATGCTACTGAAGGTGGCCCAGTGTGGGGATAGAGCACACACACGTAGTTTGGCTCTGAAACTTCATGGTGTACAGTTTTGAGCAGTTTCCTTAAAGTTGTTGAGTCTTAGTTTCCCCATATGTAAAAATAGAGCCAACATTCACTTGAAGGTTATTAGGTTTAAATTAGATTAGTGCTACAGCACACCATGTACTCTCCATCAAGCACTAGAGAGGAGCACAGAAGGTGGGTATCTCACTCATCCTGGGAAGGGGTATCAGAAAGCTCTTCCTGGAGGAAATTATAGCTAAACAGAGTCTGTAAAATAACAAATATAATCCTGGTCAAAAATGTGTGTGCGTATGTGTGGTCACAAAGGAAATGGTACAACCTGAGATGAAGAAGGATTTGTATGAAAAAATTTAATGATGTGCCTAGGTCCACGGGCTTTAAAAGTGTGAGGCAAAGAATAATAACAGGATTGGAGAAGTACTCAGGCTCTGAAAGACGCATGTAAGCAGAGAGGCTGGAAACAGTCATAAAGTTTTAAATTCTGATAAAAGTGAATTTACTATTAATTTAAAATAATCAGACGTCAGAATTGAAGGGACCTTAGAGATGAGCTTATCTTATAAATGGAAAAATGGAAGCCCATATCATTCCCCTTGTTGAAGGTGACACTGTTAATTAGTGGCAGATCATAAACCCCAGCTTCTTGCCTCCTTATGGTGTGGTCTTGCCGTGTTCATAATCCCCCCCTTCCTCCTTCAGAAGCTTAACACATTCCAAATGTCTGTTGTATCCATGTAGTTTGCTGATAACCCTGATGGCCCATATTCTGCATTCTTATTTTTCTTTTTGTTTCTTTTCTTCTCTGTTTTATCAAAACAATACATGGTCTTGGTTTTAAAAGTCAAGTAGTGCCATTATACTTGTAAGAAAACATAGCACTGGAAGTCCCTCAAAGGTACTCTTCCCAGTGTACAGATTGGCTGTTAGCCTGGTGATGTGCTTTCCTCCTAGGAAGGGGTTGCTTGGGAGGGAGTTGGTGGCATCTAAGATCTGAGTGGCAGCATGACGTTAGGGTACAGTCCCTGGGGCAAGATTTCCTGAGTTCAAATAGTGACTTTCTAGCCATGTGACCTTGGACAACCTGCCATTAACTTGTGCTGCCTGTGTTAGGGGTTCTCAGCACTGTCTGGGGATACAAAGAGGACTCCTGTACAACCTCTGTGCTCAAGGAGCTCTCAAGCCATAGGAGGAAAGAACTAAGAGGCAAACATAAGGAAGATCCCTGATAAGTGGACAAGTGGAGGGAATGGTTTTACTCCCACTTGAAGTCAGATAAACCAGAGGTCATTCCAGCATTGCCATGTTCCGTCTATGACAGCTTAGAGAAGTTAATCTAACTTCTCTGAGCCTCAGTTTTCCTGTTGAAAAACACGGTAGTAATAAGCACCTTTTTCACTGAATCATTGTGAGGATTAATAAGATAAATGGATGAAAGGAGGAGGATGTAAAGGAATCCATGATGGTCCTATGAAGCAAGAAAAGTAACTGTCCTTAGACAGATTTTGAAAAAATTCCTGGAAGATAGAAAGCAGATGGGATCAGATTGCAGAAACATAAGGGCAGAAGAGAAAAAAAAAAAAAAACAAAAAAAACCACCAAAAACATAGCCCCAAACTTAGACAATAGAAAGCTATAGCAGAAGTAATAGAAATTCCAGAAATATTTTAAGCTCAGACTCAACAAATCGAGAAAGCAGAAGGGGCTTCTGGACAATCAGGTTAATTACTAAAGCTTTGTATTTGGAATAGCTGAACCCACTAGGCCCCTGTCCCTCCTCACACCTACTGAGCAGAAAGCAGGGGTGATGTTTAGACCCAGGATAAATCCTCCAGATGGGAAGAAACAACCCAGAGAGGCAGAACAGAGCCAGAAGTAACTCCAGACAGCCAAGGAAGAGAGAAAATTAGGATGGCTGATTCATGCATTTGCCCGTAGAATAAACTCTGAGCACAGCTGTCTGAAGCAGGAGTCCTGACCCAGGAGACTCAGATGGACAGTTGGGCCAGAGAAGGAGAGAAATGACTCCAGATGACTTACACCCCTGTGAGAAGGGGAGAGCCGGGAGCCTCGCTTCTCAGGAGGCAAGCTACTTCCTTGCACACCTTACTCTCCACCTTCCTGTTCCCCTTCTTCCCACCCCACCCCAAGTCACCAAAGGCAGCTGAAATCAGTACTTTTACTCAGGCAAACAGGAATTTCCAATTCAAATGCAAACAATAGTTAAGAATATCCAAACATTTAAAGAAAACAAACATTAAAAAGAAGGACCAAAATCAACAAATAAAATGGCTAGTGTTCATGGAAAGGGAAAAATAACTTTAAGATCAGCTTAAAATTCAGATACGAGGGGCTGGCACACCATCAGTTAAGACAAGTGGTATGAAAGGGTCAGTTAGGATTCCAGGAACACCAAATGTTTTTGAACATTAAATAGATATGCTGAATAGCAGAATGGATATGGGTTGCTGATAAAAAGAGTGGAACTCTGTAAAATATTTGAAGAGATTTATTCTGAGCCAAATATGAGTGACCATGGCCTGTGACACAGCCCTCAGGAGGGCCTGAGAACATGAGCCCAAGGTGGTTGAGGTGCAGCTTGGTTTTACACATTTTAGGGAGACTTCAATCAGTTACATTTAAGAAATACATTGGTTTGGTCCAGAAAGATGGAACAACTTGAAGTGGAAGATGGGGGGGTGCTTCTAGCATATAGGTAGATTTAAAAATTTTCTGGTTGACAATTGATTGAGTTTATCTAAAGACCTGGGAGAAATAGAAGGGTATGTCTGGGTTAAGACAAGAGGTTGTGGAGACCAAAGTTCTTATTTGCAGAGGAAGCCTTCAGGTAGTAGGTTTCAGAGAGAACAGGCTGTAAAGTTCTTCTTATCAGACTTAAAGTCTGTGTTGAGGTTAATGCCGGAGAGGTATAATGAGGCACATCCGACCCCCACTTCCCATCATGGCCTGAACCAGTCTCTCAGGTTAAATTTTAAAAAGGCACCCTGGCTGAGGAGAAAGTGCATTTAGATGGTTGGGGGGTGGGGAATGTAGTATTTTATTTTTGACTTACATGATAAAAAATGAACTCATGAACAGGAGAGAAAAAAGAAAAGAAAAGAAAAGAAAAAACGGAGAGCCCTGAGAGCATGGAAGAGGGGAAATAGGAAAACATGAGAAAATGTAGACCTGAAAAGACCTCACAAGTTTTTAAATTGAAAAGGATCACAGAGAGACACACAAAATGAATGACCAAAAATCATAACTGGATACATACTGGTGAAATTGCAGAACCTCAAGAGTGGAAGAAAATACTAAAATCTTCCAGAGAGAAAAACAACAGTTTACCTATAAAGGAATAGGAATCAATGGGCATTAGAGTTCTTTGCTAATCCTGGAAGCTCAAACTGAATGAATCATATCTTCTAGTTTCTAAAGGGAAATCATTTGGAAGTTTCAACTCTACATTGTGCAGATGGTACCCACGTCATCCCTTGGCCCACCTCTGTGGACGTTTCCACAGGAGCTCACTCATCTCCGTGTAACAACCTCCCTCCTTATCTTTTTGGATGACCAACCTGAAGAGGGGGGTTAGTTAATGCCCTTGAGAAACCCTCTAACTCTCATCCAATTGGTGACAGGAGCTGGTGGACAACCACCCTAGGCTTGTGTCCTTCAGGAGGACAATTTGAGAAGGACATTCCACATACTTTTCAGGTGGTCCTAGAAGAATGGAGCCTCCAACTTGTGGGAGCTTCCTTAATAACACTCTTAGATTGACTTTGCTTCTTTTCTGTCTGAGTATGCCCCATCCTCATTCCTGTTTCCTGGGATGGCCTCACAAATAAACTACCTCCACTCACGTCCTTGTCTTAGGGTAGGCTTTTGGGGGACATACGCAAATACAGACATACGCAACTTAGCTACATTCAAGTGTAAGAGCAATTCAAGTAAGACATGTTCAGACATGCAAGGACGCTGAGTCTCTTCACACATATTTAGGCAGACTATCTCCTCTCTCCCACATCCACAGAGTGAATACGCCCTGCCCTCATATACACTAACACCATTTTGGAGAAGAGAAAGGGAGGGGAGGAAGAAATGTTAAAAATGGAACACGTACTCCCCAAACACTGAATCATCCAAAAGAGACTGTAAAGTGGAACAGAAGGTGAAAAAAACCTGTGAATTGGCAAATTTTGAGTTTGGTTTCTCCTCGCCTCTCCCACAATAGCTCCCACTACCCCACAGCGAAGAGAACTTGTAGGAGATTAGCAAGTGTTTCTCCAAGAAGATGCTATCAGCCTTTGGGCCATGCAGTTCTTCCTTGTGCGGGACTGTTCCAGGAATTGCAGGACATTTAGTATTCTGAGCCTCCGGCACTAAATGCTGGTGGCACCTCCCAGGCATTGTAACAACTAGAACACCAACTACCCCGGAGGACCTCCAAAAACTACCAGTAAAGGAAATACAAAGGTTAGATGTCTTTAAAATATGAATAAAATGTATGTAGATTTGTGATTCATCTACACTTATTTTTATCATCTCCCCAGGTAGGCTGAGTTTCCAATACCCTCTACTAAATACTATTGACTGAGTGCTTGACAAACATTATACAATGCAGAGGTGATGATTACTACAGGCATGGGATTAAAGCTGTTATCAAGAAAAGGGGGATGCTATGGTCTGAGTGTGTCCCCAAAATTCATGTGTTGGAAATTTAATCCTCAAGTGTTGGGGGTGGGGCCTAATGGGAGGAGTTTAGGTGATGAGAGCATGAATGGATTCATGCAGCTCCAAAAGCGCTTGTGGGAGTGGGTTCTCTCCCTTCTGCTCTTCTGCCTTGTGAGCACACAGGGTTGGTCCCCTGCTTTCCCTTCTGCCTTCTGCTATGTCAGGATACAGAAAGAAGGCCCTCACCAGATGCTGGCACCTTGATCTTGAATTTCCTAGCCTTCAGACTGTGAAACATAAATTTCTGTTTTTTTACACATTACCCAGCACAGAATAGACTGAGACAGAGGATCAGGAATGTCAAACCAGTTCTTACCTCTGGGGAGCGATGCACACCTGGGTCCCCAGCACAACCTGCTCCCTGGCCTGTTTGACTAAGTGGTGAATGAAGCTGACCTGAGGTCTATGTGGAAGATATCCCCTGTGTGTTCCTGGAGAGGGTCCAGGGAGGGCAGAGTTGCCTGAAGGAGTAGACTCCAGGACCTACCTTCAGCCTAACCTCCTGAGTCCCCTCAGCCTGTCTGCAGCTGGTATTTGACTGCTCCCCTGGAGCCAGATGTTTTTCCTCCTGCCACCTCCACACAAACATTCTCACTATGAGCCTCCCACTGGTGCTTTGTCCTCTCCTCATCCCCGCTGTGTCCTGAAGCAGACACAGGCCCCAGGACCAAGCATGTGCATATGCCCTGAACTCTCCAGCCTACACTGACCACCTTTCCTTCTAGAAGACTCACACTCGTGACTTCCATGTAAGGAAGGTGACTCCAGTAAAGCCAGAGAGAGAAGATCTATGATAGAGGCAGACTTCTTGAAGGTCAGAATCTAGAGAGAGAAAAGAGGACAAATACATTCCTTTATACACCAGTGAGAAGGAAGTCTGGCGTTTGTTTTTCATGTCTTGTATCCTATAGCCTCTCACCAGGAAGTGGTACACTTGGGATCCCACAGGTCACTTTCTCATCTTCCCATGTGGGGTTTCCCTTCTACCCAGAATCAATTGTCAACCCCTTCAGCAGGTACCATTGGCTTCTCTAGGGCCCTCTGAATTCTGCCGGAAGACATTGCAGGGGCGGGAGGGAGGTAGATTCAGTACAATTCCTGGCAGACAGATCCAGAAAGGCCTGGGCTATGAATTTTCTGGTGCTTGTTTCCAAGGCTGCCTCTGTGGCCTGCACGCCGTGAGCTCTCTGTGTGGATGTGGCTAGGGTAGAGGCACCAGCAAAGGCCCATCTGCCCTGGCTGCATTAACCTTGGCTTTCACCTGTAACATTCTGTGGCATCCATGAGGAAGCTGCCCTGGTGGGAAGTCTATCAGTCTCCACTTCTGGGCTGCTTTCCCAGTAACACTTTACAGCCATCCTGGTTCCACAGAGAAAAGGCCTGTTACAGCACACTAAAGCTGATTTTTGGTGAGGCTGATTGGTTTCCTGGGCCAGAAGGGAAACTGAGGCTCACTGGTAGTGCAGGGACAAGAGGTATTCATAAGGCTCAATTCTGAATCCTGCTCTGCCCTTCATTACCAGTGTGATTTTGGACAAGTTATTAAATGCCACTGAATCTCAGTTTCTCTATCAGTAAGATGATTTTAAATACTCCACATAGGTTACTGTGTAGCTAAGCTAAAGCAAGATTATCGTGAAATAGGGTTACTAGATAAAATATAGGATTCTTAGTTAAAATTCAATTTTCTCTCAAAAAGATGAAAGAGAAGTGTTGGTGAGAGTATGGAGAAAATAAAACCCTTGCACACTTGTTGGTGGGAATGTAAATTAGTACAGCCACTATGGAAAACACTATGGAGGTTCCTCAAAAAATTAAAAATGGAGCTACCATATGACCTGGCAGTTCCTCTTCTGGGAATACATCCAAAGGAAATTAAAGCAGTTCCTCAAGGACGTAGCTGCACTCCCCTGTTCATCATAATAGCCAAGATGTGGAATCAACCTAGGTGTCTGTCAATGGAAGAATGTATGAAGAAACTATGGTATATAAAAGAATTCATAAACAAAAAACACAATGGTATTTACATATATATACATATATGTATATGTATACACACACATATATGTGTACACACACAAGTGTCTATGTATATATGTGCAATGCTATTCAGCCCTAAAAATGAAGGAAATTCTGTCATTTGTGATAACATGGATGACCCTAAAAGACATTATGCTTCGTGAAATAGGCCAGCACAGAAAGACAAATATTGCATGATCTCAATTGTATGTGGAATCTGAAAATATTGAACTAATTGAAGCAGAAAGTAGAGCATGGTTACCAGGGACTCTTGGGGAGGGGGTCTGGGGAGATATTGGTAAAAGGCTACAAAATTTCAGTTAGACAAGAGGAAAAAATTCAGGAGATCTATTGTACAGCATGGTGACTCTAGTTAGCAACAATGTATTGTATACTTGGAAATTGCTAAAAGAGTAGATCTTAAATGTTCTCATCACAAAAAAGGATTAATATGTGAGATGATGGATATTAATTAGTTTGATTTAACCACTTCACAATCTATCTATTTATCTATTTATCTGTTATCAATCAAAACATCACAGTGTACATTATAAATATACACAATTTTATTTGTCAACTATACCTTAATAAAAACATTAAATTTCAATTAAAAATCAAATAATACTTTAGTATAAATGTGTCCCAAATATTGCATGAAACATACATTAAAAAATTAGTTGTTCATTTGAAATTTAAATTTAACTGGGCCACCTATATTTTTATTTGTTAAATTTGACCATCCTAGTCATTGATGCAAAATAAACAATATTTACCTTTTGTTGGGGTCCATGTGTGCCACAGCACTAATCTAATTTAAACCTAACATCCTGCAAGTAAACGTTAGTTCTGTCTTCACAGATGTCGAAACTAAGACACAGGTTAAGGAAACTGCTCAGCACTGCATACCATGAAATTTGAGAGCTAGAGTCAAACCATGTGAACCCAGGAGGTAGAGGTTGCAGTGAGCCAAGATCATGCCACTGCACTCCAGCCTGGGTGACAGAGTAAGACTCTGTCTCTGAAAAACAAACAAACAAAAAAACAAACCAAACCAAACCAAACAAAACCATGTGTATGTGCTCTGTCTCAACACTGGGCCACCTTTGTAGCTTCATAAGTCTGGGGCATGCTTGGGAGGATGCCCCAGTATCCCAACAAGGGGTGGTGAGGGTGGAGAACCTGCAAAGGCCAGTGTGCAAGTCATGGTGGCTAGAATATGGCCTGATCAGAGACTGAGGCAGACAGCATCTTGGGCTATTATCCCACCCCGAATAGGGAGGGAAGCCCAGGCATGGTCTGCATGGGAGTCCCACTTGCTGGGTACTGAGCTGATGTGGGAACTGGCCTCTAAGCCTGGAGGTGGAGTTGAGCAAAGAGATGATAGGGTGTTCATTGTTTCTTCTTCTTTTGACTCTTAAGGTACCAAACCACTTCAGGGTATCTGGGTATTATGCTCACACATGCTCTCTGGGTATTAACTAACAGTATTGTAATTACTGTTTATACGTTAAACAGTGACTACAACGCAAGTTTCTTGAGAGTACGGGTGATGATTTGTTTACCCTTGTGTCCCCAGCATACAGCAGAGTGCTTGATATGTAGCAGATGATCAATCAGTATTTGCTAAACAAATGAAAGCATTAATGTGGGTGAGGTCTGCTGTGTGACATTTGTCCTCAGGGGCCAATAAGGAAAATAAGCCTTGGGACCAAGAATAACAATTCAAAAACAATAGTTGGAAGAACTGAGTACTGCACCCTGTCTTGAGGAGGACTGAGAATCAGAGCCTCAAGCTATATTCCAGTGCATGTGACCTCAGGTGTGTCTGGGCTGTACACACACTGGGGACTGCTCAGTTAACAGAAGCACTGAGGCTCTGAGTGTATGGCCAGACCAGAGGGGCCACACCTGCGAGCAAACCCTGCAGCTCTGCCTCACAAAGCAATCCATATGGTGAGGCTGGGAGTGGGAGGAGGGAGAGCACAGCAGCCGTGGCAGTCTTTCCTTCGCTCAGGGGACCCGGGGAATGGTAGAAGAGGGTTTCTTATCATGAAAGAGGCAGGCATCAGTGTCGGAAGACAAACTGGTTCATTCCCTTGTCTTCTGATTGTAATAAACATTTCTTCATACACTAATTGAACAGATTATTTTGTTATTCCTTTGTGTAATTATAGGTATTTTAGATTATGGTGACACACTGTATTACTGGCAGTGTTGGCAACTGAGGTGCTTTGAGTAAGCAGTTCTTTTAATTAACTAAAATGTTAGCCTTTTGATGTGTTTAAAATATGGGCACCCATTTTTGGCCCTGCTTCTATTCTACGTAGTTCTGTGTTGCCCCCTTTTGAGGCTGACTACTTTGACCTATAGAGTGCAGTGGCAGAGATGTTCTGTGACTTTTGAGGCTAGCTCAGAAAAGGCCGTGCAGCCTTTGCCTTGTTCCCTGGAGTCGTGAGCTACCACATAAGAAGTCTTGCTACTCTGGAGCTGCTGTGTTGGACTATCCATGTGTAGACCCTGAGATCAATAGTTCTAACTGAGCCCAGTTTTCCTCCCATGCACACCAAGCATAGTGCCAGGCCTGTGAGTGAAAATGTCTTGGACCCTCCAGACCAGTCCATCCACTAGCTGATAGCATTAAGTGGTATGACAATACTTTGTGTAGCAGAAGGGTTACCCAGCAAATCCTGCCCAAATCCCTACCTTTCAAAATAATTAGATATAATAAAATGGTGTTTGTTTTAAGCCACTAAAATTTGCAGTAATTTGTTATGGAACAACTGTGGAAATAGTTAAAGTTGAGCTGTTTGCCTAGAAACCATTCTACTACACTTTTGGCCCTTTCTTGGCTATGGTGGTGGTTATGGAGGTGCACCACTTGGATCCCTTTCAAGAATACCTGCTGGAGGGGAGGAGAATTGACTGACAGCCCCCAGCTGCTGCCCTCATGAATGCAGTGGCAGCAGTCTGGATAGATGGGGTGTCTGCCTTCAACATGTAGTTTGTGTATTCAGTCAGACCTCTATTTGGTTCTGTGTCCTAAATAGGAAGGATATATATACGTCCAGGAAACAAGACTCAAAAGCAGGAGTAGTCCCACTTATCACCACTCTCAACAACCCACTGGGAATTTTGTGCTTTCTGTCCCTTAAACTATGGGCACTGTAGGATTGGAGGCCTTTTTTCCCCAATGAAAGTGCTCTCTTGTCAGGGGACAGGGTAAGGATCCCGTTAAACGAGTTATGCTGTAGCTAGGGCACTTTGGACTCCATGTACCCAGGGACCAGCAGGCAGGAAAAGAAGTACATTGGCAGGAGTAATTGACCCTGATTGGCAGGAAGGCTGCTTTTACAAAACTGGGGCAAGGAGGAATGCTTGTGGAACCAAGGCGACTCACTTAGGTGTTTCCTGATTTGTACTCCCTTGTCCAATTGTAACTGTGAGTGGACATGTGAAGCAACTCTAGCTTGACAAGGGAATGACTCCCAGTGATTCAGATTTCTTCAGAATGATGATTTGTGTCATACTATCATGTAAGCCACCAAGTCTTGCTAAGGCAATAGTTGAGGATAAGGGGATTTTAGAATGCATAGTGTAGGAGGGAGAGGATGAGTACTAGTTATGGCCTTGAGATCAACTGCAGCACTGGGGCCTATGGTTCATCCCACTAACCTCATCCTTTTAAGTTTTCTCATATAAAGAGAAATCCAGGGGGACCATAGAGTAACTGCTCCTTGAAAATGAGTGGAGAAGTGAATCTGTCTGGGAGTTTAATTGTGGTGGCCATGGGACACACCATTCAGATTTTTTTCAAGTGAACTTACTACAGGGGGCACAGTTGATTGACAGCCTTCAGCCGCTGCCCCCATGAGTGCTGAGTTGATGCTTCCTCTGCACAGCTCCTAGCCAACAAGTGAGCTTGGCAGACTCCCTCCTGTCCAACATGGAATTGTACAATAGTGCCAGCTCATTCCTGTGCAACGTGAGATTCCTCTGAAGGACAGCTTTGCTTGGAGACTCCCTGTTAGTCTGCTAGAAATTTTCTCAGAAGTGTGCTGTGGTCTGTGACTTTTCTAACCGAGTACTTCCTTACTTCTTTCCTTACGCAGGTGCTAGACCTATATCGTGGTCTGAAACTTCTCATGCCTTCTTCTGCTCTTCTTCCCTTTTATCCTTCACAAGTACATCTCTTAGTAAATCTTTGACATGTCTAATTTCATCTTGGTGTCTCCTTCACAGGGAATCTGAATTGACACACTTTGTTAGTAAACAGTTTTTATAAACATCGTTCAAGATTTTCTCTTGATGACTTAATGACTGTTACAAACATCAAACAAAGCTGCAAACTTAAAGAAATGACTGGATTGGGATTGACATGCATGCATTTATCAGATGATCCATGATGTTGAGCACCTTTTCATGTTCCTGTTTGGCATTTGTATGTCTTCTTTTGAGAAATGTCTATTCAGATCTTTGTCCATTTATTCATTGGTCTATTAGACTTTTTCCTATTGAGTTGTTTGAGCTCTTCACATATTCTGGTTAGCAATTCCTTGTCAGATGGATAGTTTGCAAATGTTTTCTCCCACTCTGTACATTTTTCCTTCACTTTGTTGATTGTTTCCTTTGCTGTGTAGAAGCTTTTAAACTTGATGTGATCCCATTTGTCCATTTTTGCTTTCGTTACCTGAGTTTGCCCAGTCTAATGTGTGGTAGCATTTCCTCAATGCTTTCTTTTAGTAGTTTCATAGTTTAAGGTTTTAGATTTAAGTCTTTAATAGTTTTCATTTTTTTTTTTTTTGTAGATGGTGAAAGAGAGGGGTGTAGTTTCATTCTTCTGCATATGGATATCCAGTTTTCCCAACACCATTTATTGAAGAGACTGTCCCTTTCTTAATGTATGTTTTTGGCACCTGTGTCAAAAATGAGTTAACTGTAGATGTACGGATTTGTTTCTGGGTTCTCTATTCTGCTTCACTGGTCTATGTGTCTGTTTTTATGCCAGTACCATGCCATTTCTATTACTATAGCTCTGTTGTATAATTTGAAGTCAGATAACATGATTCCTCTAGTTTTTATTTCTTTGCTCATGATAGCTTTGGCTGGGTCTTTGGTGGTTCCACACAAATTTTATGATTGTTTTTTCTATTTCTGTAAAGAATGTTGTTGGTATTTTGATAGGGGTTGCATGGAATCTGCAGATTGCTTTGGATAGTATGGACATTTTACCAATACTGATTCTTCCAATCCATGAATATGGGATATATTTATATTTTTTTGGTGTCCTCTTCAATCTCTTTTATCAATGTTTAGTGGTTTTCATTGTAGAGATCTTTGGCTTCTATGGTAAATTAATTCAGAAATATTTTATTTGTAGCTATTGTAAATGGGATTACTTTTTTGATTTCTTTTTCACATTGTTCACTGTTGGCATATAGAAATGCTACTGATTGTTGGATGTTGATGTTGTATTCTGCAACTTTACTGAACTTACCAGTTCTAATATTGTTTTGGTGGAGTCTTCAGGTTTTTCCAAATACAAAATCATATTATCTGCAAGCAAGGATACTTTGACTTCTTCCTTTCTAATTATTTCTTTCTTTTGCCTGATTGCTCTAGCTGGAACGTCCAGTGCTATGTGGTGAAAGCAGGCATCCTAATTGTGTTTCATATCTTACAGTAAAGGCTTTCAGTTTTTCCCCATTCAGTATGATACTAGCTGTGGGTCTGTCATATATTGCATTTATTATGTTGAGGAATAATACTTCAATACCAGTTTTTTGAGGTTTTTATCATGAAGGGATGTTGAATTTTATCAAATGCTTTTTCAGCATTAGTTGAATGATCATATGGTTTTTCCCTTTCACTCCTTTGATATAATGTATGATGTTGTTGGGTTTGTGTATGTCGAACCATCCTTGCATCCCAGGGATAAATACCATACCACTGGGTCACAATGAATGATATTTCTATTGTATTGTTGAACTTGGTTTGTTAGTATTTTGTTGAAGATTTTTGCATCAATGTTTGTCAGGGATATTGGCTTACAGTATTTTTTTTTTTTTTTTGATGTGTCTGTCTGGTTTTGGTATCAGGGTAATACTGGACTCATGGAATGAGTTTGGAAGTATTCCCTTTGCCTCTACTTTTTGGAACAGTTTGAGTAGGATTGGTATTAGTTCTTCAAATGTTTAGCAAAATTCAGCAGTGAAGCCATCAGGTCCCTGGCTCTTCTTTCATGGGAAAATTTTAATTACGTCTTTGAACTTGTTACTTGTTATTGGTCTGTTCAGGTTTTGAATTTCTTTCTGGTTCAGTCTTGGGAGGTTGTATGTGTCTAGGAGTTTATCTATTTCTTCTAGATTTTCCAATTTATTGGCAGATAGTTGCTCTGACTAGCCTCTAATGATCTTTTGAATTTCTGCAATATTAGTTGTAATGTCTCCCTTTTCATCTCTGACTTTATTTACTTGGATATTTTCTCTTTTTTTCTTAGCTAGTCTGGTTAAAGGTTCATCAGTACTATTTCACATTTCAAAAAACCACCTTTTTATTTCATTGATCATTTGTATTTTGTTTTAATTTCAGTTTCATTTATTTCTGCTCTGGTCTTTATGCTTTTTCTTCTGCTCATTTTGGGTTTGGTTTGCTCTTGCTTTTCTAAGTTCTTTAAGACGTATCATATGGTTTATTTGAATTTTTTCCTCTTTTTAAATGTAGGCACTTATAACTATAAACTTCTCTCTGAGTACTTCTTTTGCTATATCCCCTAAGTTTTGGTATGTTGTGTTTCCATTATCAATTGTTTCAATAAAATTCTCGTTTTTTTTTTTTCTTAATTTATTCATTGACCCACTGGTCATTCAGGAGCACATTGTTTAATTTCCATGTATTTGTATAGTTTCCAAAATTCCTCTTGTTATTGATTTCTAGCTTTACTCCACTGTGGTCAGAGAAGATGCTTGACATTATTTCAATTTTTAAAAATGTTTTAAGGCTTGTTTTGTGACCTAACATATGGCCTGTTCTTAAGAATGATCTATGTGCTGAGGAAAAGAATGTGTATTCTGCAGCTCTTGGATGAAATGTTTTGTAAGTATCTATTAGATCCAATTGATCTATAGTGCAGATTAAATCTGATGTTTCTTTATTGATTTTCTCTCTTAAATATGCTGAAAATTGGGCACTGAAGGGTCCAGCTATTTTGTACTGGGGCCTGTCTGTCTCTTTAGCTCTAATAATATTTCCTTTATATATCTGGGTGCTTCAGTGTTGGGTGTATATATATTTAAAATTGTTCTATCCTTTTGCTGAATTGGCCCCTTTATCATTATAAAATTACTTTCTTTGTCTCTTCTTATGGTTTTTGTCTTGAAATTGATTTGTCTGATGTAAGTATAGTGACTCCTGATCTTTTATTTATTTACTTAATTTTTTAAGACAGGGTCTCACTCTGTTACCCAAGCTGTAGGGCGGTGATGAGAGCTTGGGTCACTGCAGCCTCAATCTGTCAGGCTCAAGTGATCCTCCCACCTCAGCCTCCCAAGTAGCTAGGACTACAGGTGTGCACAACCAAACTTAGCAAACTTTTGTATTTTTTGTAGAAATGGGGTTTTGGTATGTTGCCCAGGCTGGTCTTGAACTCCTGGGCTCAAATGATCCACTTGCCTTGACCTCCCAAAGTGCTGGGACTACAGGCATGACCCCTGCTGTTTTTTGGTTTCCATTGGTATGGAATATCTTTTCCCATTCCTTTATTTTTAGTCTATGTGTGTCTTTATAGGTGAAATGTTTTTCTTGTAAGCAACATATCAATGGGTTTTGTCTTTTTTTTTTTTTTTCATTCAGCCAGTCTATGTCTTTTGATTGGAGAACTTGATCTATTTACATTCAATATTATTATTAATAACTGAATACTTACTCCTGCCATTTTGTAATTTATTTTCTGGTTGTTTCATGGTATTCTCTTCCTTCTTTCTTTCCTTCCTCCTTGTCTTCCTCTAGTGAAGGTGATTTTCTCTGGTGATGATTTAGTGTCTCACTTTTTATTTTTTGTGTATCCGTTGTATGTTTTCCAGTTTGAGGTTACCACGAGGCTTGTAAATACTATCTTAAACCCATTATTTTAGACTGATAACAACATTATTTGCATAAACAAACAAACAAATAAGCAAAGAGAAAATAACTAAAAACTCTATGCCTTAACTTTATCCCGCACAACTAATAAAAACTCTATGCCTTAACTTCATCCCCCAACTTTAAGACTTTTTGTTGTTTCTCTTTGTATCTTACTATACTACCATGCCTTGAAAAGTTGTTGTAGTTATTATTTTTCATTGGTTCATTGTTTAGTCTCTCTACTTTGGATAAAAGTAGTGTACACACCACAATTACAGTGTCATAATATTCTGTGTTTTTCTTTGAGCTTGCTGTAAATAGTGAGTTTTGTACCTTCAATTGATTATTTATTGCTCATTAATGTTCTTTTCTTTCTGATTGAAGTACTCTCTTTAGCATTTCTTACAAGATAGGTGTGGTGTTGATGAAATCCCTTAGCTTTTGTTTGCCTGGGAAAGTCTTTATTTCTCCTTTATGTTTGGAGGATAGTTTCACTGGATATACTATTCTAGGATAAAAGTTTTTTTTCCTTCAGCACTTTGAATATATGATGCCACTCTTTCCTGGCCTGTAAGGTTTCCACTGAAAAGTCTGCTGCCAGATGTTCTGAAACTTCATTGTATGTTGTTTCTTTTTCTCTTGCTGCTTTTAGGATCCTTTCTTTATCCTTGATATTTGGGAGTTTGATTATTAAATGTCATGAGGTAGTCTTCTTTCAGTTAAATCTGCTTCATGTTCTGTAACCTTTTTGTACTTGAATATTGACATCTTTCTCTAGGTTTGAGAAATTATCTGTTATTATCTCTTTGAATAAACTTTCTACCCCTATTTCTCTCTACCTCCTGCTTAAGCCAATAACTCTTAGATTTGCCCTTTTGGGGGTAGTTTTTAGATCTTGTAGGCTTAGTTCATGCTTTTTTTTGTTTGTTTTCTCTGACTGTGTATTTTCAAATAGGCTGTCTTCAAGCTCACTAATTCTTTTTTCTGCATTATCAATTCTGCTGTTATGAGGTTCTGATGTATTCTTCATTGTGTCATTTTTCATCTGAACATTTTTCAGATCCAGAATTTATGCTTGATTCTTTTTAATTATTTGAATAGTTTTGTTAAATTTATCTGATAGAATTTTGAATACTTTCTCTGTGATATCTTGAATTTCGTTGAGTTTTCTCAAAACAGCTATTTCATATTCTCTGTCTGAAAGGTCACTGGTGCTTTCCTTAGTTCATTTTGTGAGGTCATATTTTCCTACATGGTCTTGATTGTTGTGGATGTTTGTCAGTGTTGGGGAACTGAAGAATTAGATATTTACTGAGGTCTTTTCAGTCTGTGCTTGTTTGTACCCATTCTTATTTGGAAGGCTTTCCAGGTATTAAAGAGACTTTGGTGTTGTGACCTAAGTTTTTGGTCACTGCAGTTTATCTGCTTTAGGGGCACCCCAAGACCAGCAATGCTATGGCTCTTTCAGCCTCCTAGAGGGACCACCTTGGTGGCCTTGGATGAGACTCAGAAAAATTATGTGGATCACCAGGCAGAATCTTGTTCTCTTTCCTTACTTTCTCCCAAACAAAGAGTCTCTCTGTGCTGAGCTGCCTGGAGCTGGAAGAGGGATGACATAAGCAGTCCTGTGGCCATCCTCAATGGAACTGCGCTGCATGAGATGTGAAGCCAGCATAGCAATCGGTCTTATCCTGGGATCATGGTGAACACTGGCTGGCTACCACCAATGTTCATTCAAGGGTCTAGGGCTCTATCATCAGCACGTGGTGAAGCCAGCCAGGCTGGTGTCCTTCCCTTCAAGGTGATGATTTCCCCTTGGTCTTCAGCAGGCCCAGAGATGCTGTCTGGGACCTAGGGCTTGGAGTCAGAAACCTTAGAAATCTATCTGATGCTCTATTCTACTGTGGCTGAGTTAAGCTGGCATCCAAGCCACAAGACAAAGTCCTTCTGACTTTTCCTTCTCCTTTCCACAAACAGAGGAGTTTCTCCCCATGGCCACCAGCACCCTAGACCAATGGTAATTACTGCCTGGCTACTGCTGATGTTCATCCCAGGCCCAGGGTCTCTTCAGTCAGTTTATGGTGAAGGTTGCCAGGTCTGGGACTCTCCCTTCATGGCAGTAGACTCCCCTCTGGCCCAGAATAGCTTTAGAAATGCTGTTTAAGAGCCAAGCTAGGAATTTGCAACCCCAAGAGCTTGTTTCATGCTCTATCTCACTGTGGCCAAACTGGTACTTAAGTTCATTTTTGGTTCTTATGAAGGTGCTTTTTTGTTTGGATAGTTGTTCAATTTGGTGTTGCTGTGGGGAAGATAATCAATTAAGGATTCTGTTTGGCTCTGCCTCTTTTCTCTATTTCTTTAAACACAGGATTGATGTCTATCCCTCCTACTTTTAGTTTGCCCCAAACCACTTTTATTTCATATTAATTTTTGAAGAATATTTTCTCAGAGTTCAGAATTCTAGGTTGGCCATTATTTATTTGCTTTTTTTTCCTGGCATAATTGAAAATCATTCCATTGTCCTCAAACTTCTATCATTTCCGTTGCAAAATCAAATGCCCATCTTATTGTTTATCCTTTGAAGGTAATATATCTTTACCTTCTAGCCATTCTTAATATCTTAATTTTTTTTCTCTCTGTCCCCCCCTCTCTCTCTCCTGCCAAGGGTCTTACTATGATGTGTCTAAGTGTACTTTCCTTTGACTTTGTTTCTTTTAAGTGTTAGTAGTGCATGTAGAATTTGTGGATTTATCTTTTATCACTTTGAAAACATTTTGACTGTTATCTTTTCTCATATTGCTTCTGTCTCATCCTCTTTTTTGCTCTCCAGCTACATGTATGTGGGGTAATTCTCACCATTTCCCACATTTCTTTAACAATATTTTCTGTGTTTTTCTATCTTCTTTTTTCTTTATGTACTTCAATTTGGATTTTCTATTGACTTATATTTTTATTTCCTAAAGCTGTGTTTTTTTTCTCTTTGAATTTTAGTCATATTTTCTACTGCTCTTTGAGTTCACCTTCGTGAATTCGTCCAGTGTGTTCTGAATTTTGAGATATTACATTTTTAATTCTAGCATTAATTTCTTTTTAATTCTTCCTAATATGTTACAATATTTTGATGAATGTATGTTGACATTATCTTTCTCCAGAGAGAATTTATCTCCTTTTAATTGAACATAAAGTGGTGGCTGATTACCTTAATAAAATCGGGGACTGTGCCGAGTCACTACTAAGTTGCTAGTGTTTGCTACTAAAAGTGAACTTAAATAAGTATTTTAATCAAACTTGTGCACTTAATGTATTTATTAATGAAGAAAATATCACTTAAATAAGATACAAAGACATATACTGAATATTTCAGTATACATGGATGTATTTTTATTTAATCTTAAACACATTCACAGTCCATATAACTTGGGGTCTCCATTCATGTTAAATAGTAATGGATTTATATCCAATTAGAATATTCATTTATGCATCAATTCAATCAAATATATATTGAACATTAGTATCATATGCTCCTCAAGGCACTCAAAGTTGAGAGAAGGAAGTATATCCATATTATAATTCAGGGTAAAATTCAGTTGGTGCCCAAAAGCAGAACTTCAACTATTTTCCTTTTCCCAACCATTGGAATTTGACTTGAACATATATATGATAAAATATAAGATACTGGTAACTCCACTGTGTCTGACTGTCAGTCTACCATTTCTCTTGGACTCAAGAGAGCATACTGGATAACAAATGTTGCAGAGACTATTTGGGGATGCTGCTTATCTCATAAAGGCTATCTCCCTTCTGACAATGGCCCGAGAAAATAAAGAGGGATCTCTGGGGTCATGTTTGTGCTCTATATTTCTAGATATCTTCTCTCTGCTCTCTGGTTGAAGCCAGTCTGCAGTAAGAAAGAAGGAAGCCAAAGAAGTCAGCATGCAAAGAGAAGGAGATGGTGCTGTCAGAGTTTGAGTCCCTAGTTACAGTTACACAAGAGAGCCCAGTGTGATGGTTTAAAAACATGTCTGAAAATTATTTTGATGCCCGTCCCTCTGAGAGGTAGGGTACATTTCCTTTCTTCTTTTATCTGAGTAGACTTTGTTTTGCTTGTAACCAAACACTACAGCTGATGGAACATTATGAGTCTTCCAATAACAAGTCGTAAAAGGTGATACAACTTTAACTTTGTTAGCTGGAAAAATTGCATGGAGCCCTGATCCACCATGTAAGATGCTCCATTATTGTGAGACTCGCATGCTGTGAGGAAGTTCAGGCCATATGTAGAGGCCATGTGTAGATGGTCTGGTTGACAGCCCCAGCTGAGGTCCCAGATGACAGTTAACATCAGCCACCCAGGCATATAAGTGAATAAATCTTTAGATCGTTCCAGCCCCCAACCAGTGAGTCACCGTCAGATGACTCTTGTCAGATGAGACCCCAGACGTCATGGAGCAGAGCCATTCCCATTGTGTCCTATGCAAATTCCCAACCCATGTAATTCATAAGCATGATAAAATGGTTGATAAAGTGGTCGCTTTAACCTACCAGGTTTGGGGATAATATATTACACAGTAATGGTAATTGGACTATTCAATAAGGGATAATATGTTACACAGTATTGGTCATTGGACTATTCAATAACCTTCAAATAAATCCTCTTTTTGGCTTAAGCTAGTGTGAGTGAAATTTTTGTCTTTTCCAACCAACAAGACCTGATTAATAGAGCAAGGGAGTGAAAATGATGTTATTGTGGAAATAACTTTCGCCTCTTTTAAGTTAAGAAAAGATATATTTTAATGCTTAGATATTTTAATATTAGCTACAAAATACTTTCTACTTCTCTGATAACTAACAGTGCCTACTGACAAATGGTGACACAATGTGAGAGCCATTACCTTAAAGAAGAGACGAAGAGGGATAGTTCTGTGGGAGAATGAAGAAGGGGAAGGGGGATCACATCCTGTAGGTCTGGTAGAGGGCTGTATGTTTGTTGTCTAAGCAGGTAAAGCGCCAAGTTCTGGCCACATGCTGGCTTAGCTTTGTGTTCAGGCTCATTCTTCTGCCTTGTCTTGTTGGCTCCAACTCTCCAAGGGGCTCTGTTTCCAGGAGGCATGAGAGTCCCATTTGTTTGCCCTGGCACAGGGAAGACCTTTGCTTTCCTGCTCTCATTGCTTTTCTAAATAGCCTGCTCCTTGCATGTAGCTCCAATTGCCTAGATGATTTACAAATTGTTCTTTTAGCTTTCATCCTTTCTTATCCAGAAAATACGACATGATGGAAAAAAAGATCAGGCTGTATCTCTTTTCAATGTACAATCCTGTCTCCAACACTTGATGGTCTCCTCCAAACAAGATAGATTTCTTAGAGAACATATGGTTAGTCACCCACTAGGCACTTTTGAGTCCCTCCAGTGACAGAACTCTTTGCATGGACTGCTCAGGATAGCCAATTAAATTATCCATAGAGAACTCTAAGTTTTTCCAAAGCCAGAGTCCATTGTAATGTTTTTTTTCTGATCTTGATAAAAACATTTTCTATCTCTATAGTCAGCCTCTGAACCTGATAGCACAGTAACTGGTGCCCAATCTCCACTGTGTCCCTGACCTGCCCTGCAGGCAGTAAGAGGGTGCAAACTTGGCCTTCCTTCTTAAGACCCCCAACCCACTACACTGTTATCATTGTGGTTTCTTTCCTTATCATTTTCATAACTTGTATCTTCAAATCTCACTTCTACCATTGCTATATATATATATATTTATATTATATATATATATATATATATAAATTTGAGAGAGGATCTTGGTCTGCCACCCCAGTTGGAGTGCAGTGGCATAATCACAGCTCACTGTAGCCTCAACCTGCCAGACTTAAGTGATCCTCCCTCCTTGGCCTCCTGAGTAGCTGGTCCTACCAGTGTGTGTCACCATGCCCACTTAATATCAATTTTGTGTCAACCCGTTTCTCTCCATTTTATCAATTGTCCTTTTATTTTTCATTTCTAAAATGTTTCCTGCACTCCTGTGTCCTGCTCCAGACTTCTCAGGGAGGTGAACCCACTGATATCAAGGGTATATTCTGGCCAAAGAGTTAGATAAGTTTGAGTAAACAACGTGACAGCCTGTGACTGGGTGAAACACACACACACACACACACAGACACATTCTTACTATTTAGAACTAAAGCTGGTTGGTGGCATACTTATCTCTGAGGCAGATGGATTTTCAGGTTAGGAAATAACTTCAGTGGTCCTGGATGGATTTCACTAGTCAAGGGCATAAACTCTGTGGAGGAGGTGCAGAGCAACAAATCTTCTCTTACCTGGAGGTTTCTTCAGGCTTGCAGACTCTTTCAGGCTCTGGACTATGAAAACAAATCAAGCCTTGACATAGGCTGCCAGATTCACACAGATGCCAGCAGTGAGGATGGCATTCAGAACATACCAGAGACCTGTGCCCCCCAAATTCTAAGGGCTCAGGGCCCCAACACGTGGGCACCGGGTGGAACTGAGCTCACATACCTGGGGAAACAAGAGTTGGGGCAGGTGGTTTGGTAAGTTCTTGAAGGCAGCTGAGAACAACAGGACTGGTGAAAAAGTGTAGAAGGGCTCTGAAGGTGGGACATACCCAAGTAGGAAAGAGGGTTTATTGAAGGGCCTCAGCTACTAGAGCAGATAAGGATGAGGAGCAGAGAAAAGAGATCAGGATATGGGAGGGAAGAGAAGAATCTGGGCCTGGGGACAGGAATTCACTGAGGGTTGCTTAGTGGCTTTCCACTGCTAGTCAAGAGGATGGCTTTCTGGAATTCTGACTGCTCATAGAACCGTCTCACCTTTCCCAATGAAGGCCTTTATTTTTGCCCAGGGTATTTTTCCCACCCCCAGCATAAAGAAAAGAGATAACTAGGGCAGGGAGATAACCATGGCTCATGTTCATGCATCATGATTTGCAAAGTTCCTTCATATTGTATCATCACAAACTCCTCTCAAAGGACAGAGGGTGCAGGCAATTATCCCCAACTCACAGGAAAGGAAGTGTGTCTTGGCTTGTCAAAATAAGTTAGTGTGAGTCCCTAAAATCTTTGATTTAGTTTTGATTAAAATTAAGTTTTTAGAGAGAGAGTAAGGTGGTTGACTAGACATAGCCAGGTGGAACAGCTGGCACTGAGGAACCAAGAAGACTGGTGTACTCCTAAAGATCTTCTGAAAGAAGTCACTAAGAGTGGACAGAGAGAAGACACAGAAGCTGGGCTGAAGTGGGAGCACGGTGGGAATCCTGCACAGGGCTATCATGCATGGGGACTCATCCCTGGCCCCTAGTGACTCTCGGGGAACAGGGGAGTTGAAGTGGTAAGGAGCAACTCACTCTCACCACAGGCCACTGGAATCCTGGCAGGAGGAGGCCCCTAGACCATCATGGACACTCAAGTTGGCAGGGAGAGCTGGTTAGAGAAGTGGTAGGGGCAGCAAACCAGCTGATGTAGAGCCCAGAGGGTTTGGTGTGGGAGTGTCTGTAGTGGAACATGGCCAGAGATGCCCATCCCCTAGGCTCAACTTTAGTCCTAGGGGAACCATTGGACCTGAACTCTGCAGGGCGGTCTTGCCCATCAGATGGGACCAGTCCAACCTGAGCACCCCATTTGTTTACTGGCCTCTGCCAGGCTGTGCCTACTTGCAAGGTAGACTCGGGTGCCTCAGTGGTCCACATCATAGCTTCTATGTTGGTGGACCTTGCCTAGCCAGCATAGAGCTCCAGTGGGGTGGCCACCATGGCCATGCATCAGCCCGCCCACTCCTTCCTCACACTGCAGCTTCCCCTGGGCCAATGGCAACCCTCCACATTGCCTTGCTGGAACATATGTGAACAGGTGAGTTTTGCTTTCCTTGTCTTGCCAGCATGCATGTGTCATGCACCCTGCCCTGACAGTGCTGCAGTGGGAGTGCAGCCCACCTCCCTCCCCTCACCACTGCCATTGCAATTGGAGCCTTGGTGGGCACAGTCAACCAACCCTGCCCACGCTAGTGCCCTGCCCTTGTGCCAACACTGCTGCAAAAGTGAAACTAGGCATGGAGAACACAGACCCTTCCTCACCCTGAGTGAGACTGATTCTGCCTTCAACTCACAGAGAATGCACACAGACCCGTGTCTGCCAGTGGCTCACCCCCATGCCAATACCATTACCAGCATGACTACACACAGAGTTGCCAGCAGGGCCCCCCTGCCCTCCTGAGCTGTGTTGCTTCTGCCACTGTGGTGAACACCCACATGGAGGCAGGCACTCTGGCACCTGCTAGCACCCTACTGCAGCCAATGAGTGTGCAACTTGCCATGTGGCCACTGCCACTGCTGTGTGCATGTGCAAGCAAGGATAGATCCTGATGTCACTGCACTACAAAACACTTTGACTGACACCATCCATCAGAGTGCAGTGACCAGCAGTCCAGGAGCATCATAGTTCTACCAGTGCAGTGGATTCCTAACCTCAAGGAGCTGGAAAACAAAGTTGGGACCCCATATAAGACCCCAGAGTTAGAGCACAGAGTCTGGGAGTTGGAAGCTGAGCACTGGCCCCCTAAAATCTTCCAAAAGTAAAGCCAGTAGGCTGAATCCACTTTATACCACAATCAAACCCTTGAGGTCATCAAATAGGTTAAAAGAAAAAAGAACTCATTCGAAGGTCAGCAACTTCAAAGACTGAAGGAACATAAGCCCACAAAGATGAGAAAGAACCAGTGCAAAAACCTTGGCAGCAAAAAGCCAACCTTCTTTTCTCCAAATGACTACACCATCTCCTCAGCAAGGGTTTTGAATTGGGCTGAGATGACTGAAATGACAGAAATTGAATTCCAAATATGGATAGGAACACAGATCATTGAGATGCAGGACTATGTGAAACCCAGTCCAAGGAAGCTAAGAATCATAATAAAACAATGCAGGAGTTGACAGACAAAATAGCCAGTATAGAAAAGAACGTAATAGACCTGATAGAGCTGGAAAACACACTACAAAAATTTTTACAATGCAATCAAAGTATTAATTGCAGAATAAACCAAGCAGAAGAAAGAATCTCAGAGTTTGAAGACTGGCTTTCTGAAATAAGACAGTCAGACAAGAATAGAGAAAAAAGAATGAACAAACCTCTGAGAAATATGGGATTATGTAAAGAGACCAAATCTATGACTCATGGGTGTCCCTGAAAGAGATGGGGAGAGTATAAGCAACTTGGAAAACATATTAGGTTGGTGCAAAAGTAATTGTGTCTTTTGCCTTACTTTCAATGACAAAAATTGCCATTACCTTTGCACTAAACTAATATTTCAGGATATCAACCATAAGAACTTCCCCAACCTAGTTAGAGAGGCCAACATTCAAATTTAGGAAATGTAGATGACCCCAGTAAGATACTTCACAAGAAGATAATCCCCAAGAGACATAACCATCAGATTCTCTGAGGTTGGAATGAGAGAAAAAAATGTTAAAGCTAACTAGAGAGAAAGGTCACGTCACCTACAAAAGGAAACACATCAGACTAACAGTGGACCTCTCAGCAGAAACCCTACCTGAAGAGATTGGGGGCCAATATTCAACATTCCTAAAGTAAAGAAATTCTAACCCAGAATTTCATATTTGGCCAAACTAAGCTTCATAAGCAAAAAAGAAATAAGATCCTTTTCAGACAAGCAAACGCAGAGGGAATTTGTTACTACCAGACCTGCCTTACAAGAGCTCTCAAAGGAAGCACTAAATATGTAAAGATTGTTCAGCCACTACAAAGACTCACTGACACTATAAAGCAACCACATAAACATGTATGCTTAATAACCAGCTAACATCATGATGACAGGATCAAATCCAACACGTATCAATACTAATCTTGAATGTAAATGAGCTAAACGGCACAATTAAAAGGGACAGAGTGGCAAACTGGATAAAGAACCAATACCCATTGGTATGCCGTCTTCCAGAGACCCATCTCACATGCAGTGAAACCCACAAGCTCAAAATAAAGGGATGGAGAAAAATCTACCAAGCAAATGGAAAACAGAAAAAAGCAGGGTGCAATCCTAATTTCAGACAAAACAGACTTTAAACCAAAAAACATCAGAAAAGGCAAAGAAAAGGATTACATAATGGTAAAGGGTTCAATTCAACAAGAAGACTTAACCCTCCTAAATATATGTGCACCCAACACAAGAGCACCCAGATTCATAAAGCAAGTTCTTAGAGACCTACAAAGTGACTTAGACTCCCACACAAAAACAGTGAGAGACTTTAACACCCCACTGACAGTATTAGACAGATCACTGAGGCAGAAAATTAACATATATTCAAGACCTGAACTCAGTACTGAATCAAATGGACCTGACAGACGTCTATAGAACTCTCCATCCCAAAACAACAAAATATACATTCTTCTGATTGCCATATGGCACATACTCAAAAATTGATCACATAGTCGAACATAAAACACTCCTTAGCAAGTGCAAAAGAACTGAAATCTGAACAACTAATCTCTTGGATCACAGGGCAATCAAATTAGAGATCAAGACTAAGAAACTCACTAAAAACTGTATAGTCACATGGAAATTGAATAATCTGCTTTTTGGGTAAATAATGAAATTAAGGCAGAAATCAAGACATTCTTTGAAATGAATAAGAACAAAGATACAACATGCCAGAATTTCTGGGACACTGCTAAGGCAGTGTTAAATGGGAAATTTATAGCAATGAATGCCTACATCAAAAGTTAAAAAGATCTCAATTTAACAACCCAAAATTACAACTAAAAGAACTAGAGAACCAAGAGCAAACCAATCCCAAAGCTAGCAGAAGACAAGGAATAACCAAAATCAGAGCTGAACTGAAGGAGATTGAGACAGGAAAAATCATTCAAAAGATCAACGAATCCAGGACTTTTTTTTGAAAAAAATTAATAAAATAGACCATTAGCTAGACTAATAAAGAAGAAAAGAGAGATGATTCAAATAAACACAATCATAAATGACAAAGGAGGTATTACCCCTGACCCCATGGAAATACAAATAACCATCAGAATATTATAAACACCTATATACATAAAAACTAGGAAATCTAGAAGAAATGGATAAATTCCTTGACACATACACCCTCCTAAGACTGAACTGGAAAGAAATTGAATCCCTAAACAGACTAATTAAATGAGCTCCAAAATGGAGTCAGTAATAAATAGCCTACCAACCAAAAACAGTCCAAGACCAGACGGATTCATAGCCAAATTCTGTCAGATGTACAAAGACATGCTGGCACCATTCCTGCTGAAACTATTCCAAAACTGAGGAGGAGGGACTTCTCCCTAACTCATTCTATGAAACCAGCATCATCCTGATACCAAAACCTGGCAGAGATACAACAAAAAAAGAAAACTTCAGGTCAATATCTTTGAATATTGATGCAAAAATCCTCAACAAAACACTGGCAAACTGAATCCAGCAGCACACCAAAAAGCTTATCCACCATGATCAAGTAGGTTTTATCCTTGGGGTGCAAGGTTGGTTCAACATGCACAAATCAATAAATGTGATTCATTACATACACAGAAATAAAGACAAAAACCACATGATTTTCTTAATAGATGCAGAAAAGCCTTTTGACATGGAAGAAAATACTTGCAAACTATGTATCTGACAAAGATCTAACATCCAGCATCTCTAAAGAATGTAAATTTGTAAGAAAAAACAAACAGCCTCCTTAAAAAGTGGGCAAAGGACATGAACAGACAATTTTCAAAAGGAGATATACATGCAGCCAGCATGTATATGAAAAAAAGCTCAACATCACTCACTAATCATTAGAGAAATGCAAATCAAAATCACAGTAAGATACCATGTCACACCAGTCAGAATGGCTGTTACGAAAAATTAAAAAATAACAGATGCTGGTGAGGTTGCAGAGAAAGAGAAATGCTTATACACTGTTGGTGGGAATGTTCAACCATTATGGAAGACGATGTGATGATTCCTCAAAGATCTAGAAGCAGAAATACCAATTTTTCCAGTAATCCCATTACTGGGTATATACCCAAAGGAATATAAGTTATTCTATCATAAAGACACATGCATGCAAATGTTCACTGCAGCACTACTCACAATAGCAAAGACATGGAATCAACCTAAATGCCCATCAATGATAGATTGTATAGAGAAAATGTGGTACATATACACCATGGAATACTGTGCAGCCATGAAAAAAAGAATGAGATCATGTCCTTTTCAGGAACATGGATGGAGCTAGAGGCCATTATCTTTAGCAAACTCAGGCAGGAACAGAAAACCAAATACTTCATGTTCTCACTTATAAGTGGGAGCTAAATGATGAAAACACGTGGACATATAGAGGGGAATAACATACACTAGGGCCTATCAGAGGGTGGGAGGAGGAAGAGGATGAGGAAAAAAAACTAATGGACACCAGGTTTAATATCTGGGTGATGAAAAAATCTGTACAACGAACCCCCGTGACACAAGTTTAACCATATAACAAACCTGCACATGTGTCCCTGAACTTAAAATAAAAGTTTTTAAAAAATGAGCTGGGACTGGTGGCATGCGACTGTGGTCCTAGTTACTCAGGAGGCTGAGGTTGCAGTGAGCCAAGATCGGGCCACTGCACTCCAGCCTGAATGACAGAGTGAAAGCTTGTCTCCAACAACAAACAACAACAACAACAACAAACACCGTTTTACCACATTCTCCGTAAGAAGGTCGCATTTGGCAGGTAAATAATATTTAACAGCTGTGATTTCTGTTAATAGGTTATTAAGGAAGAATATACTTCTTTTGCACGTTTACTAGTCATTTCTTATTTTGCAAATTATCAAGACATTTGACCGTTTACCTGTTTGAGACTTACTGTTTAGTTTCTTCATTTACATAAGTTTACCATAGATATATAATACCTCCTCTTTGTCAGTGATATTTATTGCAAATAATATTCCTAATTTGCTGTTGGATTATTAATTGTGAGATTTTATTTTTAAATACAAATTTTGACATATGTATGTGATAAAATCTTTGACCTTTTGTGATTTTTGTCTTGTTTTTATCTTAAGAAGTTCTTCCCCAAATAATGAGGTCAATAAATAATCACTTATTTCAAAAAGAATTAAGTTTTGCCAATGGGCAGAATTTTTTAGCAGGAACTTTGAAAACATGAGAAGCTCTTGATACAAGTGTTTTTGAAAATGCGAGTCAGTGGATAAACTACAACTCTTCATTCAGAAAAAAGATAAGAAACTTAGTGAATATTTATATATCAGTGGCCAAAATTTTTCATTAACATGTCCTTATTCTGTATCTTGTGATAAAATTGAGTTTTAAAATAAGTTTACTGAAAGAGGTAAAGATAGATTTCCTATCATATTAAAAGATTTCTTCAATAGTTCCAAGTCCTGCTAACTTGTAACTGGTAACCTTGAAAAAAAATATTCATTTAGAATGTTAGAACATTTACTGTAAAACATTAAATTAGTTTCTTTAAAGTTGTAATTTAAGATTGCTACAGGAAGTTGATTTTTTTTTTTTTTTTACCAAACTTATGATAACCTGTGACCATGACCTTATTGATCAAATTATAATGAACTCAACCAGTATAAAAGATTCTCTTAGAATCAGGAATGCTCCTAAGGGCTTTTCTCTTTGAAACCATTATCTTACAAGTTAAAAATACGAATGTCTGATAGGTTAATTTTTTAAAACATACATAATCTTGTTTTTCTATAATCTCATGATACTTCCTACCTCTGGGTCTGAGAAGTTTGGCTTCCTCCCTCTTTCCTGGCTCATTTTTAAATGACTTTAAGCTCACCAAGGGCATGATTTCTCCAGGAAGTTTTCCCTGATCTCCATCCCAGGAGGCCGAGGGGCCTACCTCTGCATTCCCACAGCGTCCTGAGCTTGTCTTTATCATTGTACTTATATTTGTTATGATTGAGATGGGCTATTTACTTGAATGTTTCCTGCTTCATTGTGAGACTCCAAAGGATGGCAACAGTGTCCTCATCATCTTCATATCCTGTGCACAATGTCAGATGGTGAAAATATTTATTGAACTGCAATGGGAGCAGAATCAGGACATTCTGGTACAATGATCTTTCCATTCCCATCCCAACCTGTCTCTTGAATTCACAGCCCCTGGTGCAGAAGTGTGTGTGTGGGAGGGGGGGAGGGGGGAGGGGATGTGTATGAGAGAGAGAAAGGGAGAGAGAGAAAGGGAGAAGGGAGGAGGCAGGAAGAGAGGAAGGGAAGGAACATAGATGAGTTTATGACTTCACTCTGAATGCTCTGATAAGATAGGTGAGGTACTCTGATAAGACAGGGGGACTGGACTGGGCACCAAGTGACTTTCAGTGCTTGGTACATGAACTCTTCTGATGTTAGAGTTTCACAGTAGCCACATTGGTTGCTTTAACTACTGACAGGTCTCAACACTACTGCTGTCCACCATGTATTGAGTACCTACTGTGCTCCAGGCCACATCCTAGGCAGTTTACACGTATGTTAACTCTAAAGCTCTAGCTCCTGCTAATTAGAAGACTAGGATTACTGGTAGAGCCTAAATAAATGAAATTTACCAGCTGGGTCAAACTTCATTCAAACCATTCATCTCCACCTCCTCTCCCATCTAACCTACTCTCGGTGACTAATATTCTCTTCTTCTCTCTCTGCCCCAATTTGTCTTTTTGTGGAGCTACTAATGAGCAAGGAGAGGCCATAGAAGGCTCTTAAGGAAGACTGGGAAAAGGAAGAGGAGAAAATGGAGGAGAGGGAGGGACAGGCAGCCAAGGGTGTGGGTACTCTATAAACTGGGTCATTTATCTTGCATGTCCCTGAGTGGGTGTCCCAATTACTTAATGTATTTTAGGTTCAAAGATCTGTCAAGACACCTTTTTCTAAAGGACCTGCTGTATACCCTATATCTGTCTAGTTTCTCAGCAGGAGATAATGATGTATAGTGCATAAATCTTTGCAGAGTGCCAATTAATGCCAGGTCTGCTTCTTTGAAGTGATGTGAGGACTGATTCCTTGGGCTGGCTTCTGCTTGGAAGCCAGGGGAGGGCTTGCTCCTTTGGCTATGTGAGCTCCAATCAGCAGAGAGAGATGGGCCTGGAGAAATGCTGCTTTTTCTGGGTGACTGGTCTGCAGGGCAAACATGCCCTGTCGATAGCAGGGGAGACCATGCTGGGTTTTAGTTATAGTCTTGGGGAAGGACCCTATTAATCAAGAGCCTAATCAGCTGGTTCTGGGATATGATGGTGAGGGTGACTGTATAATTTATTGTCCAATCTAGGATACTTTTGAGACTGAAAAAAAGAGTGCTATTAATAATTTTGTTGGCAAATCAGGACTGTCCCAGGCAAACCAGGACATATGGTTACCCTAAGGTAATATATTAACTTTATCAATTAATTATTTGCAGCGTATGGAATAGGTTCAGCCCACATGTCACATTCTTCAGAGAAAAGCAGGTCTCATTTGATAGTCACTGTCCTGCATGTTTCTGCTCTATATGTTAAATACATATACAGCATTTTGCAGACTGATGCTTTGAAAGAACAAAGTATTGGAGGCTGAATACACTGGGTTTATATCCAAGCTCTACCACTTACTGGTTGACCTCACAGGGTAATCAACCACCTTGGTTTCCCTGGGACTATTCCAGGGTTAGCACTGAAAGTCTCATGACCCAGGAAGCCCTTTAGTCCCGGGCAAACTGGGAAAATTGGTCACGCTTTTTGGCAACCCCATTGAACATGGAGTGTGGGCATGGAAAGCCCTAAGCAGTCAAGGGTGGCCACCTAAATAGAACAGTGAAACAGTGATGGTGGACTGGTCCTGGAGGTGTAAGAGTGATGGGGATCCAGAGCATGTGGAGAGGGATACCCAGGAGGCATCTGTGAAAAGGAGAGCTGGCCCAAGAGTTTTATTGGTCAAATGGAGTGTTGATGGTGCAGTGAGTAAAGGTAGGCAGAATCAAAGCAAAGAGAAGAGTGACATAATGAGGGCCAAGAAGGAGGTTTGGGGTAGCAGCCGGAGTGGAGTAGAGGGCAGGGAGGTGCATAGACAGCAGTATAAATCATATTTGAGAATAATCCCCTTTCCACACTTGGAAGTCGTTCATGAAACCCAAGAGAAGAGGGTTGAGTTTCTGTTATTTGGCAAAGGGGTCCAATAAACAAGTGGATCAGGAACCAGCTACGACACTGATCCACTGATAAGTGGCATTTAGGACATAGGTAAAGTGCCTTGTAACATGCCTGGCACAGAATGGTTGCTCAATAGAAGTATATTTGTTCTCCTTTCCATCTTGTCCTACCAATACGATGTTCTTCCTATCTTTACAGGTATGCTGCTTTTCTCCAAAGAACACATTTGGATAAGTGATTTAAAAAAATTAAAAGTATCAAAAACAACAGCAACAACAGCAACACCTGTCGTGATGCCAGATAGATAAAGCCAGTAAAAATCATGGTTACTTCTCCTTTATCTATTTCACTTTCTTGTTGTTCTCTCTCTCTCTCATTGATCCATCCGTTTATCTATCTATCTATCTATCTATCTATCTATCTATCTATCTATCTATCTATCTATCTATCTATCATCTATCATCTATATCTATATTTATCTATCTATTTCATCTATTTGTCTTTTCTTGCAGATATTACTGTACTGCCCAGGGCAAGTAAATTTAGAGATTCTCTGAGAATCTCTAAAATGGGAGTTTTATCTAATTAATCCTTAGCATTCCACTTGATACTTAGAATTGCTGATTCCCAAATTGTGTACTTTCTGAAGAAATTTTTTTTACATCTCTGTGAATTCCAAAGGCACCATTACCCCAGGTGCGGCGGCTCACACCTTTAATCCCAGTGCTTTGAGAGGACAAGGCTGGAGGATCCCTTTAGGTCAGGAGTTCCAGATCAACCTAGAAAGCATAGCAAGATCCTGTCTCTGCATTTTTAAAAAAATTAGCCTCGCATGATGGCATGCACCTATAGTCCAAGCTACTCAGAATCTTGAGGCCAGAAGGATCCCTTGAGCCCAGGAGTTTGAGGTTGCACTGGGCTATGATCGTGCTACTTCACTCCAGTCTGGATGGTGAGAAAGACCTTGTCTCAATAAAATAAATAAATAAGTAAATGAAAGCACCGTCAATGGGCCATGAGCTAAGGGTGGTGGTGAAACTACGAACCAGGGAAGCACCAGCTGGACTACTGCAGCTCAGAAAGGAATTGTAGGACCACTGCAGCCCAGGATAGTGCCAGAAAAATCTCTGGCCCATGGGGGCACCAGCAAACTTGGATTGCACTTCAGGGTGTACCAGCAGATCTACTGCATCCTGGAGAGCACCCCCAAAATTGGATTGCTTGGGGGAGCATCAGCAAGAGTGCTGCATTCCATAGGAACATCAAGAGGACTGCTGTTGTCCAGGAAGCTCCAGAAGAACTGGTCTGCCTCATAGGAGCACCAGAAGGACTGCTGCAGCCCAGGGGGGCATTTTCAGGACACTTGCATACCAGGGGAAAACTCAAAGAGCTGCTTCTGCCCAGGGAAGCACTAGCAGGACCACTGCAGCCCGAGATGCGATTGTGGAACTGCTTCAGCACAGGACAGTACTAGGAGAAGAAGAACTGGTCTGGCCCAGGGGAGTACCAGCAGGGATGCTGCAGCCCAAGGGAGTGATTGCAGGGCTGCTCTGACTTAAGGGCAATGGAAGACAGAATTGGCATTCTGAGATGGAAGTCCAGTGTTCTGGCCTTGTTTTCCTTTGAGGGAGGAGAGTCTTCTCCCCTCTTTTTTCTATTTTCTCATGCCTTCCCTCATCCCACTGCTGATTCCCAATGGTGGTGTTATTATGTGGAGAAGAGAGATGGACAGTGAGGACAAAATATGCTGGCCAGTCAGGTCTGATGGACGAGGTGTCCTTCACAGTTGACCCCCAAATTACAAAGGCCTTTCTATAGGCTAAGGGAGCATATTTTAGGATTCAGGAACTTCCTGTCAGAAAGGGACAATTTTTGTCCATATTCTAATTAGGTTATACCCCCTGTTTCATCTCTTTTTGACATCAAAGGGAGGAATAAAAAGGGAGAGGAAAGACAGCTAAGGAACTTTCGTGAAGCGTAAGTCCTGAGACGTTTTTATTTGGTGGTGCGAGTGGGGAGGGTGTCTTGTTTTTGCATCTCCAAAACCAATCAGTAGTTCTTAACTTTTTAATTTTTTTTTTTTTTTGCTCTAAACCCCTCTGAAAATGTTTTGAAAATTGTGAACACACCCAACAACAGTACACAATTCTGTGTATGTGTGTGTGTGTGTGTGTGTGTGTGTAGGCTTTTTTCATACAATTTTAGGAGATTCATGAAAACGAATCCATTTCCATTCTTGGAAATCCATTCATGACCCTTATTTTTAAAATCCTATAATTAAGTGATACATAAATTCCTTCCAAATTTCAGCTTCTCTGATTCTCCTGGAGAGAAAAAGTGGGCAGGATGAAGGACAGGAGGGCTGGTGGTTGCTGGGGGTGGGGTTACATCCACTTGATGATGGAAGCCAGTGTCTGCAGCCAGAACCCTGAGTGCCTGTCCCTGGCAGCAGCCCCACCTTCAGATGAGCTACTGGGATGTAAGAATTCAGATTGATGAGAGCAGTAAACCATTTTCAGATTCTCTGGGCATGGGGATGGCAGGTGTGCAGAGCAGTCAGCATTCTCTGCCAATTTGGGAGGAAGAACACCGTGGAGACTGGGCATGTACCATTGTTGGCTGTAGCAGTGGAGAGACTTAGTGCCTCCAGGTATAATACCTGCTGCTCACATCTGGGGGCTGGTGTGGTCCCTGCATGGTATGCTCCTAACAGTAGACATCCTGGGACTCCATCTGACCTTGCTTGGGCAAAGCTACTGGGATAGGAGTAGGAAGATAGCTAGGGCATTTGCAGAGCCCTTATCATTTTGGCTGTGTTCATATAGGGCATGGAGAGCTTAGCGGTTGAGCATGCATGGTAACTAATGAGGTAGACAGAGAAGGATGGGTCAGTTAGAATGGAGTCTCTGGCTCCCAACTTGCCAGGTTGTTATCAGCTGGGCTAGAAAAATCCTCATAAGGCTGCACCTCTTGATGAGTTTGCAGGGGCTGAGACTCTGGCTCCTCCTTTCCTTTTTCCTAGAAATGTCGAAAGAGTACTGTGGTCCTACTGCCTGTCTATGGATTGACTAATAGACTCTCCTAGTTCTTCTTGGCTGACCCAGAGGAATTCATCTCTCCTAGGAACCAGGACTGGGAGCAACAAGTGGGTGAGGAGGGAGAGAAGTACAGGGAAGCCTAATGCTGGGCCAGAGACTGGAGGGTAAAAGTCAGGGTAGAGGGTCAATGTCAGGCCATCAAGGTTAGATCTAGACCTAGGAACTGGAAAACAGGTACTGAGACTGTTGCCATAGCAGGACAAGGGCTTGGGAAAGCCACTTAATTTCTCTGAGCCTCAGTTTCCTTGTATGTAAGATGAGACTAATAACTTCTACTTGGCAAAGTAGTTGTTAGAATGAAAAATGAACGTAAATCACTGAACACATTTGTGGCACAAAGAAGAAACTTTCGTTAATGGTAGCTCATTATCACTCTGCGCTAGCTACTTAGCAAGGTCCTTGGATAGGTTGGGAGAGTGATGGTTACGAAAATGAGTAAGATATGCTCTCAGTTCTCAATTTGCCCATAGCTTCGCAATTATCATATAAGTTAGACCGTGATGAGTGCTGTAATAAATGAAACCACTGTTGCTGAATTTCTCTTGTGACCCCATAATTGCTCAGTTGTGGAAAACCTCTCAAGTGACCGAAACCCTCCCAGACAAAGATATTACAGAATCATGCTTCCAATTAATGTCTCCTAACTTGGATTACAAATGTGGGCTAGAATTTCTCAGGGTCACTGTCTACGGTTTCTCAGGTAACTGGAACTAAATAGTATGCACAATGACATTCTTTAAGGATGTTTTTAAAAATATAGAGATATGTGTGTAAGAGGAACCTTTTCTACCATGGACCATTGAACCACAATGGGAAAAAACTGAGGACTACAGAACTAAAGCACAATTATATTTTCTTTCTTTTTTCCCCTCAGAGAATACAAAGCTCCTATTCATTCACTTTCATAATTAGAACAGGTCTCTAAATAAGTTCAACAAATGAGAAAACAATACCCATTTTTTAATATATAATCAGTTATTAATGGAAATGGATGAGGCAGGGAGGAGTAGAGAGAAATCAACCCAGGAAGGGCCAGAGATGAAAAAGTAAAGACCGACAGGGACACACAAGGGGTGGAAGGTACAGAGAGAGACTCAAGACTAGAAGCAAAGATAAGTCATCACACATAGATGGGAGCACAGGAGTGTGTGTGTGTGTGTGTGTGTGTGTGTGTGTGTGTGTGTGTGTGTGTATGATGGGAATGGGGGCAGGGAGAGGAAGAGCCAGCATATTCTAAGTCATACCTTTTAAATCGAGGTCATTAAAACTTTTTCCGGAAAGGTCATTAAAACTTATGTTAGGCTTCGTGAACCATGTATTTTCTGTTGCAACTACTCGAGTTCGCTGTTGTAGGGCAAAAGCAACCATAGACAATATAGAAACAGATGGGCAGACTGTGTTCCAATAAAACTTTATTTACAGAAACAGTTGACCAGCTAGATTTGGCCCACAGGTCATAGTTTGTGAATCCTGCTCTAAATCATGACTTTTTGAGTAGTCAATAACCAGTGATGTCTCTACTGGGTTCTCAAGGCTCTGATTCCCTCAGATACCTCTAAATAGCTCAGTAAGTCCTATAAGGATCATGGTTGCTGAGAGGTTCATACCCTTAGGTCCTTTCCTTCCAGACCATACAACCTGGCACAATTTCTACCAAAAAGAAGGAGGAGCCAGAAAAGATGGCTTCATCTTGGGTGGTGGTGGGGTGAGACAGGAGGCGAATGCTTGCAGGCCACCCAGACCCAGCCAGCCAGCAAAGCGCAGGGCCACAGCCCACACCCAGGGCTTGCCTGGGTTCCCTGGTAAACAGCTCCTCCAGGCCAAGGCTTTCTCTCCAGCCCCTCACCCTGTCTTTTATCCCAGCACATAATGATTCTGACCTCTGGCATTTCAAGAGTCTGCTGTGAAAAAATGTGGTACTTTGATCCATCCATTGTTGAAATTCTGGAAAGAGAAATAAATAATTTGAGGCACATGGTAGATTCATCAGGGAAAACCTGTGAGAGAAGAGGCAAAAAGACAGCAAAAGTGGAGAAAGGAAGAGTGCTCTCAAGGAGTTATTTATCTCTTTGCTCTTCTTCCTGAGAGGGCTGGGGTGGGAGTAGGAGTAGGTGGGGGTAGATGGGGGTGATGGGCAGCCTGCTTGGGGAGGCTCTGAGACAGACCAGATGTGGGCTGACCTCATGGCCATTTCTAGCTCCAGCGGTCGAGGATGTTTAACATTCCTGACGTTTAGATTTATATAATGCTGTTCCCCTGCAGAGTTCAAGGCATTCGGTGTGATGTATTGGAAAAATGCTGCATTAATTGTTGGGAAATCTGGGACATCATCCTGGAACCTGGGGTCTACCAGGTATTTGAGGTTGGACTAGACTGTGTTCTGAGTGTGCTCTGAGTGTCCTGAAAGAGGACTACTGTGTCCAGTGATCTTGGGAAAAGTAGTGCTAAACCAGAAGAAACAAGTGTCTTTGCTTCACTCACATCCATTAATATGCAAAAGTGCTTCATGAATGATCAGTGGTCATAGTCACAATTGTGTATGTGTAACACTGTCTACCATCTGTCCTTCATGCACCCTTCCTCTTGCTCGGCTTCAGAAGCACAGCAATGCCCTATTTTGTCTCCCCTTGAGGCATATTTTATATCTTCTTTTCCTTTTCTCATCCTGTCTGTGTGTCACTCAAGGGTCTGAACAAGGTTGTCTGCTCTTTTCTGAATGCACCCTCTGTTCCCATTCATTCTTAAGGCTTAAGACATGACTTCTTTACAGTTTAATTTACATTTCTAGCCTTGACTTCTTGCCAGTACCTGTATTTCCAGGTGACACTTCCTTGTGCACATCCTTCTATCCTTTCAGTGATGATGTGCCTAAACTCAACCCACTGTCTGCCCTTCTCCCTCTTCATTTTTCCTTAGGACTTGGTTGCAGGTCTGACTGCTTCACACCACGTCTGCCCCTCTTGAGATGAGCCTCTTATTTCTAGACTTGTAGCACGTGGCTGCTACACTCATCTTGGTTGAAATCTCCTTCATAATATTTCTTCAAAATGTACGATGTCTTCCTTTTGCCTGTGGAACAAAGTGCAAACTTCATGTTTGGCTTGTCCTGGTCTAGGAGTCACATCGTCTGAATCTCCACATGGCCTCTCTGGTCCAGACTGAAGTAAGACCCCTGTTTTTGTCCAAATCTTAGAACTTCAAAGCACACTGTAAATCCCTTTCCCTTGAGGGCCTCATCGGGCAGTTGTTCCTTCCCTGACCTTCCGCAGCAGTATAGCCTCACTGCACAGCAGGGCGTGTCCACTCTCACTGTGGTGCTCTCTGCCGCTGCTTCTTACCTGGGGCGTGAATTAATGTTCTGCAAGTCTTTCATGTCTTCTGTGAGATCTAGCCAGGATAGGAACATCTTGGGTATCCTGTGCATGTTTTGAGGTTGACTATCATTTTTAGGTGGTAATTGTACTTAAAAACAGTGGCAAGAGCTGCCAAATAAATAGCAGACATCACTGGCATATCATTCTAGGCATAAGAAATAGCCATACAAGGTAACTGCTCTGTTCCCCTAAGAAGGGTATTTATTAGTCAGATTTCTCCAGAGAAATAGAACCAATACTACACCACACACATACATACATCCCACACACTATATATATAATACACACACACATGTATATACAATAGCACATATCTGTGGTATTACATATATAGTATATATACATATAATATTTTGTATATACATAGATATGTATGAGATTTATTTCTTTATTTTAAGGAATAGGCTAATGTGATTGTGGGGGCTGGCAAGTCTGAAATCTGTAGGGTAGACCTAAAAGCTGGAAATTGAGGCAAGAGTTAATGTTTCAGTTTTGAGCCCAAATTCCTCAGGGCAGCCCACTGAAAACTCAAGCAGGATGTCTATGGTTCAATCTTGAGGAAATCTCCTTCGTCTTTGGGAAAACTCAGTCTTTGTTGTTACAGCCTTCAACTGATTGCACAAGACTTACCCATATTATAGAGGGTAATCTGCTTTATTCAAAGTCTACTGATTTGAATGTTAATCACATCTATAAAAGAATCTTCACAGGAACACCTAGACTGGTGTTTTACCTAACAACTGGACTTCACAGCCTACCTAACCAAGTTGATGTATAAGATTAACCATCACAAGTACTTTTGAGAGCCCTCCTACTACTTGAAGGTGTCCTGTGGCTTCCTTTTGGCTTGAACAGAACTTCAGGACACCTGATCAGGGCTGGCAGAAAGATTCTAGGCCTATTGCTTGTCAACCCTTGTGGCACTGGCCTTAGACTGTTTTGTTGATTAATGGTGTGCCCCAATTTCATTGTCCATAAATGATGGTAACTAAGTTTCCTTTAGCTCTAACATTCCACACACGAGCATCAGGTAGTCCTGTATCTATATAAAATGAGAGTAGTAGTAACTAACACATATCAAAGGTTGACTGTGTGCCAATAGGCATTGTTGGACATAACTTATGTGAAATAACTAACTTAATCTTCCCAGCAATCTTATTAGATAGATAAAATGGGGTTAGTTGTTCCTAACCCCATTTTAATAGATGAGGGAATGGAAGCACAGAGAAGTTAAGTTAACAACTCAAGGTCACATAGCTAGTCAGTGGCAGAGCCAGACTTTGGACACAGGCAGCCCGGATCCAGAGTCTGAGCTCTTAACCACCATACAGTGCAGTTTCTCCAGACTATCTCACAGGGTTGTGGTGGAGAGCGAATGGGGTAATGGATCTGCAAATACTCTATGAACACTAAAGACTTACATGGCTCTAAGGTAGCATTACTATTAATGATTTGTCTCTTGAGTGCTTCCATAAGCAACCCCTGGGATGAAGTCTCATAACTGAATTCCATCTGGAAGTCCCTAGCACATTGTCAAGTACACAGCAAACTTAGCTGATGTGCAGTGAACCCTGGGGCAACGGAATGAATCAAGGATGTGCAAACAAAGCACTACTTGATGAGATCTCAGTTTTGAATCCATTCCCCTGGTGAGTGTGGATAGAAGCCAGCCTTTGTCCTTCTTTGTGAAAAGAATCAGAAGAACATCTCCCAGCAGTTCATATTTACCTGTTCATGTTCCTTCATCAATTTCTTGAAAAATAAAGCACTACCTGCACTTTCTTTTTTCTAGACACAAACACTTGAGATAGTTAAGGCAGCACATCTCCCCGGTGACAGGAGGTCCAAGTGCTGTTTGAGTTGCTGGGCATGAGACTGTGTGACTGTGCAGTCAGCCCCAACAACAAGACAGGAGGTGAGAGATCTGCTTTCCTTGGAGAAGGCCTCTCACAGTGACCCTTACAGCTCCAACTTTGCCATGTGGAGCACATTCCTGGGTTGGCAGACTCTCAACTTCAGATGTCATTCTGGCCAAATGAGTGCTTTTTTTTTTTTTTTTTTTTTTTTTTTTGACAGAATCTTGCTGTGTCACCCAGGCTGGAGAATGCATTGGTACATTCTCAGCTCACTGCAACCTCTGCCTCCCAGGTTCAAGTGATTCTCCTGCCTCAGCCTCCTGATTATCTGGGATTACAGGTACCTGCCACCATGCCTTGTATTTTCAGTAGACACAGGGTTTCACCATGTTGTCCAGGCTGATCTTGAACTCCTGACCTCAGGTGATCCACCTGCCTTGGCCTTCCAAAGTGCTGGGATTACAGGTGTGAGCCACTGCGCCTGGCCCAAATGAATGCTTTTGATACAAGAGCCTAAGAAGGCCAAGGAGGCTGAGGGGAATTTGAAGACCTCTGTTTAATGATTCTGCTTTGGTTTCCCCTTCTGCTTTTTACTGTCATTCGTGTCTTCCAAGGTGAAGCCTTCCAGGCCAGCAGCCCAGCCACAAGGACACTCTCTCTGGGTAAAGGGGAAACTTCTGGAGTTTTTTCCTGGATCTGTCCTCCTCGAGACATGGTGTGTGGCTGTGATATTCAGCTCAGCTCCATTCTTTGTCATTCCTGCTTTCTCTCAGTGGATGGGAAATTCCTCTCTGTCCTAATATGACTAGGTATGGAACAGGGAAGACTTTTGGTTCTGCCATTCAGGATGTGCCCTATGCTGTGCATGGTCAGGGTAGTCCTACATATCCAGATGTATAGGTCCAAGCTTCGAGAATGCGAAGTTCATATTGCAGCCTTGGTTCCCTCATTGCTCACTCCTAACTTCCAGTATGTGACTGCACTAGAATTGACCTGACCAACATCTTCTGTTGTTTTCCTTATCCCTCATTTCCTTTGACACCCTAGACTACTCACTCTCTGGCACACGCTGCTAGTCATCTGCTCCACATCCACACATTCCCAATTAGCGAGGGGCAGCAATTTGTCCTATTAGACATGTCCCCTGGTCAGAGGTGGTGATGGGTCTCAGATCTGGTTAATGAGATGTAAGCAGCGTCTGCTGGCTGGGGCTTCCAGGAAAGCTCTTTTACTCCTGATCAATGGGAGCAAACAATTCACCTTTCCCTTTTGCCCTTCCCCTTCTTTTTGCCTAGAATACAGAGGTTGACCTGATTCTTGTAGCCACGAGGATGAAAATCACAGGATGAAGCTGAAGGAGTTGGGCACAGCCTGAGTCCTTGAAAGTATTCCCAGGCAGTCACAGCATTAGACTGCCTGCTGCTGGATTCCTTGGTGGCAAGAGCAGAGTTCTATTGCCTGCAGCCAAATGGAATCCAAGCAGGTACAACTTCTTTCTTAAAACTTTCATCTTGCCTGTTCATAATGATTAAATCTTTGCTTGTCTGTCCTTGGCTGGCTTCTTTTCTTCCCTCTGCACTCTCTGCCCACCAGCACTGACTGGGCCAAGTTATGGTGTCCCAGAGGCCCCCGCAGGCAGTTATACAGTCACTTCTTTGGGTTTGTATGTGTTGCCCTACTGTGGGATTGTGTGTGTGTGTGTGTGTGTGTGTGTGTGTGTGGTGGTCCATGTATGTAGGGGATGACTACCTTCAGTGAAGGGAAATAGCTGCTGAGTCACATGGACCCCAGGGACCTTGGCACAGTTCATCCTGCTACCTCACCTTACCCAGCAGTGGAAAAGCAAACAAAAGAGTCGTTTTTAACTAGCTAAATTTTGAATTTTGGAAACACCTGTTCTGCATTCCAAATGGTTTGCATACTGGGTTTGGCCATAAATCTCTGGTTCTCTTAGGACAAGAATGACAACTACCTGGTTCTTTTGATACCATTCTGCATGCTAGCTGTTCCCCAGTGGAGACCACTACTCGATCATACTATTTTGTGTGTTTGTTAATTTTGAGCCCAAAGCATTTTAGAATCTTCCTGGAAATAGTATTCAAGGGAGCCATTTTCATATCTCTGGGTCGGCATATGCAAAGTGGACAGTTTGATGGAGGTTTCACTTGCTTCTAAAGGGCCTCGGGGCTTCTTTAGGTCTGGAATGCAAGGATACTAAGCCTTTGGGATGGCACAATTCTTCTCATGGGATAAGACCAAGGCAAAAGTGGCTTGGGCAGACAAAAGGAAATGAGAGGATAATGACATTCTCTTTTCTTACTGCCTTCTTTAATCTTTGTATCTAATCCTCCTAAACCCCCAAATGGAAATGTCTGTGTCTACTGTCCTGAGCTGATGTAGGGAGATGAGTGGGAATGGAAGCCGACGGGAAACTCATCAGAGACAGCACATTCTGAAGATCAGCAAAAGGGAAGTGTGACAGCCAACTTCTTGGTGGGGACGGCAGAAATGTAATTAAATTTTCTGATCTTGTTAGCCAATTTCTTCACTCACTGCCCCTGAACCAGAGAACAGGGAGGGAGGAAGGACACTGTTGCATCCGTGGCGGTGGGGAGGGAAATGAGCTTTTCACGGATTATTGGGTTAGTTCCACTTCTCCCACTTTTTAATTTATTTGTCTGCATGTTCTCCAGAGCTGAAAAGGCTCTGAGTCCTTTCCCATTTTCTTTTAATTAGATCTGATTTTGGAGTGAAAACTTGGGAGGGCTCAGGTTACACTAGCAGGATGACAACAGTTGGAAGATACTCGTCTCCTATTAGATCTTTTAAAACGCCTTCAGAATTTAAGATTCCTAGTGATGCGTTATTTTTTTCTTTTCATTTCTTTCTTTTTGTTCTTTAACAGTTATTGTACTGCTTGCACTATTTATCACCTTATCCCATTTTCTTATCTTTTGGTTAAAAATCATGAACATCACCGATGTTTTACAAATTTCAGAAGAGTATGTATTTACTCCAAAGTCTTCTCCTTTATATTCCTCTTTTGCAAAATGGAACATAGATGAGGAAAGCTGGTTGTGGTCTTTCTGAGTATGTAAAAGGCGTAACATCAATTCTATGTTCTCTCTTTTTCGAAGCACAAAGAAAAAAAAGACAACAAACAACAAAAAGACTCACCAGAAAGAAACCAGGCTGTGGCTGTGGTGGATAATTCGGTTTATCACTTAAAACCCCTAGCAACAACATCCTGGGGCTAAGGGCATCTGAAGCCTCAGGTGAGAAAGCCAAACATAGAATACTGGGTGGCTTGTGAAGAAACAAGAGCCCATTTCTCGGCTACAACCTGGACGTGCTTTTGCTGCAGAGGCTCTGTCAGGTGTCCTGGTGCCAGGATGGTATGTGTGCCTGCAGTGCATGGAGGCCTGCTGCACTGGAGAGCATTTGTTTTACAATTCATCCTGGGCAAGAGGCATTCTCCAGCGTTCTGCTTGGTGGCTCAAAATTTATGATGCTGCAGGGCATGTTTGGGATGACCTGACTTAAAATATAGGCTACACAATATATGCAAAGAACACTTTGGGAAGACCTGTGGACACTTCAAATAAATGGGTAGCCATCCTCCAGAGAAGTTATAATTGAGGTTCCAAGGAAGCCTCTGTAACTGCTGACTGTGAGAGACAAGATATATGTATTCAGTGATTGTGGACCAAGAAAAATGATTCAAATATTAGCCTAAATTGAAAGCCAAAAGACAGAAACTGAATAAGTTTTACTTTAAAGTCAAGCTGTTTCATACATGGGCAACCCAAAGGAGCTTGCTCCAGGATAGTAGAGTGGAGATGTTTTCCCCCAGAGAGTGTCTGCATTCCTGAGAACCCCCAGACAGCCCAGCTGGTAATTTTTGGAACATGTCACAAAAATGCCAACATGTCACATGTGAGGACAGCATACCATTTAACTCAGAATCCACTATCCCAGCATCCGGCCTGGCGTGGGTTGAGGGATGAAACATGAATTTCTTGGGGGTCTGTGAGGGGTCACAGAAGGTCCATGGAAGCCATGACATTTGGCTTGGACCTTGAGGGATGAAGGAAGTTGAAACTTGAGGAAATGGGGAAGGAGGAAGGACATTTTCAGAAAAGGGACCTCCCTAAGAAATGGCATGAAAAGAGAAAAATATTCTGGGTACCTGAGAAATAGAAATAAATTTAGCCTGGGCAACAGAAGGTATATGATGGGCTGGAAAGGTAGGCAGAGCTGAAGCTCAGAGAGCCCCCAGTGTGCCACTCATATTTGTATTTCAGAGAGTAGGAAATGTGGGCTAGGAAGGCTGATGGCAAAGGTGCTGAAGGAAGAATAAACTCTGAACCTTAGTTTCTTTGTAAAATGAGGGTGTCGGACAAATTGCTTTTTCAGGGAGTATTCTCTGAGCCTCATCTCAGCTGCTATAGAAAGAGAGCAAATAGCTTACAAATGTTGGCTGCTCATTCTAAACAACTCTGTCTTTCTCCCTTTCCTCAGAATGCAAGGAGAGAGAGAAAGATGGAGAGCGGAGAGAGAAGATGTTGTAAAACAAAAGGGTTCTAGAATCTTTAGATTCACAGACAAAAGACAAAAATCTTAAAATTCTGTGGAAAACAAATTCTTCATTAATGTTGTTTTTATTAGTTTTGTTGATAAAAGTGATGCTGCTTAAGTGCTCTTGCTAAAAGAAAAAAAGAAAGAAGGAAAGAAGAAGAAAGAAAGGAATTCTGTTAGTTTGTCATAAACTTTTGGAGAGTTGTCAGACTTAGAAAACAGTTGGAAAACAGATCTTCTGAACAGATCTGCAGAGGCATGGGTTGCAGTCTGGTATGATGAGCATACATGATGTATTAAAGGGCACGCTGAGCGCAGGAATCCTCACTGCTCACTACTACCCCACGGCTGCCACGGCCACGTCCTCTGCTCGCCTCAGCCACAGCCTACCCACCGTGTATCCTCTTCCCTGAGAGACAGAAAATAACATAGAAACCTCTTCATGTGACCGTCAAATTACAGAATCATTATTGCATTTTAGGGCTAAGAGGAAACTTAGAGCCTTCGGCTAGTTGACAGATATGAAAATATTCCTAGGAATCAAACTATGCTAGGAAAACTGGGGCAGTGAGACCCACATATGTGGGTTTTGTAACTGCAGGTGAGGCAGGAATAACGTCTTGATGTTAATAAAGATGGATAAACATTCCCCAAACTTTTCCCCGTGAGACACTGACTACACCCCCCAACCTCCCACCTCCTTGGTTACAGATGGGCTTTTGGATTTGGAAGCTGAGTGGATCTGAGACTGAGACAAAGGATGGGGTGGGGAAAATGCTGGCAGGGACCTGTCACATTGCCTGTCCAGTTCCATGTGTCCACCCTTAGGCCTGGACTACTGTGAGGTCAATGAACTTGGAGGAGGGCATTGTCCTTCCTCCTTTCTCAGGGAGTGCCTCCTCTCAAGGTGCCGAGCTCCTCCAGGCAGGTGACCTTGCTGGCCTTGCCTCACAGTGCTCTGCCTGGACTCAGACTCTGGCTGCTTCTTAGGGACAAAGATTAGGCAGGAGGTGGCCAGAATTTCCTGCCAGATGAGGCCTAGCAATGGAGGGATGACTGATCTTCACAACACCAGCCTGAAAACAGTTGAGGAAAATGAACTGAAGTCAGTATTATTGACTATTGTGGATATCAATAATTTCTTTTGGACATTAAGCCAAATGAAAGCACAAGTAAAGGGAACAATAATTTTTGAACAAATATTAAATATGTAGTGTCTGATTTCAGACTGGTATATTGGAAAAGCAGTGCTCAAATACCCCAGAGCTAATAAAGATATAGGAGGCTTTCATTAAAACAGATATTAGAATGAAAGTACAGCTCCAACATACTTTTATACAGTGAAATATAGAATAAGCAGTTCTTTCATTAGGGATGGGGAAATCAAATTTTAAAAACAATGTCTAGTTGGAAGTTTTTCTGCTGATCATCAATTCAGTACTTACTCCCAATATTAATAACTCAACTAAGCACCTGGAAGGAGGTTTTTCTCTGCTGAGTTAATGAATTTTTCTGTGAGTCTTCATTTGATTGATTACATCATAGCAAGTGTGACCACATTAGACGCTGCCCTGGAAATATGATTATCTGAAGGAACAGTTAAAGAACAAGGAATTACTGAGGATGAACAAGTTCTATTTTAGAATTGTTTATGACAGACAATTCTGAGGCAAACAAAATCAAAATAGATACAGGAGAAATGGGATTGTTTGCAATGTCTAACACAAAAGTAAAGGCTTTTGTGTATATCAGATATGCATTTTTTTGGGGAAATATTATAACTGAAAATTCCAATAAAACATTCTTATGTAGCAGAGACAATAATTATAATGAATAAATATGAGCAGCAAAGTTGAAAGTAAGATAGGTCAACTTCTTTCTTCTCCATTTAAACCTATGAGTATAGATGTCAGATACTGAAAAGCACTCTTGGATTCAGGTTCACAAATACTGGAAGGAGGTAGTGATCAGTTGAGGAGGCCCCCAGAGGATGCTTTATATTTGTTCTAAGGATTCCAGTGAAAGCAACAGACACCTGGAATGTCCTTGTTGGGAGAAACCTTAGCATTACTTTCCCAACCTTCCCTACTTCCCCGTGCTGTACTATAAACAGAACCAGTTACATCATTTTACAAGGCCCCCCAAATAAAAGTGCAGGGCAGGGCCCTTTATTGAAAAATTGTTAAGAGTTTGCAGGAGGCAACACAAAGCATTAAACCAAGTGCAGGGCTCTCTAAGTGCTAGGTCCTGTGAGATATTACAGGTCGCACACCCTGACTATAAATGCGGAAGCAGGGACTGTAATGGCTCAGGGTTGCCCTCCAGCAGAGCTCTTTACTCCTTTTACTTGTTTCTACTGGCCCTTGGGCACCAAAAAGGTTGGGTGCAGGGGAAAAGAGGGAGAAATCCTATGCAGAAATCACACCATGCCCTTTTTTGTTAGCAGAGCTGGTCATGCCCTTCCTTCTTGCTTGCCCCTTAATCAGCTAAAAATGCAGGCACCTCCTCTTTGACCCAGGATCCTTTACTTATTTCCGTATTCTCAAACATTGAATGTATACAGTGCCAGGCAGTGTGCCAGGGACTGAAGATACAGAGGTGAACAAGACAAAGTATTAGTCTTTGAGAAGCTCAATCTGGTGATGAGAGAACTTGACTTTTCTTATCTGAGAAATGGAAGAGAAGAATTCCACATGAGGTCGGGGAATGTGAATTGTCATTTTCAAATAGAGGGAATGAAGTATAAATCCAGTACTTTGGCATCAACTTGTCATTTTTCAGTGAGGGAGATCACATAGGAAGGCCACATCACTTAGTAAATAAACTCATCTTTATTTATCAGTGGTTTTGGACAGGCAGAGAAAGGAAATTGATCTTAACAGGTCAGGACTATAGGACCATCAGAGGGAGGTGAAATCTGATTGAGAAATGGGCTAGACTTCCTAGAACTTCCTAGAACTCACTGGAATGAACACCTTGACTCCTAGCAGTATGACTACATTTGTAGCACAACAGAAAGTGACTTCCTCAATGTGGCCTCTGCCACAGGTGCTTGTCCTCACAAGGGAGGTAGGAGAGTGAGGGAGAGTCATTTTATGTCATAGGTCTGCACAGAGAACTGGTTCAATACACTTGGTTTTATCTAGTTTATGTCTTATTAGACCAGTCACAGAAGGGAAAATGAGTCCTTTTGATACCTTTAATCACCGTCGCAGTTCCTCTTACCTCAAGAAAGCTTTCCCGAGGAGGGGAGGTTTTTCCAAGTCTCTGAGGGATAAACCTCATGGTTGCTGGCTTCAGAACAGTGTGTTTTTTGCTTTGTATTTGTGACAGACTTTTTCTTTCCCCTTCTGTGAATGTTAACTAGAACACAACAGATTTCTTTTGGGTATGGTTGAAAACATTTTTCTGATTTTCTGATTTTCAGAAAACATGATTCTGATTTTCATTTTTCCTGAAAATATTTTGAAGGTGGGTAAAGACAGTCTTTAAATGCTGCTCTTGGAAATAGTTTTTCTCAAACTGTGTTTACAGCATATTAAACTAAATAAACATTCTAAAGACACAGATGTTGGAGTGCTCTCTGAATAATGTCAAATTAAAATTGTCAAGTAGGAGGTTGGAAAAAAGCATATGTGGTTGGTTTGCTGCATGATCTGGACTCAACGGGGGTTCCATCAGCGGGCAACCCGTCCTTTTATCCACAGCTCATTTCAGCATGATGTGTAGATTTGTTCTTGCCTGCTCCTTAGGTGGAATTTGGGGCAAATTCCATAATTTTTTAGGTCATTCTCAGATGACAAATTTCTCTCTGACCAGTTCTAGTGTCAAAAATGTCCCACTTCAAATAATGAGAATATTCTATCCAGTGTCATAATCATCTAACTCCACACCCTTGTCAAGGTTAAAACATCTCCCTTCTCTGAGCAAACTCAGGCTGCTTTGGACTGGGAAGCCTGGAGCAGGGAGGGGAGGTCAACTGTTTTTTCATCTCCTTAGATTACTGGATTGTTATTATTATCATTTGGATTGGATTATTGATCTCATTCTTTACTCCCTCCCTCTGCCATGCGCTCTTTCAGTACTATCGACAGGGTGTACTTTACCACCTCCTTGATTCTTGAACTTGGCCAATGGAATGAGAGTAGTTATGATGCAGGCAGAGCTTACTAAGGGCCTGAGTGCTTTGGCTTGCTCTCCTGCACTCCTGTGATCAGCGTGAGAAGGACATGCCTCAGGTAGCCACTGTCCCTTCAGCCAGAATACAGGCAGACCTGGTTTAACTATAGCTTAGCACAACCTGCAGGAGCATTGATTGCCATCCTCTGGAATGTGAGGATAATTCGCATCAAATGTTTTCTTTTTCACCTTTGGGGACTCAGGAGGAATTGAGACAATTTTACGTTTTTACATCTTGATGGATAATATATATTTTCTTCTGTGGAACTGGGAAAAAGTATAGAGCCACACTGTGTTATAATTTAAGTGAAACATTTTGCACAGTGCCTGGCACATGATAAGCACTCAACAAATAGAAATTTATTGTGGGTTATTGGTATTATTAGTTGACATGTTTTCTACGGGAACAAAATTACTCAAGAACTTTAAAATTACTGTTTGTGAGTAAAGAGAATGCCTAGGAGTTTCCTAGCTTTGAAAACTACTCTGGGCAACTCAAATGCTGCTGATTGCATTTCTCACTGGACGTTATTCCAGGACTCAGGACAAGAGAGGTTCAGAGTTACAACCTACCTATGCTCAGTGCTACTCCTGTAAGCACTTACATGTTTTATTCGTGGGCTCTTCCTTTATTTCCAGAACATTCTTTAAGTGCCTGTACTGGGAATATTTCATTTGCTTCTTCAAATCCGTTCTCCCCACCCTTTCCAACCTTGTTTTTTCCAGTGGGGGATCAAAGGCAGGAGGACAAAGAGATCAGTGTGTTTACTTCCTCAGATTCTCCCCTACTGACTTTGAGCCTACTTCATCCCTCTACTAAAGACCACAGCTCCTGTCGGGCAGCTCCCTTCACAGAGCTACCCACTGGAGGAATTATGTTCCTGTAACTACTCCCTCCCATTGCCCTTTCAGGCTTGGAAGGCCTAACAGCTACCTGCTGCTGTCAGTCACAGGCTACTGCATTATCTTCTGTGATTTCTCTGAACCAGTGCTTCTTAATCTTGGTTGCACATTAGAATCACCTGAGGAACTTTTAAAAAATTTCAATCTCATGCCCAGGCTATACTCTGGACCAGTGCTGTCCATCAGAATATAATTTGAGCCACATAGTAATCTTAAAGATTCTAGTAGCCATATTATTAAAAGTAAGAAGAAATAGGTCAAATTAATTTTTGAAATTATTTTTTCTAACTCAGCACAATCCAAACATTATCATTTCAACAAGAAATTATTTTAAAAAATGATGGAGATATTTTGTATTCTTTATTTCTCTTTGTACCAAGCCTTCGAAATCTGGTGAATACTTTATACTTACAACATATCTTGATTTGGACTAGTCACATTGCAAATGCTCAGTGGCTACATGGGGCTACTGGCTACCTTATCAGACAGCATAGGTCTAAATTAATTTGGTAAGGTTCCTGGGGATGGGACCCAGGCCGTGGTAATTTTTATGACTCCTGAGGACATTACATTTAATATGTAGCAAGATTGAGAACTAGTCTTAAACCCTGCTCACATCTTTATAAATAGCCCTTTATTAAATTCTCTTTAAATTACCAAATTTGAAAATGTTATCTGTTTCATGCCATGTGCCCAGTACTGGGTGGGAATATGGAGGTGACTTAGGCAGAATGTCTGTCCTCTGGCAAGTTCTAATGTTGAGCAGAAACTGGACAGGTCAGCAACCATTGCAGTGTGAGGAGCAGGGCTGAGTGAGCCTACAGGCAGGCCAGACGCACCTTTAGAGCACCTGCATATGGGGCCACCAACAATGTGAGAAAAGTGGAGGAAATGAGAATGTTATTAGAATTCCTCACACTTTATATAATTGTATATTGTGTGTATACAAGGGCAGAGGAGGGTGGAGGGGTAAGTACCACCATTTTGGTGCCTGTGTCCTCTGATGGCTGTCAGAGCTCTGATGGTGGGGAACATGTGGGAGCTTAGAGGAGGGAGGGCACCTCATCTCCATTTTCTGGTGAATGTCAGTCAAGGGTCAACTGAGTTTATGGATTTCTTTCAATTCCATGTGGCCGGTGTCGCAGTTGTCTGCAACACAGATTCCTGCTGCCCCTAGCAAACTGGGTGTGTACTTTCTAGGCCTATCAATTTGTTAAAGATCAGTTTTTTAAGTCAATTATCTTCAACCTGGCTTTCAGGGTTGCCTCTGGGCATAGACCTTGGTTGCTGAGAACTAAGTATGTCTAAGCGTAGGGTGACCACTTCATCCTGGTTTGCCTGGGACTTCTTTGGTTTTACTACCGAAAGTCCAGCATCTCAGGCACCTCATTGGTCCTGGGTGAACTGGGACAGTTGGTCACCCTATGTGAGATCTGCCTCCTGGCTACTCTGTCCTGCTTCCTCTGCTGCAGCCAGAGGGCAGCGAGGTCTTGCTCCCTGCAACCCCCACAGTGCTTAGGCGCAGTAGGCCATGTTGTAACAGTCTGTTTTCCTCTGTGGCCACACCATCAGGTGAATTCCATGTGGAGTCTGTGCAGTATTTCTATCCCCTAGTTTTAAAAGAGTGACTGAGGGCTAGGTAGGCTCTGGTGATTGTTCTCAGCCTGTACCAGGCTGTACAATTTGAATCCTCTAGGAACTTTAAAAAGTTAAAACCAGTGGGTGAAAGTTTGATAAGAAACAGGATATTAATGTAATCTTTAAGTATCTCTCCACAAGATACTTAGAGGATTATAAAGAGAAAAATAGAAATATTACAGTGGAGAAGGCTGGTAGACACTACCTTAATCAAGTGATCACAGTTAATATCTTGGAATGGGACTCTTATGATCTGTTTCTATCCACAGAACATTTCTGACACCAAATGTGTGGGTTTATTTTTCCCCAATACCAACCAATTACTGGGCACCAGCTGGGTGTCCTACAATTTAATTCAATTCTGATGTTAATTACCCAAAGTTAGAGCAGATCCCACAAATGAAGGGCTCAGACTCACAAGAGAACCCCACTTCAGATGCCAGTCAAAAGTTGTGGACTGTTGATACTTCTCACTGACTCTAAATTCAGGGGGTTTCTACAGCCTCTCGTCTGGTTCCACAATTTGCTAGAATGGTTCACAGAACTCAGGAAATCACTTCACTTACCCTTGCTGGCTTAGTATAAAAGCTATTATAAGGGGTAGATGTGAATAGCTAGATGAAGAGGTATATAGGGCAAGGTCTGGAAAGGTCCCAAATGCAGGAGCTTCTGTCCCATGGAGTTGGGGTTAGCATTTGGATGCATTCACCAACCTGGAAGCTCCTCATATCTCCTTCAAGGGACTTTTTACAGCTTAATCTTCAGCTCCCCCACTCCCCCTTTCTGGAGGTTGGGATGGGCTATACAGTCCAACCCTTTAATCATTTGGTCATTCTGGTGACCAGGCAGCTAGGAGGCCCCACCTTAAGTAACCTTGTTAGCAAAAATTCAGGTATGATTAAAACAGGGGCTTCCTATGAATAACAAGAGATGCTCCTATCACTCAGAAAATTCCAAGGGTTTTAGGAGGACTGTGTCAGGAAATCGGGGCAAAGACCAAATTTATTTCTTGTTATACCACAGGGACTAATTGACATCATGTGCCTCCTGATAAAACACACTGAGCAGGATACACCATCCTTCTGTGGTATTTCTGCTCAAAATGCATAGCTCAGATCTGACAATGAGGAAACATCAGACAAGCTAAAGTTGAGGGGCATTGTAGACCACCTTCGCTTCTCAGTGATGTCTCCCCTGGCCACTTCACGTAAAATCGAGTCCACTCCATGACATTCCCTCTTCTTCTCTGCTGTATTTCTTCCTGTAACACCTATCACTGCTAACACACTACAGTTTTTATTGATCTTATTTATAGTCAGTATGTCCTCATTAGAATATGGATGATCACAGTGATCAGTTTAGGGATAGCCATATGACCCAGTCAGGGTCAATAAGAAAAAATGAGATTTTTCTGGAATATTGAGAGACAAGCATGTTCTCTTTTTCTGTTGGTCTTGAGTCTGTAAGGATATAAGCCTGGTTTTGCTGGGTATCCCAATGCAGCTTGGGAATGAAGTCCAGACAGCACAAGGCAGAGCCAAAAGGTGGAGAGGAGCAACTACTGAAGGCACATTTGAGTTCCTGGGTCAAGATGAGCCTAAAGCCAGACATACACAAATGTATTGTGTGAACCAATGCATTCTCTCTTTGCTTCAGTCAGTTTGAGCTGTGTTTCCATCAGAGGTAACTGAAAAAGTCCTACTTGATACATAGAGCAACCTTGAGGTTCTGATTTGTCTTCTCCTGTTTCTCTGCTCATAGGGGAAGAATGCTGACCCAAAGTCTGGAGAGTTGGTTCCATGTTCTATGTAAATGAGTTGCTCGGCCTTTGGATGGCAAGAACCAGGGCCTTTCTGGGTTGGTTGATGTCAGCCAGGTCCAAGATTGCATTTGCAGTGCTGACAAGATTGAGATTCTTGTTCTAGCAACAAGGCACAGACTCTGGGATGCGAAGAAATTCACTAAGGCCCACAGTGAGGGACATGATGGCAGCCTGGAGCAGTCTGCTCTGTGGACGTCTTGAGAGGGTGCCATCATTCCTGGGATACATCGATGGTCTGTAGAATGATGCCAGGCTGCCTGCATTAGACTCCCAGGGCAGATATGGGGCAGATTGAGTGCAAAAATGTCTCCAATTCTTCACCCCTCCAGACACCCATGCCTCAGGCAAAGGGACTTTGTAGCTCCTCCTATGGAGACATAATGTCTACTCCCTTTCCCCCACGAATCTGGGCTAGCCTCATGGCTTCCTTTGGCCAATAGAATGGGGTGGATGGTAAAAGCAGTGAGACAGAAGGGCTACTCAGTTGACCAATCAATTCATGAAAAATAATAAATGTTTACTGCTTTAAGCCACTGAGTTTTGGGGTGGTTTGTTATGTAGTAATAGCTAACTAAAAACTGATTCCCAGGCCTCATCATCTGAGATTCCAATTCTACTACCCTGGGGAAGGACTTCTGAATCTGTACTCTTAAAAAGTTTCAATGTTGTTGCCCATACAGGTTCTGGAAGCAATTATCAACCCGCCACCCACCTGGAAGTTCTGCAGGTGTGTCATACACACAGGCCCTGACATTTTCAGCCAGGCTTCGACACTCATCTTGGGCACTGTTTTAGAACAATTGATGAGCCCCTGTAGCAGCAGACTTCTAAGGTGAGAAGTCCTGTGATGTGGGCAGAAAGGGAGCCCGGGAGTCCCTGAAGTTAGAAATAAAAAAGCATCAAGGTTTCTAGACACTCAATTTGAACTCTATTAAATGAAACACAGGCCCTTTGAGAGAGGTGTTTGTTCTGGATTCAGCTGTGTTCTGTTCAGAGAATGGCCTGTGGGGACAGATCTGTCACAGGCATGCAGATGTCTGGTTTAAGACGGAGGACTCCCTCCAGCCTGTTTGTGAGCCAGCCAATACTGTAACTGAAGGTGAGCCTGACCTCAGTCCTCCTGGCTCTGAGGAGAATGCCACTCAGCCTGGCCTTTGAGTGAGCTCATGAGCAACTGTGTCTGCCTTCCAGAATATAAACATTGCTTGCTCCATTTTAGCCCCTTCTATTTGGCCCCATGGAGACTACGGGATAATGTCAGTGGTCCCCACATAATGTGCATCAATAAACAAACAATAAACAAAAATACTAGTTCACATAGACTTGCTGCCTGTCTTTCCAAGTGGTGACCTGTTTCATCTTGAGAGAGTTCTATCATGCAGAAATTCTTTATATATATAATAGTAAGATACTACAGAAGGCAATTAATTCATTAAGGGTGCCAGAAAAAAAGGTTATTGCTGCTATTTTAGCATTGATCTAGAAGCAACAACCAATGCAATGATAAGAAAAAGAAATAAGCATTAATATTAGAAAGGAGAAAACAAAACTATCATTATATGCAGTTGATGCTATCACATACAAACCAAGAGAATTGACAGAAAAATTATTAGGAACAATAAAAGAATAATAAGGTGGCTCATTATAAAATCAATAGCTTTTTATCTTTAATTTCTGTTATGAAATATATCATAGTATAAAAGCATATGTTTTTATATATAATTTAAAAATATATTTATAATTAAATTGAAGAGAGTAACCAATGCTCCCTGATCACCTCTTCTTCCCTCCAGAAATATCCATTTTAATCATTGCCTTGCTTTATTTGCTTTACAATGTTGCCACAATTACACATATTTCAATTAAAATACTGCTCATTTTGCTATGTTTGATTTGCTTCTTTCACTTATGATTCTGAATCATTGATGTTGATCACATGGCTATAGTTTATTCATTTTCTTTGCTCTATAGTATATCATCACGTGACTGACACTATTCCATCTCTAAAATTCTAAAAGTAAAGAACCTGACTTGAACTATTAAGGTATTTGTTAATCCTTAGTGATATTTAGTGTGAAAATGTATGTTTATACTGTGGAAATTTTATAAGTGTAAATTCTGAGTATGCATTTGTATTATACAAATTATATTTGTATTTTGAATAAGTATATGCATATACATTATCTATGTATATATTGTACTCATTTTATTTTACTTCACTTATTGTGCCTCGTAGATATTACATTTTGTAAAAATTGAAGGCTTGTGGCAACCCTGCATCTAACAAGTTTTCCAACACCATGTACTCACTTCATATCTTTGTGACACATGTCTTTGTGTCACAGATAATTAAATATTGTAATTTCTCACAATATTACTAACTTTTAAATTATTATATCTGTTATGGTTGTCTGTGATCAGTGATCTTTGATGTTACTATTGTATTGTAATATTAATTGTAAAAATACAATTACTATCTTATTGTTTTGGGGCACCATGAACCATGCCCATATAAGACAGAAAATTTAGTCGATAAATACGTGTGTTCTGATTGCTCCATCAACCAGCTATTCCTTTCTCTCTCTCCCTCTTCTTCATACTCCTTATTCCTTGTGATATGACAATATTAAAATTCATTCAATTAATAACCCTATTAATGATCTCTAAGTGTTCAAGTGAAAGGAAGAGTTGAATTTCTCTCACTTTCAATCAAAAGCTAGAAATGATTAAGCTTAGTGAGGAAGGCATGTTGAATGCTGAAATAGGCTGAAAGCTAGGCCTCTTGTATCAAACAGTTAGCCATGTTGTGAATGCAAAGGAAAAGTTATTGAAGGAAATTAAGAGTGCTCCTTGAGAGAACACATGAATAATGAGAAAGCAAAACAGCCTTATTGCTGGTCTGGAGAAAGTTTTAGTAGGCTATGTAGAAGATCAAACCAGCCAGCCAAACATTCCCTTAAGCCAAAGCCTGATCTAGAGCAAGGCCCTGACTCTCTTTAGTTCTGTGAAAGCTGAGGGATGGGAGGAAGCTGCAGAAGAAAAATTGTAAGCTAGCAGAGGTCGGTTCATGAGGTTTAAGAGACAAAGCCATCTCCGTAATATGAAAATGTGAGGTGGAGCAGCAAATGCTCATGTAGAAGATGCAGCAGTTACCCGGAAGATCTAACTAAGATAATGATGAATGTGACTACACTGAACAACAGGCTTTTACTATAGGCAAAATGGCCTTTGATTGGAAGAAAATGCCATCTCAGAGGTTCATAGCTAGAGAGAAGTCAGTGCCTGACTTCAAAGCTTGAAAGGACAGGCTGACACTCTTTTTAGGGGCTAATGTAGCTGATAACTTTAAGTTGAAGCCCAGGGCTTTTAAGATTGCTAAATCTACTCTGCTTGTGTTCAACAATAAGAACAACAGAGCCCGGATGACAGCACATATGTTTATAGCTTGGTTTACCGAGTATTTTAAGCCCACCATTGAGACCTACTTCTATAAAAAGATTCCTTTCAAAATATTACCACTCACTGACAACGCACAGTTACTCAAGGTCTCTGATGGAGCTGCGTGAGGTGACTGATGTTGCTTTCATGCCTGCCAACACAACATCCCTTCTGCAGCCCATAGATCCAGGAGTAATTTTGACTTTCAAGCCTTATTATTTAAGAAATACATTTTGTAAGGCTATAAATAAATATAAACTACCATACATAGAGCTTCCTCTTATGGATCTGGCCAAAGAAAATTGAGAGCCTTCTGGAAAAGAATCACCATTTTAGATGCCATTAAGAACATTTGTGATTCGTGGGAGGTGGTCAAAATATCAACATTAACAGGAGTTTGGAAGAAGTTGATTTCAACCCTCAAGATGACTTTAAAGGGTTAAAGACTTCATTGGAGGAAATATCTGCAGATGTGGTGGAAATAGAAAGAAAACTAGAACTAGAAGTGGAGCCTGATGATGTGGCTGAATCACTGCAATCCAGTGATAAAACTTGAACAGATAAGAAGTGGCTTCTTGTGGATGAGCAAAGAAAGCGGTTTTGTGAGATGGATTCTACTCCTGGTGAAGATGCTATGAATGTTGTTGAATTGACAATAAAGAATTTAGACTATTACATAAACTTAATTGATAAAGGAGTGACACCATTTGAGAGAATTGACTTCACTTTTATTTATTTATTTATTTTGAGATGGAGTCTTGCTCTGTCTACCAGGCTGGAGTGCAGTGGCACGATCTTGGCTTACTGCAAGCTCCGCCTCCCAGGTTCACACTGTTCTCCTGCCTCAGCCTCCCAAGTAGCTGGGACTATAGGCACCCACCACCATGCCTGGCTAATTTTTTTTTTTTTCATATTTTTAGTAGAGATGGGGTTTCACCGTGTTAGCCAGGATAGTCTCAATCTCCTGACCTCGTGATCCAACCATCTCAGCCTCCCAAAGTGCTGGGATTACAGGCATGAGCCACTGTGCCCGGCCCTGACTTCACTTTTGAAAGAAATTCTAATCTGAGGAAAAGGCTATCAAAAAGCATCTTATGTTACAGAAAATCTTTCATGAAAGGAAGAGTCAATTGATGCAGCAAATTTCAGTGTTGTCTTATTTTAACAAATTGCCACAGCCACCCTAACCTTCAGCAACCACCATCCTGGTCAGTCAGCAACCAT
>NW_012118043.1:11264504-11271563 GCF_000951035.1 Colobus angolensis palliatus
TTTTGCTGCCGTTGCTTTTGGTGTTTTAGACATGAAGTCCTTGCCCATGCCTATGTCCTGAATGGTACTACCTAGATTTTCTTCTAGGGTTTTCACTTTATTGTTATACATGCTTTATTGTGGTGGTCTGGAACTGAACTAATATTTCTGAGGTATGCTTACATGCATATATGTATGGGTTTATACTTATGTATATGTATACATATGTGTACACACATTCTATTGTCTTTCTAAAATTTAAAAAGCTCATTTTGAGTGTTTTGGATAAGGTATTATTGATCTGTATTACATATTATTCATCCAGTCTCATGTTGGTGGACACTTGGGTTGAACATACCCTTTCATAAATGTTATTGCATATATTCTTTTGGTGCACATGTGTAGGAGTATAGACCTAGGGGTAGAGATGCTTGGTCATGAAGTATGCACACGTTTAACTTTATAAAAAGACCTAGTTTTCTCGTAAGCCTAGTCAAAGACGACTAAACCAATTTTTTATGTCTACTGACAGCATATGAAAATTCCCTTTGCTCCACATCCTCCCAGCATTTAGTGCTATTAGACCTTAAATTATTTTCAATCTGTTGAATGAATATTTGTATATCCTCGTAGGTAAAAGTTTTATTTCTCTGGTTACTAATGAGGTTGTGTATCTTTCCATGTGTTTTTTGGCTTTTCAGAATTTACTCTTAGTGAAGTGCCTTATACATCTTTTGTTCATTTTTCTATTGGGTGTTTGCCTTTTCCTTATTTATTTGTAAGAGTACTTTATATGTTCAATATACAAGTCCTTTTTTGGTTATGTATATATTATAAGTATCTGCTTCCATTTGTGACTTATCTTTTTCTCTTTTTCAATGCTATTTTTTGATTAACAGAATTTATTTTAATGTATTATAATTTATGTTACTTCAAATTTTGTTTTCTTTTGGTGTCTTGATGAATCTATTATTAACCGCATGTCATAATGACATTTTCCTGTATTTTCCTATTATCTGACAAAGGGCTAATATCCTAATTCTACAAGTGTATTAGTCTGTTCTCATGCTGTTAATAAAGACATACCCAAGACTGGGTAATTTATAAAGGAAAAAGGTTTAATGGACTCTCAGTTCCACATGGCTGGGGAGGCCTCACATCATGACAGAAGGCAAATGAGGAGCATAGTCATGTCTTACATGGTGGCAGGCAAGAGAGCATGTGCAGGGGAACTCCCCTTTATAAAACTATCAGATCTCATGAGATTTATTCACTATCACAAGAAAAGCATGGAAAGACTTGCCCCATGGTTCAATTACCTCCCACTGGGTGCCTCCCATGACATGTAGGAATTATGGGAGCTACAATTCAGGATGAGATTTGGGTGGAGACACAGCCAAACCATATAATTCCACCCCGGCCCCTCCCAAATCTCATCCTCACATTTCAAAACCAATCATGCCTTCTCAGTAGTCCCCCAAAGTCTTAACTCATTTCAGCATTAACTCAACGGTCCACAGTTCGAAGTCTTATCTGAGATGAGGTGAGTCCCTTCCATCTATCAGCCTGTAAAATCAAAAGCTAGTTAGTTACTTCCTAGATACAATGTGGGTACAGGTATTGGGTAAATACATTCCAAATGGGAGAAATTGACCAAAATGAAGGGGCTACAGGCTCCATGCAAGCCCAGAATCCAAAAAGGCAGTCAAATTTTAAAGCTCTGAAATGATCTCCTTTAACTCCATGCTTCACATCCAGGTCATGCTGATGCAAGAGGGGGGCTCCCATGGCCTTGGGAAGCTCTGCCCCTGTGACTTTGCAGGATACAGCTCCTCTCCTGGCTGCTTTCATGGGCTGGTGTTGAGTGTCTGTGGCTTTTTCAGGTGCACAGTGCAAGTTGTTGGTGGATCTACCATTCTGGGGTCTGGAGGATGGTGGCCCTCTTCTCACAGCTACACTACGCAGTGTCCCAGTGGGGACTCTGTGTGCAGGCTTCAACCCCATATTTCCCTTCCACACTGCCCTAGCAGAGGTTTCTCGTGAGGGCCCTGCGTCTGCAGCCAACTTCTGTCTGGGCATCCAGGCATTTCGGTACATCCTCTGAAATCGACGCAGGGTTCCCAAAGCTCAATTCTTGACTTCTGTGCACCCACAGGCTCAATATCACGTGGAAACTGCCAAGGCTTGGGACTTGTATCCTCTGAAGCCATGGCTGGAGCTGTACCGTGGCCTCTTTTAGCCACACTGTAGTGGCTAGGGTACAGGGCCCAAAGTTCCTAGGCTGCACACAGCAGTGAGGCCCAGGGCCTGGACTATGAAACCATTTTTCCCTCCTATGCTTCTGGACCTATGATAGGAGGGCTGCCACAGGGTCTGTGACATGCTCTGGAGACATTTTCCCTATTGTCTTGGTGATTATCATTTGGCTGCTTGTTACTTATGCAAATTTCTGCAGCAAGCTTGAATTTTTCCCCAGAAAATGTTTTTTTTTCTTTTCTATTGCATTATCAGACTGCAAATTTTCCAAACTTTTATGCTCTGCTTCCTCTCGAACACTTCACCACTTAGAAATTTCTTCTGCCAGATACCCTAAATCATCTCTGTCAAATTCAAAGTTCCACAGATCTTTAGGGCAGGGGTGAAACAACTCCAGTTGCCTTGTGTAGCAGGAATGACCTTTATTCCAGTTCCCAACAAGTTCCTTATCTCCATCTGAGACTGCCTCAGCCTGGACCTTATTGTCCATATCACTATCAGCATTTTGGTCAAAGTCATTCAACAAGTCCCTAGGAAGTTCCAAACTTTCCCAGATCTTCCTGTCTTCTAAGCCCTCCAAAGTGTTCCACCACTGCCTGTTCCAAAGTCACTCCCACATTTTCAGGTATCTTTATAGCAGCACCCTACTCTACCAGTACCAATTTACTGTATTAGTCTGTTCTCACACTGCTAATAAAGACATACCTGAGACTGGGTAATTTATAAAGGAAAGAGGTTTAATTGACACACTTTTCCACATAGCTGGGGAGGCGTCACAATCATGACAGAAGGCAAATGAAAAGCAAAGTCACATCTTACATGGTGGCAGGCAAGAGAGCACGTGCAGGGGAACGCCCCTTTATAAAACCATCAGCTCTCACGAGACTTATTCACTATCATGAGAACAGTATGGGAAAGACCTGCCCCATGATTCAGTTACCTCCCACTGGGTGCCTCCCATGACATGGGGTAGTATTATGGGAGCTACAATTCAAGATGAGAGTTGGGTGAGGACACAGCCAAACCATATCAGCAAGGAACTCAAACAACTCAACATGAACAAAACAGACAATCTCATTAAATAGTGGGTAAGGACATGAACAGACATTTTTCAAAAGAAGACTTACAAGCAGCCAGCAAACATATGAAAAAATGCTCGACATCACTAATCATCAGAGAAATGCAAATTAAAACTAAATGAGATGCCATCTTATGCCAGCCAGAGTGACTACTATCAAAAAGTCAAAAAACAACAGATGTTGGCAAGGATATGGAAAAAAAGGAACACTTATACACTGTTGGTATGAATGTAAATGAGTACAACCTCGATGGAAAATGGTATGGAGATTTCTCAAAGAACTAAAGATAGAAATACTATTCAATTCAGCAGTCCCACTACTGGGTATATACTTAAGGGGAAACAAATCATTATCTCAAAAAGATGTCTGCACTCATATGTTTATTGCAGTACTATTCACAATAGCAAAGATATGTGTATTAGTCTGTTCTCATGCTGCTGTAAAGAACTACCTGAGACTGGGTAATTTATAAAGGAAAGAGGTTTAATTGACTCACAGGTCCACAGAGTTGGGGAAGCCTCAAGAAACTTAAGTCATGGTGGAAGGGGAAACAAACACACCCTTCTTCGCGTGGCAGCAGGAAGAAGTGCTGAGCAAAGGGAGAAAAGCCCCTTAAAAAACCATCAGATTTCACGAGAACTCACTCACTATCATGAGAACAACATGGGAGTAAGCACCCCTATGATTTAGTTACCTCCCACTGCACCCCTCCCACAACACATGGGGATTATGAGAACTAAAATTCAAGATGAGGTTTGGGTGGGGACACAGGCAAACCATTTCAATATGGAACCAACCTAAGTGTCTATCAACAAATGACTGGATAAAGATAATATGGTACACACACACACACACACACACACACACACACACTGTGGAATGCCATTCAGCTATAAAAATAATGAAATAATATTTTATGCAGCAACATGGATGGGACTGGAGGGCATTATCCGAAGTGGCATAGCTCAGAAACAGAAAGTCAAATATCACATGTTTTTACTTAAAAGCAGGAGCTAAACAATGGGTACACATGAACATACAGAGTGGAATAATAGACGTTGGAGACTCCAAAAGGTAGAACGGTGGGAAGGGTTGAAGGTTGAGAAATTGCCTACTGGGTACAATGCTCACCATTTGGTTGTTGGGTACACTTTTATCACAGGCTTCACCACTATGCAATATATGCACATAAGAAATCTGCACTTGTACCCCAAACTTATTTTTAAAAAGTAAAGTTTTAGTTTTAACTTTCATAGTTAGAATTGTAATTTACCTGGAAATAAGTTTTATATATAGTGAGAAGCAGGTGTTAAATTTATTTTCTTTTTAAACAAGGATAACCTATTGCTCCAGCTCTATTTATTGAGAAAACTTTCCCCACTGATTTGCAGCATCACCTCTGTCATAAAGTACACACTCATATTGGGTCTGTTTCTGGGTTTCCGTACTGCCTTATTTATCTTTTTTTCTTTTTTCTCTATTTCTATAGGACCAAAATGCCTTATTCATCTATTTGTCTCTCCCTGCATCAATTCGATACTGTTATAATTATCACAGTTTTATAATAAATATTGAGATTTCATTCTTCCCTAAGCCTATCTTAAATATTCTTGGTTATTTGTACTTCGAGTCATTTGTCAATTTGCACACACACACAAACATAATGGGGAAAACCGACTTTTCTATAATATTGAGTCTTCCAAGCTATGAGCAAAGTGTCTCTCTTCAGTTATTTAAATCTTATTTACTGCCTTTCAATAACGTTTTATAATTTTCTTCACAGAAGTCTTAACACGCTTTGTCAGGTACTCAATTTTTTAAATACCATTGTAAATGTTTGGTATCCTTTAAAAATTCCAGTTTCTAACTGTTTATTTTTGGTGTGCAGAAATGCAATTGATTTTGTAAATTGTTTTCTAAACAACATAATTAATGGGATTGATTTAATACATATGCATTTAGAAACATTTACCAATTAATTAAAGCAAGCATATTTTAGTTAAGCACACATGGAGCTTCTACAAATATTGACCATGCTTTAGGTTACAAAACAACTCCGAAATACCAAAGAATCTATATTATACACAATACACTGTATTTCTATAATTTAAAGACATTTACAAAAAGAAAAAGAAACTTGGGATAAAAAAACTAGTTCTTTTGGAAAATGTAAGGCATCTCTGAATCGATCATAAGGAGAAAAAAAATACTCAAAATTAAATAATAATGAAAATACTATATATCAAAACTTGTGACAAAGCTCACACAATACTTAAGAAAAAAATTCAGTCTTCTTTTAAGTATTCTTTTGTTTTGAGACAGAGTCTCACTCTGTCACCCAGGCTGGAGTGCAGTGGCGTGATCTCTGCTCGCTGCAACCTGTGCCTCCTGGGTTTGAGGGATTCTCCGACCTCAGCCTCCCCAGTAACTGGGATTACAGGCATGCACCACCGTGTCCGGCTATTTTGTTTTGTTTTGTTTTTTCAGTAGAGACAGGGTTTCACCATTTTGGCCAGGCTGGTCTCGAACTCCTGGCCTCAAGACATCTCCCTGCCTTGGCCTCCCAAAGTGCTGGGATTACAGGCATGAGCCACCACAATCAGCCTTTATAAGTATTTTTCACAACTTTTATTAGAATAGGCTGAAATTTATGAGCTAAATGTCAAAGCTAAGAACTTCAAAAAGGAACAAAAGATTTATTTACAAGAAAAAGAGAAGTAATGAGATAATAAAAGGTAAGAGCTAAAGGTAAAGAAACAGAAAACAAATATATAATAAATAAGATCATCATAACCAAAAGTTAGTTCCTTGAAATGGGACCCCCAAATGATAAAGCACACACATGCACAAAATATAATTGAACAAAACTGGTATAATGAAAACAGAAAGTAATCCTTCCACGACAAGACAAAACAAAATAAAACAAATAGATTCAGGTAGTTTTACAAATAATTTTTTAAAATGTTAAAGTAAAGGATAAGATTAATTTTTTCCAAAGTCATTTAGACAACTGAAAACAATGGAACACTTCCCAATTCAACTTATAGTATTAAAATAATCATGGCTCCAAAAGTTGACAGAGATAGTAAAAGAACAGTAAATTGTGAGTCAATTAACTTATAAACCTAGGTGCAAATATATTATAAAATCCCCAAAATATTGGTAGATTTAATCAGGGCAATATACATAAAAATATAGTAGGTGATGTCAAAATTGTTATATTGCAGGGACTCATGATTGGTTTAATGTTGAAAATTTCATTAATCAATTTACCACATTAATAATTTAACAGGGGGAAATCAGATGATAGTCTTAAAAGATTTGGAAAAACCATTTGAAAGGCTTCAAAATCCATTTATCATAAAAACTCTATGAATTAGAAATAGAATGATCTCCCTAGATATTTCAACTTGCACCATTAATTTATAAAAGTTTAATATTAATTGGAAATTTCCCCCTCCAAAATAATGCCAGGACCTTAGCACACATTAATTTTCATTTACTGTCTCTGACTTATATGTGTATTTTAATTCAAAGATACTTTAAAACTCTTGAGACTTTATTATTCCAGTTTCATAACTCAATATTTATATAGACTTATCCCTATTTTTATTGATCTTCATTCTGCCCTATCGTGTTAACCTTCCACAGAGATAATTTTTCTTCTGCCTCTAGAGAGCCCTTAGGATTGCCACTGGTGAGGGTCCACTGGTGATGAATTCTGTCAGATTTTTTCTGCAAGCCC
>NW_012118043.1:11272813-11278946 GCF_000951035.1 Colobus angolensis palliatus
GCCACCTCGCCCGGGTAATTGTTTGTATTTTTTAGTAGAGACGGGGTTTCACCGTGTTAGCCAGGATGGTCTCGATCTTCTGACCTCGTGATCCGCCCGTCTCAGCCTCCCAAAGTGCTGGGATTACAGGCTTGAGCCACCGCGCCCGGCCATCATAGCTTTTTGTTCAGACTCTTGAGACCTACACCAGCCCCCACCCCCACCCTAACCCACAGCTCTTAGGCCTCTGGGCTGGAACTGAATTACACCTGTCTCTTTCCTGGTTCTCCAGCCTGCGGGTGGCACATTGCAGGACTTAGCCTACATAATCACGTGAGACCAATCTCCTCTTATATATAACTCTGTATGTGCTATTGGTTGTTTCTTTGGAGAACCCTGACTGATGCATACCCTTGCTTCTGCTTTTTTTTCTCCTATCCTTTTATCTCCCCATGCTCTATGCTGAATATTTTCTCCTAAGGTTACTTCTAAGCCACTAATTTGCTCTTCAGATGTTTCCAATCTGCATTTGAATTCATCTAGTGAGTAATTTATCTTTGTTATTTTGTTGTATTTTTCAGTGTTAGGATTTCCACTTGATTCTTTTCTATAGTTTCTAGTTCTCTTCTGAAATTCTGAATCTTGCCTTTTATTTCCTTGAGTATAAGCACAGTTACTTCACTGATAACTGATAATCCCAACATTTGGATCCCTTGTTAGCCTGTCAGGGAAACGTCAGTGCCAAAGACTGGGCTCTTCTCCCTCTACCTCTGTTCGCCCCCAAATACTAGCTTGCTAATTCTCCAGTTTTGTTAACTTTTAAGTTCTTCTAAACAGTTAAAAATATTTGATATGATTCTTCTAGTATCTTAGAGGACAGTTGATCTGAATTACCTACTTTATTATTTCTGAAAATCAAAGTCAGGAGATTTTTACTATTCTGGTTTTTTCAATCATGTGCATATGTTACTTCTATAATTAAAAGCAAAGCTCACATTTAAAAAATAAGGTAGATATATGTGTTCTCACATGGAAAGCTTTCTGAAGCAGAAAATGCAAAATATGACAAAGAATAATGTGTATACAATAATATTAAAACTAATATTCAATAAGATTTAGTGCTTATTATGTACCAGAAACTGTTCTAAGGTCTTTGAACGTATTGAATAATTTACTTCTCTTAAGATCCCTAAGAGGTAGCTACTGTTATTAGCCTCATGTTGTAGATGAGGAAACTGAGGACAGAGAAGTTAATGAACTGGCTCAGAGTCACAATCTAGTATGTAATAGACCCAGGATTGAAATCCAGGCTGTGGCCCTCAAGAGCACATGCAGTGAGTCACTGTATTGCTTAGACATGACAGATAGCATACCACCCCCAAAATTGACCAAGGAATATACCAAACTATTAGCAGTGACTTCATGGTTTTTTTTTTTTTTTTTAGAGACAGAGTCTTGTTCTGTTGTTGCCCAGGCTGGAGTGCAGTGGCGCGATATCAGCTCGCTGCAACCTCTGCCTCCCCGGTTCGAGCAATTCTCCTGCCTCAGTTTCCCAAGTAGCTGGGACTACAGGTGTTCGCCACTACGCCCGGCTAATTTTTGTGTTTTTAGTAGAGATGGGGTTTCACTATATGTTGGCCAGGCTGGTCTCAAACTCCTGGCCTCAGGTGATCCACCTACCTCGGCCTCCCAAAGTGCTGGTGGCTTCTTATTGACGTTGAAGATCAATGTGACTTTACTTTTTATTCTGTATCCATGCTGTAAAATATGGTAGCCACTAGTCACCTAGGGTATTTCAATTTAAGCTAATTAAAATTAAATAAAAATGAAAATCAGCTCCTCTGCTTCAGTGGTTCCATTTCAAATACACTTAATAGCCACAGGTGGCTGATGGCCACTGTACTGAACTGTGCAGATATAGAACATTCCATCATCACAGAAAGTTTTATTGGACAGTGTACTTGGTAGAGTTCAACAGCGTTTGAATTTTTTGTGATAAGCATACATCCATGATTTGCTTTTGTAATTAAATAGAAAGGATCAATGAGAGAAAGGAAACTGTTTATTCAAAACTAAATTTCTTTTTCGCTGTTACTTGACCATGCCTTTCTTCTACCTTCTGGAGTTGATCAGTCTGTTTTTTCTAACAATTGCCTCTTTGGGTATTCAAAAGCAACACAATGCATAACTCAGTGAAAAGCTCATTAGAATAAAGACATTATGGGTTTCCTAAGAATGCAGTGACATCTACATAGGGTTGTATTCCTCTTGACTGTTTGGCAGCATTTAAAATGTGCCTCAGTTTAAGACATGTTAACCAAATCATGTGCATTTAAAAAAGATTTTTTTGAAAGCACATTGGTAAAATATTTGTAATTTATTTTGCTAAAAGTCAAGCTAATTGATTGCATGTTTCTGTCAATTTTAAAATTGTGAAACTGAAGAAAATTTATTTTTAAAGGACTCTTTCCATTTGTGGAATATACAAGGAATCAGAGGACACTTGAACTAGAAAGAACATTTTTATTCATCCTAAAGAGTCAGAAGAGCTTCAGTCTCATCTCCTAAGTCCTTTAACAAAATAAGGACAGGAAACGTTTAGTTTGGACATAACTAAACTTCTAAAAACTGAAGAAGTTCTATGTTATGGAATACAGAGTGAATTGTTCTGTGTGGCTCCAGGTAGCAGAACTAGAACCAGTTGGAGAAAACCAACTGGAATATTTGAACAAGTTGAATTCCAGTAATGAAATGAACTGAACTACAATCTGATGAACTTCCTTCCCTGATATCAAAGGAATTTGGGCAGAATTTAAAAGGCCCAGGGAACTGGGCAGAGGATTGTTCTGTTGGATGCGAGGCTAGTAAGATGACCTTCTTTAACTGTTAAGTTCTCAAATTTTATGACACTTCTTGTATTGAATACCCATGGCAATGTCACCAGCTGTACCTGTAATTCAGCTTAGGCTAAGTTATTGTGCAATCTGTGGCTTACAATAACAAAGATTTATTTCTCTATCTGCATGGAGGTCAGCTTCACTGCAGATCAACTGTAGCTCTGCTCCACATCATCTTCTTTTCGGGCTCCAGATACAGTAATCAATCCTAATCTGGGACATTATTGGTCTTGTGGTAAAAATAAGGAAATATGGATGAACCACACAATAGTTTTAAAGCTTCTGTTCTAAAGTGGCACATCACTTCCACTCACATTTCAATGGGCAAGACTTGTCATATGGCTAAATCTGCTGCCAATGGTGTAGGGACTAAAATCTTCCTGTAAGGATGGTCAGCATGTGCTTAGAGCAATAATAAAATCTACCATACAAGTTAATGGAAAATAGTCAAATGTGAACTGAAAATGGGTTTGAATGAAGAAACAGGTCAACTGGAACTGAATGCCAGGATTAACCCCTCCCTCCCTTCCTATATTCCTCCTCTCTCTCTCTTTCTCTCTTTCTACTTTTCACACAAGCTTTCCCTCCCTTTTTAACTTCCAAAAGTGTATCCAATTATAGGCACTGAGTAGGGCTTGAGGTTATGCCTGAGGTTAATAATACAAACTCTGTTCTAGACAAACTGATATTCTAGCGGCAGAAAAAGTAAGTAAACATATATATATGTATATATCCACTTCAAGTGCTACAAAAGGGTAAATACATAGTTATCTGAGTGCACAAAGGCCAAATAACCCAAAATTTCGTGGTAAGGGTTAGTGATTTATAGAACAGACCTTAACCTCAAACTGAGTTAACAAAGAAGAAAACTCGCATTCTAGTTACAGGGAAGAGCATATGTAGAGACTCAGATGTGGGAGAGAGCAGGGCTCTATCTGGAGATCACAGGTTCAGCGTGCACAGCACCTGGTCTGGAGAAAGAAAGACAAAGAAGGTAAATATGGGTGAGGCTTTAAGAGATGACGTTGCCAGGAGACATATCAGCCATTCCACAAACGTTCAGATAGTGCTGATGTGGGGCCAGTCTACTATTTACTGAGTAACTGCTATGAGCATTGTGTGGAGTAAGGTCTGGTAGGGAAGGTTAATGATATAGAGAAAGGGGTGATGTTCACTGGTTTTATATGGAGAGACTTCTTTGAAAGGTGGCAGATTGACTACTTAGTTTTTATCTACTCTGAAACATCATGTAAGAGACAGTAAGGGATCCACAAAAGGAGAAAAATACCCTTATAAGGACAAGAAGAGCAGGAGAGGATATGACATCTACAATAATACAGCAGTGGGGAAGACTGTATGAGTGATAAGTGACTCAGCTGCCAAAATAAAGCAAAATACTGTCAGTGATAGGAAAAGTCAAGAAGCAACCCAGTTTCTGTTCCAGAACTTTCAAAAGTCTTTATAACTAGTGTTACCAGGTACCCCTGGAAGTGGGGTTGAAGGTAGAGTTAAAATAGAACTGGGTCAAAGTCTACTTTATATGAAATTAGAAGCTGCACAGCTCCCTCACCCCTCATCTTCTCCACTGCACACTGCCAATCAGTAGACAAAAGATTTACAGATTTGTTTTCTGGAAATATTAAAAGCAGAGTCTCTGAACTGATGTAACACCAGGCACAGTTGAAAGTGGGGGTATCATTGTGAAAGCAGGGTGATTAAGTGGCAGTTACATGTCAGATACTGAGATCCAAGTCTACCATCCTGCTGGCAGATTTATGCCTGCCTTCTCTGCAGATTCGACTCTTTCTAAGAGGAAAGATGAAAGATAGCAACATTAAAGATACTTGGAGAAGTGGTCCAGCCATACTATCCTATAACCCATGGCTGAGTAGGCCCCCCAAAAGATTTTATTTGGTTTCTCAGTGTTCCATTTTTAAACATGAATGGACAGCTAGGAAATAATCAGTCAATTGAGGAAGTATCTAATGTGATGGACTGGGGCCAAAACACATAAACTTAGCACTACTGGGAGGAAGCAGAATAGTAGAGAAAATAAAACCTGGGAAAATAATTATTAATATTCTCACAGAGATCAGAAAAGAATAGGAGGCTAAGGAAAAGTGACATTTAGAGAATACAGTGACAGTACAATGACAGCAATACTAAGAAATTAATAGAAGGATTAGAAGATGAAGTTGAAACCATTTCTAGAACACGAGTCAAAACCACAAGATGGAAAATGAGAAAAAAGATAAACAAAATTAGAGGATAATTCATAAGACGTAACTTTCAAATGACTGGAGTTCCAGAAAACAATAGAGAAAACAGGAGGGAAATCATCAAATAAATAATTCAAAAATGTCCCGAAATGGAAGGAAGTGAGCTTCTAGACTAAAAGGGCCCACTTGTGCCCCACCTACACAATAGCAATTTACTGAGGTCAAGGCACATTGTGAAACTTTAAAACACTGGGGAAAATAGATCATTTACACTATCAACATAAAGACATACAAAACCCAGTGATGATCAGCAATCAGAGTGGTGTGTTTTCAACAGCAACACAGATAGTAAACAGTGGGAAATGTCCCCAGATTTCCAAGCAAAAATAATTTTCATCAGTTAATTCTACCCACTGTTATGAACTGTATGGTTGTGTCCCTTCCCCAAATTCAGATGTTGAAACCATAACCCCTAATGTGATGGTATTACATGGTGGGGCCTTTGGAAGGTAATTAAGTTTAGATGAGGTAATGAGGGAGGAGCCACCGTGATGGAATTAGTGTCCTTGTAGGAAGAGGAAGAGACTAAAGAACTTTCATCCTCACTCTCTCTGCATGTGAGGATATAGCAAGAAACAGCCACCTGTCAGCCAGGAAGAGGGCCTTCACCAGAATCTGACTATGCTGGTACCTTCATCTCAGACTTCTAACCTTTAGAACTGAGAAATCAGTGTCTATTATTTAGCCACCCCATCTATGGTGTTTTGTTATAGAAGCCTGAGCTAACTAAGACATTCAATCTAACAATAAATTAATCTGAGGATGGAATAAAGACATTTTTAGAACTGAGAAATCAGTGTCTATTATTTAGCCACCCCATCTATGGTGTTTTGTTATAGCAGCCTGAGCTAACTAAGACATTCAATCTAACAATAAATTAATCTGAGGATGGAATAAAGACATTTTTAGACATTTAAAGTCTCAAAAAATGTACCTCCTCTTTTTTTTTTTTTTTGGTGGTGGGGGTGGGTAGGGATG
>NW_012118043.1:11278996-11379865 GCF_000951035.1 Colobus angolensis palliatus
AGACCCTCCTGCATGATGAGGAAAGCAGATTCCAGGATGATGGCTGTGCTTCAGGATGGAGCACTACCAGTTCATAATGGTGCAGGCCAGTAAGCTCATAAAGAAATTATCTTCAAGTAGATAAAATTGATACCTTAATGCATTTAAACAGATTTACACAACCGGGGGAGAATTTGTTAAAGTTAGTATTAAGTACAAATACTTCAAAGCAAACAAATAAACATAAAAGGCATTTACAAATGTGAGTATAAACAAAAGGTACAGGAAAGGAAAAGTACACATAGTACATTACTCAACTCAGTTGAGAATGGCATTTAGATAGTTATGGTAATGGAATCACTGAATATTGATCTATAACTCAGCTTACTCATAGACTGCAGGGACTGCCAGAAGTTGACAAACATTTTTGTAAAGAGTCAAATAATAAATATTTTAGGCTTTGTGGGCAACACGGATTCTGTCACAACTACTCAACTCTGCTGTTCTGGCACTAAAACAGCCAGGGACAAGTATAAACAAATGGGCATGACTGTATTTCAGTTATAGCTTATTTACAAAAACAGGTGGCCCTTGTTTGCTGACCCCCAGGCAAGAAATACGTGTGTATAGAGAAAGAGGTGAGGTGAAAGAGAACTAAGACTTTGTATTTTATAGAGGGAAGACAAGAGTGAATGACTGAGATTGAAAACAACAACAACAACATCAACAAAGTAGTAATCTAAGCCTATTTTTTCAAGATATGGAGATGAATACTAAATGAAAATGAGGGTAGTGGTAGTGGGAGACTTCTCTTTGTTGTATGAATATGAGTTTTGTAGAACTGTTTATTTCTTTAAACCATATGCTTGTATAAGTTGAATAAAATAATGAAATTAAAAATTAAAAATATTAAAATTCATGTGGGCAACAAACTGTAGTCCACATATGTTTAGGTGATTAAGAAAGATGAGGTCACGCTGAGTGTTCTGTGAGAAGGGGGAATTAGGACACTGAAGCTCAAGCAGAGTTTTCATGATCTCTGTCTCCCCCTCCCCATCCCAAAGTGAAGACCCTGGGGCACATGGACAGGATGCATGTCTGTTCTTCAAGGTTAGGTGTCTAGCAGTTGAAAATATCAACACCTGTCATGTCTTTTTTTTAATTTTTAGTTTTTATTTTATTTTAAGTTCTGGGATACAAGTGCAGAATGTGTAGGTTTGTTACATAGATATACGTGTGCCATGGTGGTTTGCTGCACCTATCAACCCATCATCTAGGTTTGAAGCCCCACATGCATTAGCTATTTGTCCTAATGCTCTTCCTCCTCTTGCCCCCAACCTCCCAACTGGGCTGGGTGTGTGTTGCTTCCCTCTCTGTGTCCATGTGTTCTCCTTGTTCAACTCCCACTTATGAGTGAGGACATATGGTGTTTGATTTTCTGTTCCTGTGTTAGTTTGCTGAAGATGATGGCTTCCGGCTCTACCCATGTCCCTGCAAAGGACATGGATCTCATTCCTTGTTACGGCTGCATAGTATTCCATGGTGTATATGTACCGCATTTTCTTTATCTAGTCTATCATTGAGGGGCATTTGGATTGGTTCCATGTCTTTGCTATTGTAAATAGTGCTGCAATAAACATATGTGTGCATGTCTTTATAGTAGAATGATTTATGTTCCTTTGTGTATGTACTCAAAGGGTCAAATGGTATTTCTGGTTCTAGATCCTTGAGGAACTGCCACACTGTCTTCCACAATGATTGAACTAATTTACACTTCTACCAGTACTGTAAAAGTGTTCCTATTTCTCCATAGCTTCTCCAATATCTATTGTCTCTTGGCTTTTTAATAATTGCCATTCTGACTGGCATGAGATGGTATCTCATTGTGGTTTTGATTTGCATTTCTCTGATGATCAGTGATGTTGAGCTTTTTGCCATATGTTTGTTGACTGCATAAATGTCTTCTTTTTAGAAGTGTCTGTTCATGTCCTTTGCCCACTTTTTGATGGAGTTGTTTGTTTTTTCTTGTAAATTTGTTTAAGTTCCTTTTAGATTCTGGATATTAGATCTTTGTCAGATGGGTAGATTGCAAACATTTTCTCCCATTCTATAGGTTGCCTGTTCACTCTGATGATAGTTTCTTTTGCTGTGTAGAAGCTCTTTAGTTTTGAGTAGATCCCATTTGTCAAATTTGGCTTTTGTTGCAATTGCTTTTAGCATTTTCATCATGAAGTCTTTGCCCATGCCTATTTCCCGAATGGTATCACCTAGATTTTCTTCTAAGGTTTTTATGGTTTGGGGTTTTACATTTAACTAAGTCTTTAATCCATCTTGAGTTAATTTTGTATAAGGTGTAAGGAAAAGGCCCAGTACTAGTAACAAAACAGACATATAGACCAATGGAACAGAGTCCTCAGAAATAATACCATACATCTACAACCATCTGATCTTCAACAAACCTGACAAAAATAAGCAATGGAGAAAGGATTCCCTATTTAATAAATGGTTCTGGGAAAATTGGCTAGCCTTATGCAGAAAACATCCATAATGTCTTAATGCCAGGCTCATGTTGGCAGTTTCCTGGTCTGTGACCTGTTAGTAGAGCTCTGGTGGCTGGCACAGACCACATTATGGCCCATACTTGTGGGTGGGTTGGGGATCTGTGGGTCAAGGCCCTCAGGAATGTCTGGCCTGGCATGATCTCCCATTACACAGGTAGATCAACTGCATGGCAGGTTGGCAAGGTTTCTAGAGAGCAGGCTGTGTGGGGGCAACTGCTAAGCATGGCTAGGTGGCAAGGCCCATGAGCAGGGTGATGGTGCTGGACCTGCACCTGAGCTGGGCTCAGGCTGGAGTAATAGAAGTGCTCAGGAGATTTGTGGGTCTGAGGCACTCCCTGGGTGCTGAATCGTAACAAAGGGCTTACAGAAAATTAATGATGCCAATTTCTGACTGGAATCATTGTGAATCATGTGTCTTTGCTCATTAAATAAATTATGGGTGTCTTCCCAGCCATTATGGATGCATTGTAAATTAGGGCTATTCATAAATAATTTGCTTCTGTTGTGTTTAAATGGAGTTGGGATTGGGGAGGAGAAGGGGGGTGACCTGTAGGGAGGAGAGGCTGGAGGCCAGAGCTGCTGAAAGGGGTGGCTGAGGTGGGAAGGGAGCAGGAGTGAGAAGGAGTCAGGCCTGAGAAGGAGGGGTTTGGCTCCGGCCCCTTCCCCCAAGTGGAGTACATTAGGTTCTCCAGGTCTGCTATCATTACCAAATGGGCAAAGACCTCCCTCAAGATTGTGTCTAAGACCCCATGCCCACCTCTTCTTAGCCCCTTTCCCAAAGATCCAAATGTCCCTGATTTGAGGGTGGGTAGTGGGCATATGATTTCTCCCACAGAATCAGTTGTGCACATCCCCAGCAGCAAAAGACCTGGGGAACCCCTCGGCGCTCTCTTCTTCCTGACCCCTCTCTCTAAGACCCTTGCTTCAAGCCCACAGGCAGCTAGGACCCCTGAGGTAAGGATGGCCAGGGGCTGACTGCTCATCCCAGGGGCCTTATGATGGCTGCGAAAAGACCAAGGAAGGGCCAAAAAGAGGAAAATGAGGAAGGAATGAAAAGCCAGTTGAAGCAGAGAGGGACAGAGGATGAAGAAGTAGTCTCCCAGATTTATTCTGTTTACCAGTGAGGAAAGCCCTTTCACACAGGAGCTGTTACTAAACGATGTGTGGTGATGTGTGGCCCTCAAGGAAGGCAAGCTCTAAGGATGAGCTGGAAGCCCACAGGGTACAGGATGATACGTTCTCGCTTTGTTTTGTGCATCTTCTCTTTCTGCAGCCTTCACTTTCTCCTGTTACTCTATTGGACGTGTCAATAGATGAGAGACAATCCTAAAGAAAGTGGGTAGAGACAGGGGCTAAGCAGATACCCCAAAAGTATGTACTTCGTAAGACAAAAGCCTGAAATAGAGAAACAAGGAAGACTTCCTTAGAAGGAAGGAAGGAAGAAGAGAATTGTCTACCCTGTTTATGACAATGTTAAAATATGAAGATAGAAGACACAAAGGATGCTAAAGCCCCATGGGATTTTCACCTCTGCGATACAGTGTTAACAGGTATGTAGAGAATACAGTGCCTTTTAATTTATGTCAGTGATTCTTATAAACCCAGAGTACCTGTTCCTATATAAATAGTAGGTTAAGTGCAAGATGGGTTCCCAGGGCAGACTACAAAAGCCTAGTGATCCCACCATGCTCCAAGTAGCTGGTACTTGGGAGCTACAGCAAGAGATCCCCAAAGCCCTAGAAATGGAGGCAAGTAGGCTGTCCTCGGGGAGATGCCTGATGCCTGGATAGGAAACAAAGGAGGCAAAAAAGTACCCTGTCCTGGTGGCTGTATTGAATATATTGAACCTGTGTCTAGAAATGACCCAGCAGTTAAGAGACACCTGCTCAGCAATGCAATCCCAGATGAAGAGAGTCACAGAGGCCCACCCAGGGGGACCATTCAGCGCTGAGCAGTGCCATGGGAGCTGGTGCTGTGTCTTCTTGCACAGTCATCCCATCTTTTTAGTAGTTATGCAGAAGTGTGTCTCTGTGTGTGTGTGTTTAGGGGTGGGCATCACACCCTTAAAGCCTTCTTTCTTGGACTTCCCACTTAGCAAGCAAACTTTCAGTAACGTGGCCTCCCACAAAGACCCTGTCATAATCAGGTATTTATGAGCATCTAATGGTTTAAAAAATTGACTTCTGGCATCTCCATGAGTCTCTGGAGACAGGTCTGGCATCCCGAGTCAGAACCACTCTAGGACCTGCCGTCAGTGAGATTTCTAAGCTCTCAAACTAGCTTGCCTCATGGAACCCTCTTCAAACTTCTTCACAGTAGAATACCCATAATACCAATATCAGGGGTGTTCTGGGAGTAGGAGACCAGCCACAGAGTGTAAGAAGCAGAAAAAGGTAGAGCAAAATGGTTTGCTTTCCTGTTCAGGGTGGTGCAGGGCTGGCCTTGGTGGTGGTGGGCGGTGGAGCACTTTGTCCTGCAATCGATAGTTCACACATGCATCTGCTCCACAGTGTTTATTGAGCACTTTGTGCCAGACAACAAAGTCCCTGTCAACAGAGTCCCTGAGTGTCAACAAAGTCCCTGTTCTCGTGGAGCTTATACTCAGTTTGTGACTGTGCATGAGTTTATGTGTTTTGAGGTACACAGGAAATTAAAAAGCAAACAAATGAGTCTGACACATTCTAATGGTGATGAGTGCTATAAAGAAAATCAAGCAGGTGATGTGACAGAGTGAGAGCGGAGGCTGGGTTGTCAGCAGTGGCCTCACTGAAAGGAGACATTTAAACGTAGACCAAGTGAGTGAGAAGGAGCTAGTCAGGGAAGAACTGGCCAGGGACAGCCAGGTTCAGAGAGTTCAGGGAGAGGGAAATGCAAGTATAGAGCCGAAAGGCAGAGATAGCCACTGGCGCCCAGACAGGAGACAGGCCAGCACAACCGAGGCTTGACAGAACACAGGGGCATATTCTCCTGGGTATTTTAGTCCAGGTAAGCAGTATGGGTTTTATTCTCAATGCAATGGGAAGAGATTCCACAATCTGATCTGCATGTTAAAAAGCTGGTCTAGCTGCTAAGGGGAGAATAGACTGTAGGGGGGAAAAGAGGGAAGAAACTGCATTAGGTTATGGCAGTGATTTCGGAAGTGACTGCATTATCTTCCCTTTAGCTTTCCTCTGTCTTTTCCAAATAAACCTCGGTCCGGTAAGCACTGTATATCTCAGCTAAAGGTTCAAAGGGAAGAAAGAAATCTCTTCTAACAAATTCTTCTTAGGGCTGGGTCATTAAACCACCCAGAGATATTTGGCTTTTTAAAGGCTGTTAATTTGCAATGGATTTCTTATTGGTAGAGTTTCAGGCAGGAAGGGAAAGCATTCTGGCTATCTGGCCAGGGCTGACATTTACAGTAAGGTGTCTCAAACTTTTTGTTGAAATGCAGATTCCAAGTTAGTAGTCTTATGAAAGGGCCTAAAATTTTGCTTTTCTAACAGATTCCCAGGTGATGCCAATGCTGCTGGTTCATGGACAATGTTTTGAATTATATGATTTTAGAAGTCTGTTTCATGTGTTAAAGAAAGCTCTGCGTATTAAGAGCAGCTTTCCGGATATTTATTCATTCATTCTAAAGGAGATCAGGACATGTCACCCCAAAACATGCCACTTCGGCATAAGGATTATTTTGAACTGAAGGCAAATGAGAAAAAGTAGACACAGGAAGAGCTCTCTACCCTCCCCTTATCTTCCTAAAAGCAGAACATAAATTTCCCTTTGTGAAGGTGGTATAAATTTGCCCCCCTCTCCTGTACTAGTATGAGAAAAGCAACTCTTATCACTGGAAACAGAGGGCCCACACCTAGATGACTCTGCATTAACAAACCTTACTGAATAATTCTTATCTACCATTAGTTTACTCCATATATTTACCTTCCCACAATTTACTGCTCCTAGAAGCCCAAACTCCCTCTCCTTTGACTAGTCACTTCTCCATAATTTATCATCCTTTGTTAAAATGGGATATAAGCCCCCAAGTCTAGCCCCTTCTTTTGTTTTTTCACTTCTTTTCTGTGAAGACTCCATGCACATAAAATATTAACATTAAATAAAATTTGTATGCTTTTCTTGTGTTAGTCTGTCTGTTGTCAGTTTAATTCACAGGCTCCATTTATAGAACATAAGAGAGTAGAGAAAAAGCTTTTCCTTCCCTACAGTTTATTCATTCCAATGTTTGTTGGTTAGTAGAAACCATCATATTCAAAGGGATGAAAGAGTTTTCTGAGGAGGTTGCCAAAACATACATTTTCATTGAACCCTTGGAAAACCAGACACATTTGGAATCTGGTACTCTGAATCCCCAGCCGGTGATGTGCTGGTGAATGTTTAAAAACTGTCTTTCTGAGAAAAGTCCTGATTTGTAGCATTTGTTGATTTTTGTGCTGTAAATCTCTTATCAGGGCTGATTGTTAGCTCTCAACATGATATCACTTAATGTACATGCAGATAATAACAGATATGATAAGTAAGCCCAAGAACATAGATAATTGTAAATTATAGTCAATAATTAGGAAATAATGAGCTTTTAGTATCAGTTACTTTTGTTTTTAATACAATTTATTTCATTGTAAGTTTTATAATTTAATTTTTCAATAATGGCTATGTTTAACAACTAGCTCACAAAAATCCTGAAAATAAAGCAATCTCTTCCTCATTCATTTCTTGACCTCAGGTTTCAAATAAAACCCCTGTCCTGTAAGCCTTGTACATTTCAGGTAAAGGTTTCCAAGGGAAGGAAGCAATCTCCTTGAACAAATTCTCCACTACTGCCTCAGGACCTTCCTATGCTCAGCCAGTCTTCCCAATTTTGCTATTAGGTGAGTTTCTAGTCTCAGAATTCTAATCTCTTTCCAAATTCTTGTTGTGAATGCTGGTGAGTAATAGCAGAGATGTTAGAGATAATGGATGACAGAGAAAATGAGGATGATAATGATAGAGGTAAATGGGGTGGGGAAAAGGAACTACCTGAGATGCTACAAGTCTTGCACTCCTTGCCATTTTGACAATGTCTCATTCAATTTTCACAACCCTGTGACGTAGATGAGCAACCTGAGGCCCAGAGAGGGGATGCTATTTGCCTAAGGTCACACAGCTAAGAAATTTTAAACTTAGATATAAATCCAGATGTTTCTGAGAATGGAACGAAAATTGTCTTAACCAAAATTGTATAGATACACATAATTAATAGTAGGGCTGTGTATAGATTTCTTGGTTGCAAATCACTTCCCTGGAGGATTCTGAATACATTATCCTATTACACTTTAGCCTTGAGCAATTGATTGCCATTTAAATACCTGACTCTTTTTTTCCTTTACGAAAGTTGTTTGTTTGTTTGTTTGTTTGTTTTTGAGATGGAGTCTCGCACTGTCGCCTGGGCTAGAGTGCAATGGCACGATGTCTGCTCATTGCAACCTCCACCTCCTGGGTTCAAGCGATACTCCTGCCTCAGCTTCCTGAGTAGCTGGGATTACAGGCGTCTGTCACCACGCCTGGCTAATTTTTTATTTTTATTTTTGTATTTTTAGTAGAGACGGAGTTTCACTATGTTGGCCAGACTGGTCTTGAACTCCTGACTTCATGATCCGCCCACCTCAGCCTCCCAAAGTGCTGGGATTACAGGTGTGAGCCACCGTGCCCGGCCTATGTAAGTTTTTAGAATCTCCTCTTTTTCCTCTGTGACTATTTATTTTTAATTTTAGCTTTTACTTTCTTAGTGATGTCCTTACTGTATATTCCACTCTACTGAATTTTTTCATTTTTGCAATCATATTTATAATTTCCATGAGCTAATTTTTTGCTCTGTGTATTTTTTTTAAATTAGGGCCTGCAGTATCTTCTCTTTTTTCACTTTGAGAGTCTCAATTATTTAATTTCCCCTTCTACATTCTTTCTGTTTAGTTCACATTGTGTTTTGGACAACAGAAGCCTTCTCAAATGTCCAGTGATCTTTGTTTTTCAGTTGGTATTTAAGAATGGGCCACTGGTCAGAAGCAGTGTTTGTCTGGGCTGTATGTGTTGATGGTAGACGTCACTGTATCAGGGTCTATATGTCTGCTGGGCTGGTTATTTTGTCAGTGAGGCAAATGCCAACCTATTGCCCAGGAGGCATAATCTGGGTTGCCCGATTTCTGGGAGCCAGATATGAAAAGGAGGCTCCAGATTCAGTATGTCACCTGGTATTTAATTTCCCCGTTTTTACCATGGCAGCCCTGCCCACAACTTTTCCACACCTCAGCACAGAGTAAACGTTCAACTTTGTGTTACGATGAAGTTGGGCATGTGGGAGTGTCAAAATGCTTCTTATAAAGATATTTAGCCCAGTGTTTTCTGTTTTGTCCCCACCTTCAGAAGTAGCTGATGCTTCCAATTTCTGAGTTTATCTGTGATTTTATAGTCAAATCAGCTGCTTGTCAACTTTCTTTGATGCTGGCATACATTCAAGCCTTCTTAAAACATCTCATGTATTTTTCTCCAGCTTTCCAGCTCTGAGAGACAGAGCAAGTCCTGAAGAGGTCCATCTCCCGGGTTCCAGTGTTCCTGAACATTACTCTTATATCTGGGCTCTTTTAGGCTTGGTCAATCTGGGAGCTACCCAGTATCAATTCTATGAATTCATCTTTTTGCTTAAGCTGGTTTAGAGGTTATTTTTTTTTTTAATATATCACTTATAAACTGAAGAACCCTAAATGAATACACAGGGTTAGCTGGGCTGACCATCTGATTAAATAAACAATCTAATATCACTTTGATCTTTTCCTACAGATAAATACCCCAATACTGCACTAGAGACTATATCCCTAGAAGTGAGCACTAAGGGCTCTGAGTAGACCTCTGGCTTGGAGGCCATTGGCTTTTCCCTGACAAGTCCAGATGAAGTCTCTCTGGGCTCAGTTCATGACCTGCATCCTTCCTTTTCTCACTTATCTGGCATTTAGCTGACTCTACTTTACCATCTCATTGTCATGTTAACTCTTTTTATTTTTATTTTTTTGAGACAGGGTTTTACTTTCTTACCCAGGCTGGAGTGTGGTCATGCGATCATAGCTCACTACAGCCTCAAACTCATGGGCTCGAGTGATCCTCCCGCCTCAGCCTCCTGAGTACTGGGACTATAGGCATAGGCCACCATGCCTGCTTAATTTAAATTTCTTTTTGTAGAGGCAGGATCTTGTTATGTTGCCTAGGCTGGTCTTGAACTCCTGGCCTCAAGCGATCCTCTCGCCTCAGCCTCCCAAAGTATTGGGATGTACAGGTGTGAGTCATCACACCTGGCCATGTTGTTTAACTCTTAATATAAGAACATCTTATCTCCCTAACTAATTCCTCCTGAGAGGTTCAGCCTAGAGCTGCAAATGTATGCAGCTGGTTCAGGAAACAGGAATGTTTGTGGCTTTCTACTCTGGGTGTGAATGAGTTGCCCTAACTTCTTGCTCTTAGTGTATCCTTTTGGCATCTAAGCCACTTAAAGAATAAAAAATAATGATGGTACTACTTAATCATTGTTACTCTATGACAGATCCTTGATCTTTTACCTAATCTTTTCAAAAATGCTCTGAGATAGGCAATATTTTTTCCCATTTTATACATATGGAAACAGAAGCCCAGAGAGCTATAACATATCAAGGACACACTATTAAGCAGGCGGTGGAGCCAGGATTTGAACCCAGGCTGGTCAGATCCCATGCTTTGCACCTCTGTCTGCTTTAATTTACATCATGCTTGCTTCAGTTTAACCCTTTGATTTCTGATTGTTTCACCACAGAGCACAGCTTTATGAGACTGTGTATATTTTAACCATACAGGCACTTAGCAAATTTCAGATCTATCAATCAGTCCCTCTCCAAAATAAGAAAGAATTACAAACTACGTGATGACAAGGCTGCTACGGCCAAGTGCCTCACAGAGAGAATGCAGCAAGAGCTATTGGAATCATTTCGGATGGTACAAGGAGCAGCTTATGAAATGGAGAAATTAGGATGGATCTTGGGTATACTTTCTAAGAATGAAATCTATTAGAACAGTCTCCCCTGGGCAGTTCTGTGATGGAAAAATGCATTGTTGGAGTTATTTAAAAATGAACTATTGAAGCTCTTCAGGGACCAATCTCGTGCTGATAGGGGGTGGACAAGATACCTTAATAGGTCATTTTAGTCTCTGATTTCTGTAAAGACGACTTTTCTTATGGTACATTGAGATTTTCAATGAATTTCCATTTCTGTGTAAGTACCCAAGAAGTTTCCCAGACTGGGCTGAAAGTAAGTGAGGCGTCAGGCTCTCGGATAACTGGGGGAAGCTTACCCTTGTGTGTGCATTCCTCTTTTGGGTTCCGCTGGAGAGGCCTGAGGAGCCTGAGTCCTGACCAGGGCACCTTCTGGGTTTGCAGTGCTGTGGAAGCCGGTCTCATCCGTACCTGACTTTGAATGCTGTCACTTGCGTACACAAATACACAAGGCTGTGGTCCCCAGCCAAGGCCCCAAGGCAGCTGGGAACAGTGACATATGCTAAATAGTCTGGTTCCCAAAGAGCTGGAGCAGGCCCGCTGAGAGGCCCGTAAAATCTCTGCCTGTAATTCCCTGCCGCCATATGCTCCAAGAGGTGTTTGTTCGGCATTTTTTCAGTTTCAGGCTGGTGGGTACAGAGGGAGCTTGACTAATGGTATTGTTTGCTGAGTTAATTGTTCTGTTTGATCTGAGGCTCTTTTAGGATGCAGAAGGAAATTAGGTGTTTGGTCAGGGTTTTCCTCTGGAGCAAAGTTTACCTCACAAGTTGGAAAAGGGAGAAAGGAAAATCGGAGTTGGAGAAAAAGGGGGAAGGGAAGTCAGTGAAAGCCTTGTTGGGCGCCTACAGGGCTGAGGGCTCACATGATATGAACAGTTAGCCAAGGCACTGGGGAAGGTCTGGAACCAAGTTAAAGCAGAAATCTCTTCTGGCTGATGAATAAATGAAAAATAAACACCACATACCTCTATTTATCGATAACGTTTACATTATTTATTTCCAAAGAAGACTTTTATAGGTTGTAACAGAGGGTACATAAGAAGTAAGACTATTGAGACAAAAGATCAGATATTACACTGAGGGTGGAGAGAAATAATACCCAAACCCTAGCCAAGTTGGCTACAAAAGCTAAGTGTTCAGTTAGTCTTGGGTACTTGGAAATTAAGCTAAGGCATAAATGAAAATACCCAGGAGGTCTGATATTCACCCTCTAATGAAGAGATACATGCCAGATCGGGAGAAGAGAGAAATTATTTTCTGATTTCAAAGTCTGGAAAACATAATGAGGGGATAATTTCCCCATTATCTTCATTCCACGAAGTTGTTATAAAATAAATAAAATTATTTAGGAAAAAGTATTTTCTAAAATATGCACAATAGTCACACATTTGGTGATCTTGTTGCTGTTGGTGACGTTCCTTCAACAGCAATTTTGTTTTTGGACTGGTTTCCCCAGGTAAACAAGGCAGGGTCAGGTGTGCTGGGAGCATCTGAACTACCCACAATCTAGTTTTATTTGTTTTCAAACTAAATGGTTGGGGGTTGGTGAGCAGAAGCTTTTTGTATAGATGCTAAGATCAAAGATCATGTTTGTAGAAGAACAACATACAGAAAGAATTTCAGGATGGGAAGAGGAGTGAAGCCGGAGACAGGCAGCCCCTAACACTACCTACTAGTGACTGCTCTGACCAAATGTGGTGGCTTCATTTGTAACCTATGTCAATATCCTTTCAATATCCTTTGCTTCTCAGCCTTTGTCTAGAGTAAATGGGAGCTAATCAGTCATTTGCAGATTTAGCAAATAGCATGTAAACCTCGATGCTCCTGCCAGGTTTAGCAAACTGTAGGCCAGGAGTTCTTGGAATAGATGTATTGATTTTGGATCTTCAGAAGATAGGGTCTGGTGTTTGTGTTTATATAAGCCCCAGTAGTGATTCTGATGTACAGCTAGGTTGAGGACTGCTGCCCTAGGCTCCACTGTATGTGTAAATTTTAAGGTTGATAGATGGGGATGCTAAATAGGAGGTTAGGAGACTGGAATTAAATAGAGATGCAGTTATAGCTCGGTGTTTCATGTAGCACTACATCCATATTCTTTTTCAGGACTGCCAGAGAACCCAAAGCCAGTGTAATTGCTACTTTAATACTTAAAATTGTGATTTTTTCAACCATTTCCAGGGCTACCTATTTGGATGAATTATATTCATAAAGTAAAGTATATTGCAGAAGAAAGGAGGGAAAGACTTGTCTTGAACTTCACTGTATGTATCATCCAGTATCTATTTATCCAATTTCCTTCTGAGGAGCTACTACTGTCAACTCCACTCTATCTATATGCACTTGAGGGAGTTGAGCCAACTCTCAGCTCCAAAAAATCAAGTTTTGACTCATCCTGGGCACTGAAAGCATCATATTCTCTGGCCACAGCAATTGGTTCAGGATTGAGCGTGTGATCCAGTCAGAGATGATAAGGCACTAGAACGCATCTTTTGGGACCATGGGGTAGGGGCATGCACTTGCTAGTTATTTCAGGAAGAAAGGATGAAGGAAGCCTGAAGCTGTAAAGGCAATTTTATGAACCCCCAAGGTGAAGGTTCCAAAGCCACTGTGGAAGGCAAAAGTGAGTGACGGAAAGAAACCAGGGTCTCACAACATTGTGTGAGTCTGTGAACCAAGCCATTCCTGAAGCTAGACCTTCCCCTGGATTTTTCTGTTTGGGGAATATGAACCCTTCTGAGCCCTGATTCTCATGTATAAAATAGCAGTGCTCATAGTTACTTCATTAGGTTGTTGTGAGGATTGGATGCAAAAATCTGGCACATAGTACATGCTGCATAGTGGATATTCAATAAATGGTGGTCCTGCTCACTCCTCTCCTACCTTGCCAGGTGATGGGGGCTTTAAACACGTCATGATTTCATGGGTATAGACAGGCAAAATGCCATTCCATTCAATTCAATTTAATTAAGCAGACATTCTCCGCACTTGGCCACAATGTTCTCCCTCACCTCCTCCAGGCTGCCCTGGTACCCCGTTCACATCTCTATTAGTGCTCCTATCACATGATGCCTCATTTTTTGGTCTGTCTGCCCTGTGGGACTGTGGTGGTGTCAGAGGACAGGGGTGGTGTCCAGAATTTCTTGAGTGTGGCAGAGACTGTACTGAACATATACAAAAGTCATTGCGTTTTACTCTCACAATGACTTAGGGGTGCTTTAGTTTGAGTTGAGGAATGCTTGAGCTTTTAAGCCTGAGCTTATATGTTTTCTCGGTGTAATGGTCAGATTTTTTTTTTTGTACAAGTGCCAGAAATGTTATCAACTTTCATTAACCAAAGGGAATTTCCTGGATCATGTAACTAAAAAGTTTACAGGTGGAGTTTGTTTTAAGCATGGGTAGATTTGCTAGTTTTCCTCCAAATTAGGAATGTATGTCCCTACCTTTTTCACTCTGTTTTTCCTCTTGGATGGGCTCCCTGTATGTGATGGCAAGAGCCACCAGCAGCTTGGGCTCTCTCCCTGCTCATAATGCCAGCAGAAAAAGAGATCTCCCCCCAATTCCTGCAAAAGTCAGTGTCTGACGCCCACTGGTCGGGGATGGGTTCTATGGCCAACTCAGCACCAATCACTGTAGCAAGGGGTATGAAACAGTATGGATATTCCTGGGTCTACTGCCAGCCGGAGTGAAGGGCAGCTTCACTCCAAACCACCTGGGTTAAGGTGTGATAGGCTGCTGTTACCACAAGAAGGGGAAAGGATGCTAGAAACGCGTAAAGAAGAGATACTGACTTCTCTGGCCTGGCCTCCCCTTTCCTCTGCCAGCTCAGAGTCTTCCCTTGAACTCCCTGCAGCTGGGTGGGCTATACAGACAGGTACCTACTACCAAAGTACCTATAGCAGCTTCTGGGCCTGTCATTTAGTTCTTCCTGGTGGTGCTTTATCTTCTCAACCTCTCAGGGGCTATTTGAAGGGTGGCGGGGGGTGGGCAGGGCCTTGCATAATAACACCTTGTAGGACATGTAAGTGCTGCATAAAACTCCTCAGCCCCTTACCCTTTTGGAGTCACTTCCCTCATTAAGAAGTCAGGGGTGGCAAATAGAGCCCCTTGAGGAGAGCAAAGCTCCTGATGAAATAATGTCCCACCCATCCAGTGGAAGAAGTGGCTTAACCTTATTCAGAGAGTAGGCAAAGTCTCCGCTTGTGTTTCAGGGTAGAAGGGATGGGGAATTCTATGGGTCTTTCTTGGCTGCCCTTGCAGTCTCAACTCGTCTTAGTGGCCTGTGGTGGTTCATGAGACTTCTGATGTTATTTGTATGGCCCTCATCAAAGCCCCTTTTCCATGCTCCAGCACCCACTGCTCATTGTCCTGCAGCTCCTGCCTGAGTGATTTGGGCCTGAGTGAGCTGCAGATGTTGGGGGGAACACCATCCCTCCAACACTCTCTTGTGTGTTTCCTCGTTTCCTTTCACAGAGGCTTGTGTGAGACCTGTGATCACAGGCAAGCTTTAAACCACAAGCAGTCTGTTTTCGGCTATTCTCTACCCTATCTGGGATTTTATGGAAAATACATTCCTTAGTGAATAGGCATTTGGTGAGATGAGCAGCTGCCAACGTCTGAGCTTCGTGATGACAAAAACCATGAATTCCAGGCCTAGGGGCCTTGCTCTCATCACACTCTGAGTCCCTTACAGGATGGCAGACAGGTTGCTAGACAGTGAGGACAGGGCTTGCGTTGGCCCTGCTATTGGCTCACAGGCTGAGTGGGGAACCAAGAACCCCACATAAGGCTCTCAATGCAGGGTCAAATCCTGTCCTCTCAGTCAGCACAGGCAGGTTCTGACGCTGGAACAGGCCCTTTCTCCCTGACAGTTTACTTTCACTATATTGTTTTTCATTTAAAATTTTTTTCCAGTTATCATTGTAATGCCTTGTAGCATTTTATGCTTTGTTCCTCTTAATCTTCTTTTCCTTTGGTTCTTGGCTTTTATTTTGTCCCTTTTTTTCCTGGTGGCTGAGCTGGGTGACCCTAGGATCTGTCCTTGGACCTAGTGTCTTCATTCTCACCATTGCTTACATGATTCCTTCCTTGTAACAGTGTCTTGAATTCCAGACTAAACTCTGGGTTTGAACAGCCTACGGGCCATCTCTGTCCTCAAATGCAGCCATCAGAAACCACACTGTCACTGCTTGCCATGGGCCTGTCCCTGACCCCAGTGCTTGTTTTTCAGACCTGGGACCTGGGCACCACAGAGTTCTTCTGTCTCCTCTTCCTTCACTGCTCACCGCCACTCTGTCTTCTGAATTTGACCTCAGAAATTCTGCCCGCATTTGCTTCCTCTTCCTCACCTCTGTTTCTTCACAGTGTGGCTGCTGTGCTTCAGTCTGTACTTTCCCGAATCTAGGCTGTTGGCTGTTACAAGCCTTCCAACTGGATTGTCGGGCTTCATTCTTCTCCCTCCCAATCCCTCCATCATCTTGCTGCCAGGTTTATTTTCCTAATACACAACTACGAGCATATATCCCCTCAACATCCCAGTGCCAACAGAGTAAAGCCTAAAACTTCATAGACTGGCATGACAGACACTCAGGAGCCAACAGAATAAACCTCATCTCAATCTGTTCCTCATGCATCCTATGCCCCAGTTCAGGGGTTCTCAAAGTGTGGTACCCAACCAGCAGCACCAGCAGCACCTAGTGATATGGTTCTTCTGTCCCCACCCAAATCTCATGCGGAAATGCAATCCCCGTGTGTTGAAGGAGGGGCCTGGTGGGAGGTGATTGGATCATAGGGGTGGTTTCTAGTGGTTTAGCACCATCCCCCTAGTGCTGTCTCATAATGGACCTCTCATGAGATCTGAGTGTTTAAAACTGTAATGCTTCTCCTTTTGCTCTCTCCCTCTCTCTCTCTCTCTCTCTCCTGCTTTCATTGTGAAGAAGGTGCCTGCTTCCCCTTTGCCTTCTGCCACCATTGTAAGTTTCCTGAGGCCTTCCAGCCATGCTTCCTGTTAAGCCTGTGAAACTGTGAGTAAACTAAAACTTTTTTTCTTCACAAATTACCCAGTATCAGGTAGTTCTTTATAGGAGTGTGAAAACGGACTGAAACAGACTGCAACACCTGAAAATGGACCGAAACACCTGAAAACTTGTTGGACAGGTATATTCTTGGTCCCTATCCCACAACTACTGAGTCAGAAACTCTGGGGATGGGGCCCAAAGGTCTGTGTTTTAATAAGCCTTCCAGGCAATTCTGAGGCAGCTAAAGTTTGAGACCTGCTGCTCTAGCACGGAGGTCTTCAAACCTGGCCACACTGAGAAACTTAAAAATCATTAATGCCCACGTTCCATCTAAGACCAATTGATTTAGAATCTCTCAGAATGGATCCTGGGTACCCATATTTTTTCAAAGCTCTCATGTGATTTTGTTAAACAATAAAGATGACGAACCTTTCCTGAAGCCCAACCCAGCAGCTGGAGGTTCCCAGGACACATCCTATGGGCAGAATTCCTCCTTATCTTCACTCCCCACTCACCCTTGGCTCTACCTTCCATCCAGCCAGTCCAAATCTTAACCCTCTTTCAAGGCCCAGCCTAAGTGTCACCTCCTCCATTAATTTCCCTGGGTGAGAAGTGATTACTTGCTTTGTGCTTTCAGAAAACAAATGTGTAAATGCCCTGTAAATTCCCAAATATTAGTTAATATAATCATAACATATTAATCTTTTGAACCCTACACTAGTCATAACTGGCATGTATGAATGCTGACTCTGTGCTTGGCACTGTTTAATTGCTTCAAGTGGATAAACCTATTTAGTCCTCTTGAAACACTACAGAAGAAGAAACTAAGTTGAAGCTCAGAAAGGCTAATTAACCTGCCCAAGGTCACAGAGCTAGTAAGTGGCAAAGCTAGGATTTGAACCCTGGCCATCTTGGCTCTAGAATTTATATTTTAACCTTTAAGCTCTAACACCTCAATATGTACTATTGTATGTCACAATAATAGCTATGTGAGCATCTCAAATATGTATACAATGGCACTTCCTGGTTTACAAAGCAGTTGTAGTATCTCATTTTTTCCTCAAGAACTTTGTGAGGTAAGAGCTATTATTGCAAACCCCTGTTTTGGAGAGGAGGATGAGTCTTAGAGTTGTTCAGTCACTTGCCCAGGGCACAAACCAATAGGAGTTGGACCCGGGGTTCAGCCCAGGTGGTTGGTTTCAAATCCAGGTGTGCTTGGCTGGACCGCCTCTGAAGTCTCTGTGAGCCCTCACCCTGGACCTTTTCTACTTGGGCCTGTGCGTCTACTCTCTGCAGCTGGGCTGAGCTCAGCTGGGCTGAGCAGTGGAGGAGAGTGGTGGGGACTCAGTCCATGGATGAACAAAGCTGCAGACAGCTTGGACCTGCAGGGAAGATGGCAGAGAGTGAGTCTCCATTCAGAGCCAGTCCTAGCTGGGTCATCTGAGGGGCCTGGGGAGGTGCCAGAGGAAGACTGCTAGGTGGTTCATTTGGCAGAGGGGTCCTCAAGAGTGGGCAGGAATTCAGGTGGGGAGGAGTGGAGAGTCTAGGCAAGGGCCACTGCCTCACATGGGGTTTAGGGCTGAGTGGGTCCATGGCAGGTCAAATTGGCCCATGTGTGACTGTTAGGGCCCTCTCAGTCCTGTGAAAGCACATGCATCCAGCAGACAGCTCTCCATCCTTACATGCAGACTTTGGTGACAGTGCTGTCTGGTTGGAAAATATTGTGTACTGTTCAATTTCATGGACACATGTACCACAATATGGTGGAGTGTCCCTATTCGTCCCACAGGGCTGTGGTGAGGACTAAAATACATAACACCCGTAAAGTGTTAACACTAATGCTTAGCTCATGGAAACTGCTAAAGAAAATTCACTGTTATTAGGAACGTAGGGAAGGAAAAAAGAATGGAGGAAAGGAGGACAGGAGTAAAGACAGGAGGAAGGAAGGAGAAAAGGAATCTGCTTGGGGGTACAAAGTAGGCAGGCAAAGAAGGCTACACAAAGGATTCGACATTTGAGCAGTGTTTTGCAGGGTGAACAGGAGTTTTCTGCTGGAGAGGGAGGTGAGGAATAGAACGGTGTTCCGGGTATAAATGTGTAAGTGCTCTGTAAACTCGCAAATGTTTGTTACTATGATCATTAGGTGAGAGCAGAGATAACATCTGTCTCTACTTTATTTTGATGATTCCCTGTGTTAGACTGCAAGCCCCTTGGATGACATCCTGTCTTTTTCATCCCTGGAAGTTTTTTCTAGTACCTTGCATATAGTAGGTACTCAATAAATATTTATGGAAGGAATAAATCATTTTCTTTGAAAGGTAACATCTTCAACTATAGGATGTTCTACATATAAAATAGATTCCGTAGATTACTTATCATCATAAACACCGAGTAGGAGCTTAGCTTTTTCCTGGAAAGATGTAAGACTGCCTCATTCATAGTGATGCTGCTTCTTTACTGTTCTCTGTGACCCATTAGATGTCTCTCTCTGCTACTTCAAGCATCACAAATATGACTATGACAAATGCCACCAAAGACGAGGCTAGCCCTCCACTCTGGGGCACAAGCCATTAGCAATTATTTTCCCCTGGTGATGATGACAGGTTGTTAGCAATAAGGTCAGAAAAGATGGGTTTGCATCTAGGATTTACTCAGCACCAGCTTCATTATTTGGTGTCTCTAGGCACCCATTTCTCCACTTGTAAGTTGAGGGAATTGTGTCTCGCAGGTTCCAGAGGGCTGTGGCTCTGTGCTGCAGTCTTCTGCCTGTCTGGGATCTGTGTGTCTGGATCAGCTCCTTTTACCCCAAGTTACCGCTCCCTTTTAAGTTAAGCTCCTGATAGCAATGTGCTCACTGTAGAAGTCTGGCACTCCAGCCCTGGGACTGGGAAGACTAGCTGGGTTTGAATCTGGGTCCTGCCCGTCAGTGGCTGTGTGGCCTCAAGGAAGTTACTTGACCTCACTGTGCTTCGTTCTCTTCATCTGTATAATGGGAATAATATCAGCACCTGTCTCACAGGGTTTCTGTGGAGCTTAAGTGAGTTATTACAGTGTTTAGAACAGTGCCTTCCATGTGTAAGTGCGAGATAAACCTTTGTGATTTATTCTTCATCAGTCACTTGAGGAAGGAGCTAGTGCTGGGGGAATAGAAAGGCTTCCGGAAAAGCCCCCAACATGGTGGTTGGAGAGAGTCCAATCTGTACTTCATCTTGCCTGATAGTCCTTCAAGATCCTAGAGGCTGTGTTACCTCCATCGCCAGAACATGGTTTGCCTAACCAGGTGCTGAAATGGAGAAAGAGTTCCTATCTTGTTGAAGGGGAGGGAGGCATTTGGAAGAATGAGAAGTGAATTTCTATTGTAAAGACACAACGATTCACTAAGTGGAGACATACGATGGCATAATATTTCAAAAATGAATGGCTGTTCTCTAGCCTTACTGTGTCCCCTTTCCCATGGCCTTTCTCCAGTAAACCTAGGTTATTCTGAGTTTATTTCTTAATGGGAGAGGTTTCATAATGTAGAGAAAACAAGATCCACTTTCAGTTTCTGGCTTTCAAAGCCATAGTCCTTGGGGGGCCCAGAAAGAGCTCTAGAAGGTAAGAAAGTGATTTATAGCAAGCGCCCTCCACCACCAAGGGCAGACTAAGATTCCTCATCCCGGTCTGGGCTGGGGGCTGGAGAGAACGTGAAGAGTGTGCAGGTGTGGGAGGCCCCTGTGAAGCCATGAAGGTGTGCTGCTGGGTTCTCCTTTCTGGAAAGAATGTGTCATTCGGCTGGGAGGAGTGCAGTTGGTTCACAGCCTGTAGATGCAGTGCCTCCAGGATTTGCTGCAGCATTTGGGCCAAGCCTACACTTTTTATGGGAAGCTCCAGCCAAGGATGATACCACAAGGCTGGCATACTAGGGCCTGGCCATTGTGCCCAGTGGAGTGAGTGATCTTTGCTCTGGTGCTCCTTACTGTGTTGGTGGAGACTTTATTAGCTCTTCCTGGCAGACTGACGCTTTCCTGCCCAATCCTCCTTCCTCTCCCTTTATCTTTGCACATGTCCTCCCTCCCCATCAATAAACCTCTTATACTCCTAACTTCATTTCAGTGTCTGCTTCCAAAAGGATCAATGGGCACAGCTCCTGAGAAAGCTGTAGCCCAAAGAGGGAAAAATATGTTTGGGAATCCAGGGCAGAGGGAGCTTTTACCCACACCTGGGAAGAACCCTGCTGAGGCAACTGAATCCCAGAGAGGAAATGACTCCAGGTATATTATGGCACTTCGGGGCCTAGCTTTATGAGTGGCTCAGCCTCACGTGGTCTAGTATGGAGAGAGGTATGACAGTAGCTGAGAGATAGATGGACCTGAAGAGGCCTTATGGTCAGGAATCGGGGCTGACCTGAAGCAACCTGATTGGACAAATGACCAAAGACCAGATGGACATGAGAACACCTTAGCAGATGCCAGCAGGAATACAGGAATATTTCTCCCCAACTCTTTCTATTACCCTAGCACTGTGTAAGAAAACTTCACAACCTTGCTGGGGTAAGGTTGGAATAGACCCATATTAACTAAGATTGTTTCTATCCCCCAGGAATAAATTAGTAATGATGTTCTGCTTTGCAAAAATAAAGGAGATTATGAGACTAAATTTCTTGCCCATGTAAGCATGTGGCCTGAGATTTGCACCCAGTCCAGGTAACATCATCTGAAGGGTGAGAGGCTGTACCTGAAGAGCCAGGAAGATTCTCGAGACCAACAGCTCCCCTGTCTTTCCCATGTGGGACACATGCTGTCCCTCACACGGCACTCTGCAGGTCCTTCCCAAGCAGCTCCAAATCCGCACAGCTGGCCCAGGAGAGGCCCTGCCCCTGCTGGGCTGTGGGGCCTGTGGTAGAAATGGCTGCTGCTGGGATGCTTGTTTATACTGTGGCAGATTGTGAACAGGCACGCCAAAACCAGACCTGCCAGAGACTCAAGGACGCAACAGCAAGACCCGAAGCGATGTGACTGTATTCAGGAATCAGAGGTAGCGGCAGGCAGCCAGGAGCAGAGATGGGAGGGCGGAGTGTGGGCTGGATAGGAAAGCAGCTTCAGCAGGTCTTGTAGGTTGGCCAGAGGAGAGTGGAGATGAATCAACCATGGGCAGGAAGGATTCGAGGCCCTGGCCAGGCTTTCATTGGCTCTGTCATTCCTCCAACCACAGGCAGAAAACATCTGGTTACAGAAGGGATGGAGGGCTTATGTTCATCTGGTAAACCCTGGACCAGAGCAGCAGATTGGAACCCTTAACTTTTCTGTGAAAGAAGATGGGGTCAAATTATGATAGCTGAATACATGAATAATTAGTCTTCCAATTTATCCTTCTTTCTACCATGCAGATCATCTTCTATTTTTCTCTACTTTCATTGTGTCACACTTTGCTTAAATAATTCTGATGCGGCCAGACATGATGGCTCATGCCTGTAATCCCAGCACTTTGGGAGGCAGAGGTGGGCAGATGACGAGCTCAGGAGTTCGAGACCAGCCTGGTCAACATGGTGAAACCCAGCCTCTACTAAAAATACAAAAATTAGCTGAGTGTGGTGGTACATGCCTGTAATCCCAGTCACTCGGGAGGTTGAGGTAGGAGAATTGCTTGAACCTCAGAAGTGGAGGTTGCAGTGAGCTGAGATTATGCCACTGCACTCCAGCCTGGGTGACAGAGCAAGACTCTGTCTCAGAAAAAAAAAAAAATAGTAATAATAATAATTCTGATGCTTCCTGTTGCTTCAAAGATGAAAGTATGAAAGTCCAGGTTTCCTCAGCCTGGTTGGTATTCAAGGACCTCCAGGGTCCTCCTTTCCCACCATGACTGTTTTTCAGCCTCCAACTCCTGTTGAAATGATGTATGAGTCAGTTCCCCGTGTGCCCTTCCCATTCCTGACCCTGTGTTCTTGGTCAAGGCATTTCCAACTGCTGCCTTCCTCCATCTCCACCAAAGCAATTGTTTCTCAGCTAGGAGATAAGCTGCAGTTTCATCTCTTCCATGAAGCTCTTTGTGTCCATCTGCCTTCCTATTCTCCTTCTCACCTCATCTCTCCCAGTTCCTGCCTTAAGTGTACAAGAAGAAGCTGCTTCTCTTCCCTGACCCCAAAGGAACATAAAACTGATCATCTTCTACCCTTCATCGCTTCTATAGTTGACTACACCTCCTTGTTTTTTGACCCAAATTAATTACAATATGTTAAGCACCAAACATCAGTCTTTGATCATCAATGAAAAAATTAAATGTTAAATGTCAAATATTTTTAAAAATAAAAATTTTAACCACAGAGATAAAGCCATCTTTAACAGGAATCAGTGTGCATTTGGCCATTTTTCCTGGCTCCATTTGCAAACATTCAGTCCCAAGTGGGGAAAGGAGATTTTCTTTCCATTTATGCTGCACAGCACTGGCCATTTGTAAGATCTGCAAATGCATCTGGATAATCTCATTTTCATAAGCATCGAGATGTTTGTGGCTCTTCGAACACATTCAAGATGAGTGAGGAAGGCAAATGACCACACATTCATGTAAACACAATTTGTATGAGTGGCAAGGAGAGTTTTTAATGATGTTCTTTTGGATTCACTGGCCAGGAGTGGGCAGGATGCAGAGCCTGGGGGCTGGGTGGTGCTAGAGATGAAGACTGAGCTCTGATTCTCAGGAAGAGGCAATTGTTCTGGATCTTATTTTTTTTTCTTTCGATTGTGCTGGATACAAGAAGCCTTAGTTTGTGTTTTACAAATGTGGAACCAAGATGCAAGGACAAGGGCCTGCAGAGGACCTCTGCTCCTGACAAAGTGACAGCATGCAGAGTCTCCACTCACACAGATGCCCTATAGCTTCTGGAAAGGAAGCTGCTTGGTGGAATGGAAAGTGTGTGGAATTTGAAGCTGGACAAATCTGGGTTCAAATCTGATTCTGGTTCTCCAGTGGTGTGGTTTGTTTGGGGCAAAGTCACTTCATCTTTTGGAGTACCAGTTCAGTGTCTTTGACTCTAAAGTGAGAATCCAGTGTCTTCCACCAATGGCTAGCACAGCACCCAGCACTTAGTGTAAACTCCATAAAAGACCCAGCCTTTGGCAGCAGAACTGGATCACAAGAGGGATTTCTTCTAGAACTGCCAAGTCTGGGCCCAGGTCACACGTGGCATACAGGCTGCTCATGGAGGGGAAGGCTGACTTGGTGAGAGGAACTAGGAAACCGTGAGCGTCCATTTAGGCAGGGGGATGTTGGGCTTCTGGCTCTGACAAAACTTTGTTATTTGGAAACTGAACCTTTCTGCCACTCTGCCAGGACGCGTGCTGGGTTCCTAGATAGAGTTGTCTAGTTCTTTGCCTATTAGTGTGTTGTTTGTCAGCATGGGGCTGAGGTAGCAGAATCCAGCGACAGCTTTCACCTCCCGACTGCCAGGAAAGGCAGCCACTTCACCTGCGTGTGCTCTGCAGCCAGATCCGAGGCAACCTGCTCACGTTTGCACGAGAGACATTGGAATCCTGACCAGGAATCCACAGGCTGAGATGTTTCCCAGCACTGGTCAGTTAAAGTTAGTTATATTTAATTCAGGTGAAAGGACAAATATTACTATGTAGCATATATAGTCCACACTCTAAATCTCTAAGTGGTTGCCTTTTTATAGTATAACTTTGATCCAGAAAAGTTAAATTTGAAAAATCCATATTTTAAATTCAGAATAATTCCCTTTTTAATTATAAACTTAGAATAATTCTTACAGGGGAAATGACCCCAAGGCATAATAAAAACACATTAAAAATGTAGTGATCTTGGAGAAATTTATCTAATTAAAGTGAAAGATTTCAGTATTCAATAAAATATCAATAACATTTTTCAGTGTTGCTGAGGTCAATACGGATTCTGGTGTATCAGATTGTTCAATGAGGGGCCATGTGATAAAAGCACCAATGACTGCCTTCTCTGGCCTTGAGCACAGCTTGACTGCCTCACCTTGGTCTCCCCTAGGCCTGGAAAGCAGCTTATGAACTCACTCTGGTATTCCAGCCATCCCTTGGGGTCTTCCTCCCCTGCTCCCAAACCATTCTAACCTAGATTAAATCTTTTTTTCTGTTTTGAACTCTGGGCTCAATGATCAAAGACTTGCTTTTCTCAGGCTCTTGGTCCTCCAGATTTGGTGTTTGACCCTCATCTCTCCAGTGAGACTGGGCTCAGTGCTTGAGTTCTTGTTTCCCTGTGCAGTCACCAGAAGTAGTTCCCAACATCTGCACTGCCCTTTAGAACTCAATGCCCACACCAACTCCCAAGGGTCTTCTACACTGAGTACAGAGAAGAAAACTGAAGAGAATAGAAGGTTCTCATAGGTTGGAAAAATCTCCCTCCATACCTCTGTACTGGATTCGCCTGAGATGACAGGACCTCAGGTCAGCCAGGCTGTGTAAGGGGGAAGAGACAGGATGAAGGCCAGGGCCAAGGTAGGAAGGGGCAAAACAGGGAAGGCATAAAGGCATAAACTAACTTCTTTTTGAATTGTCACTCCCAAGAAATGAACCTGATCCACAGCTGAGAGGGTTGATGGTAGAGGGAATGAGTTGCCAAGGTACAGGTGGTTGAAGAGGGAGGGGAGAAAGTGAAAGCAAAAAGAAACGGAAGAACACTTATTTTTATTGTTCCAATATAAGGTTTGGGACAACCAGAGCAACAATGTAAACAAAACCAGTGTAACAAGAAGTACACTTTTAATCTTATTTTCTGCTTTTGCCCATCTTCTGTTCTCATTCACATTTCTAGAAAGAGGAATCTGGGCCAGGTGTGGTGGCTCATATCTATAATCCCAGCACTTTGGGAGGCTGAAGTAGGTGAATTGCTTGAGCCTAGGACTTCAAGACCAGCCTGGACAACATGGTGAAACTCCATCTGTACCAAAAAATAAAAAATAAAAATAAAAATTAGCCTAGCATCCTGACATGCACTGGTAGTCCCAGCTACTGGGGAGGCTGAAGTGGGAAGATCACTTGAACCTGGGAGGTAGGAGTTGCAGTGAGCTGAGGTCATGCCACTGCATTCCAGCCTGGGCAACAGAACAAAGCCCTGTCTTAAGAAAAATAAAATAAAAAGAGGAATCTGAACATCCTTATTTCCCATTTACTTATGGACCAGTTGCCACCTGTCTTTTGTCCCTGTCCTGACATGAAACCACTTTTTTAAGTTACCTCAAGAATGTCAAACCCCATGGACTCTTTCATTCCTCATCTTACTTTACCTCTGAGTTGTGATGGATGACATTGATTGCCCTTTTTTTCCTGGCTTTTGTGATATCAACCTCTCTTTATGTTCCTCCTTTTATGGTGCCATCTTTTCATTCTCCCATATAAGCAACAATTTTACTCTTTGGATGTAAAAAATTGGTCATCCCAAGACTCTGTTTCTTCATCTCTTCTCTCCAGTCTCCCTACTGATCTCATCTATGTCCATGACGTCTACTACCATGTATGGACCATATCTCTAAACTCAATCTCTTTCCTGAGCTCTGGGTAATTATAAATCTCCCTTAGATATGCCCAACCCTGCAAAACCCACTCTTCCTCCCTGTATTATATTTCTCATTGTTAGAACATGGGAAATTAATCATCTGTATCAGGTAGAGAAAAGGGAGAGAGAGCAGCAGGAGCAGTGAGCATCGTTGTTTCCAAAGCAAGAGATGCCTAGAAAGGCAGAAAATAGGTTTCGTGCAGATTTCGGAGAAAAGACAGGTCACTGGAATATGTTTAAGGGTCCTAGTGGCTGTATTAATATCCATGCTCAGTAATTAAGACAGTGGTATATTGGTGTAAGGATAGACAAACAGACTAGAGGAACAGAATAGGGAGACCTAATTTATAGCAAATGTGCCATTGATTGCAGCTCATTAGGGGAAGAGGATGATCTTTTTCAGCAAATAGTGCTGTATTAGTTGGATATCCAGATGGAAAACAATGGACTTTGAAATCTACCTCACACCATACATAAATTAATTCAAGTTTGATAATAGAGCTAAACATGAAAGGTAAAACTGTAAACCTCCCAGAGTAAACATACATGAACACCTTTATGATCTTACATTTCTTAAAAAAGACATGAAAAGCACCAGCCATAGAATTAAAAAAAAATTAACAATGCATATTCACCAAAAGCTATCAGTAAGAGAGTGAAAAGGAAATCCACGTACTTGGAGAAGATATTTGCAATACAAATATCTAACCAAGGACTCAAACTCAGAATGTATAAAGAACTCTTAAAAGTAATATGTAAAGGACAAACACCTCCACTTGAAAATGATCAAAAGACTTGAATTGGCCCATCACAAAAGAAGTTTTACAAATGGCCCATAAACATGTGAAAATTTCCTGTCTTAATTTTCTTTGGTTGTTTTCTTTGTTGTTTTTTTTTCCTTCTGGAGATGGAGTCTTGCTCCGTCGCCTAGGCTGGAGTGCAACGGCGTGATCTCGGCTCACTGCAACCTCCACCTCCTGGGTTCAAGCAATTCTCTTGCCTCAGCCTCCCGAGCAGCTGGGATTACAGGCACATGATCCCATGCCCGGCTAATTTTTTGTATTTCAGTAAAGATAGGGTTTCACCGTGTTGCCCAGGCTGGTCTCGAACTCCTGAACTCAGGCAATCCAGCCGCCTGGCCTCCCAAAGTGCTGGGATTGCAGGCATGAGCCATCGTGCCCGGTCATCTCTTTGGCTGTTATAACAAAATCACCACAACTAGGTGACTTATAAACAACAGAAACATTTGTTGCAGTTCTGGAGGCTGAGAAGTCCAAGATTAAGGTGCTGGTGGATTTGGTAGCTGGTAAAGGCCAGCTTCCTCAGACATGGTCATCTTTTCACTGTGTCTTCACATGGTGGAAATGGTGAAGGGCATTTCTTAGGCCTCTTTTATAAGGTCACTAATCCTATTCATAAGGCTCTGTCTCCATGGCCTAATGATCTCCCCAAAACCTCACCTTCTAATACCATCACCTTGGGGGTTAGGATTTCAGCATATGAACTTGGGGTGGACAAAAACACTCAGACCACAGCAATTCCTCAACGTTATTACGTATCAGGGAAATTCAAGCTAACACTATAACTAGATACTGCCACACAACTTCCTGAGTGGATACAATTAAAAAGACTGACAGTTCAAGTGCCGACAAGGATGTGGAGCAATTGGAGCTCTCAGACACTGCAGCTGGGAGTGTAAATGGGCACTGCCACTTTAACACACTGTTTGGAAGTACTGTGCAAGCTAAACACATTTACTCTGTGACCTAGCAGTTATACTCCTGGAGGTATACACAAGAAACATGACTCTTAAGCCCACTGAAAGATAGATATGAGAAGTTTATGGCAGCATTCTTTATAGTAGTACTGGAAAGAATCCAAATGTCTATCAATAGTAGGATAAATAGATAAATTATGCTATATTTGCTCAATGGAATACTACACAGAATTATAAAAGAATAAATTATTGTTGTTTGAAGTAATGTGGATAAATCTGACAGACATAAGGATGAGATAAAGAAGCCAGACACAAAGATAATAAATTGTATGATTCCTTTATATAATGTCTAAAAATAGGCAGAATTAATCTATGGTGACAGAGTTCTGAACAATAGTTACCTCTGGGGAGTCTGATGGGAGGAAGCATGAGGAAGCCGTCTGAAGTACTGGAAATATTCTATAGGGTGATCTGGGTAGTAGTTAAAGAGGTGTATAAATCCGTTAAAATTGATTGAGTTGACACTTAAAATCTGTGTACTTTACTTAGTCTGTAAGTTGTATCTCAATTACAAAATAAAATAAAAATAAATATTCAATTCTTTAGAATGAATGTTGATGATAAAAAAGGAAGCCAAGGGAATGTCAAAAGCTACTGATATTTCTCCTTGAGTATTTTTAATTGGAGTAGGATGGGGTGTATATAGAGGAATGAGGATGAAAGTGATTTTAAATAAGAAAGTTCATTAAAACAAAACTACCTTGGATGAATTGGGCTTCATGGTCACCATGCCTGGTATCAGTGCCTGGTATTAGTGAATGGCAGGGGTCCAGGGTCAAGGGAAAGGCTGGCAGATACTGAAGACCTAATGAGTGACAGTAACTGGCAAGCACGGCTTTGATATGAAATGCCAGTACCATCATCAGGCAGACAAGCTTCTAGCAGGATGCCAGCAGGTCTGTGAGTCTGGGAGCACTGTGCCCCTGGTCTAAGGGGAGTGGCCAGGGCTGCACAGTTAGCACACCTGGAAGTGATGAGCATGAGCAGGGACCAAAGACAAGAGGCTGGATCCCTGTGGTAGCCTCATGGTCCTTCTTTTGGGTCTCCTAGAACTTCCATGGGCAGAGAACAGTTCTGGAGGGCCAGTTTGCATTCAGCACTGGGAATAAATAGATAAATTCCGTGGTCTGAGAGGGTGAACCTGGGCCTTGGGTCAATAGTTGCTTTTGGTGACACCTGTCTTCCAAGACGTATAACAAATGCAAATGGATACACTTTGAGTGCTAATAAAATGTGCCTCCCTGTCACTGGCAAAAGATAAGTAAATATGGTTCTTCAAATGCTTTTAGCTCTAAAACACAATCCTAAAAACTCATAGTATGCCAACTCCTTAGAACCCCATATGAAAATAAACTTTTATTTTAAAAGTAAATTATGAATTTATGCTGAATAATGCAGAGGATTGCTTATAATCTGAAATAAATTACTAAAGAACTAAGAATGGGGAGAACATGGGACTGGGATTTAAGAAATTATTTTATTGTGCCAGGGCCTCATTTCTGACTTCTAAAGTTCTAATATTTATCATCACTTGAAGATTCTCTGAAGATAAATATTCTACAAGACAGAAAAGCAAAAGCATATGACAAGGTTTAAAGCAATGCTTTTGGGGACAAGCATGGGCTTGACTCATAAACACTGGTAGAATTTCTTGAAAATCATTTTATTTCTGTAAAAAAATAAAATTATTCTCAAATGCTCCCTTGGTAACCTATAAAAATCCTCCTTGCTGTTCTGGTTTGGGGTCAAAACCACAAAAAGGAAATGTTTTAAATCTCTCTCTGTTCTGAAGCCTATATCATGATGTCATAAAAGTTGCCTGCACAATTCCCTAATTCTTCATGTTCTCACATGGAACCAGCCCTGGGAGGCAGAATAAACCTTTCCTACAAATAGAAAGGTTCTCAAGGGGATGGGTAGGTCACTACATTTCTGCTGCCTTGACATTAGAGTAGAAACAAGAAGCTACTAGCTTCAACTATGTCCATTTCCATTTAATTGCATGTCAAATGTTTGGCCAAGAAAAAGGTCCAGTTCATTTAAGAATTAGCAGCAACTGTATAATAAATTACAGGATATAAAGAAGCAGAAAGTGGGGATCACAGTAAAATAGAATTGATGTACCTTAGCTATTTTGTCAATATGGCTTCAAAAGGGAGAAGATGAAGCATGAAAAGTGGATCTGATTAGCAAAAATACGCTGGGAAGAGACCATGATGAGAGATGCACACTGTGTTCTTTATTTTTTCCTGCCAGCAGAAATGAAGTAAATGGATCATGTAAGAGAAGTAAATGTAAGACCTTTTTGACACAGAAGACAGCTCTAATGCGAGGCTGGGGCTCCAGCTGATCCTGTCTCTGGTTCAGTTGAGCTCCAGTGTTAGCTTTAGTTTTGCTGAGGTGGTTGCCTGGTTCTAAACAGACAGCAGAATCTACTTTCACGTAAAAATTCAGAGGGCCAGATAAGGTTTTGAGCACCCTTTAAAGTACCCAGAAGAAAGTGTAGGAGCTGCCTAACGCATCTGAAGCTATCAAGTCTTAAAACAACCCCTGCCGACTACTTGTGATGGTTAATTTTATGTGTCAACTTGACTGAGTCACCAGGTGCCCAGATTAAACATGATTTCTGGGTGTGTCTGGGTGAGTGTTTCCTTATGAGGTTAGCATTTGAACTGGTAGACTCAGTAGATTGCTGTCCCCAGTGTGGATGGGCATCATCCAATCTGTTGAGGGCCTGAATAGAGCAAAAAGTGGAGGAAGTGAGGATTAATTCCCCTCCTGCCCGCCAGTGTGAGCTGAGACTTTAGTCTTCTCCCACCCTTGGTCTGGGATTTATACCATTGTCTCCCTTGTTCCCAGGCCTTTAGAACTGGACTGGAATTGTACTTTCCTGGGTCTCCAGCTTGCAGATGGCAGATTGTGGAACTTCTCAGCCTGCACAGTCGTGTGAGTCAATTCTTCATAATCTGCCTCTCTCTTTTTGTCTTCCTGCTGCCCCCTACAACCCCTCTCTTCTATGAGTCTGCAAAATATACCACTGTATCTGGAATCCAACTTCTATAGGTGGGCTGAATATTTAAATTCCAAATAGTGTTATTTCTCCTCATGAAAAAAAGGACTTTGATGAGTTTTTTTTTAATTACACTTCCGGATTTTATCTTAGGCTTCAGCCAATAACACCATTGCATTTAGCAGGAGGACACCATGTCTAGCAACCATTTTGAACTGCAATGAAGGCTATTGCGATTAAGCTTCAGCTTCTTTCCTTGAGTTCATAATTTAAGGCTACAGAGATATTTTTGAATCTTAATTCTATAATCCAGTTACCACATAGCCCTCCTAGTTTTATGTCATCCAAAAATGTGGTAACTATTCTCACTCTTGCTTCATAGGAATTGTTTGATAAAGAATTAATACCAGACACAGTTGAAGATCCTTACAGCAGGATCCAGGGAGGCCTTCCTTCATGGGAGAATGGACCCATCTCAGGGATAATTTCATACAACTTAATATTCAGCCTTCATTTCTCCATATTTACTACAAAAATATTTTTCAGACTTCTTGAAGAAAACAAAGTGCATCGGGTTTATTTTATTTCCTTGATAAGAAATATGATGACCTATCAAAATGGAGTTGGTTGTTGAACTTTGCTTAGTTTTGTTGTTCTTGGTGAGCCACTAGTGACCACTGCCTTGATAATTCTCACTGGGGATCATCACCAGTCTTTGTTTTTTTCCCCCGGAGAATGGTGACCATTCAATCCCTCAGCCTTTTGGGTATCGTTTTCTGGCTATTGTTTTCTGAGTACCAGCTGCATACTAGACATTTGACACACCTTATCTTTTACATTTCCATCAACTGCAAAAGGAAAATACTAAGTGTCCTTCTACTTCTATCCCTGTCCTTTCACCCAGCTTTCCATACTAAGAAACTGGGGCTCTGAGTGGTTCAGTGGCTTTCTGCAAACCACACAATTGACCAGTGGCCATACCATGGTTTGAACTGAGGACCATCAGGTACCAAATGCCACAGGGCCTTCTGTTTTCTGTGCTTACCCAATCTTAAGGACAGCTTCTGCAAGTCTCTTCAGGGACTTTGGGTGTGATTCATTGGCTTCTGGACATCTGAACTTATATGATAGGGTCAGTGTTATCTGCGCATGTCTTTCTCTGTTTGTGACTTTGGGGCATTCTTGACCATTAAGCACATGCTCTGGGGCAGATCAGGCCTGCTTGTGCATGCTGCTTCTGTGGGAGGTGCTGTCCTCGGGACCAGTGTCCACAGAGGCTGGGCCTAAGACTGCAGCAGTAGCAGAGGGAAGACTGTGTTCCCACAGGAGCCTGCCAAGCCCTACGCAGTTAGTGCTGTGGGCTCCAGGGACTTGCCCATCTTTCAATCACCTGGTTCTCCTTGGTAGATTCTTCTTTCATCTTCCATGGGGATGGGGGTGCTCATAGCCAACACAGCTTAGTTATAGATTCATGAGGGCTTCTCCTTTAACTGAGTCAGTGACTGAAATTACTCACAGCTCTCATCTAAGTAGTTGAAACCTAGTTTCAAATTTCTTAGCTGTTTCCAAAGCCACAGCATATTTTACTGCTGGGAGGACAGATGCCTGCTCAAGAGTCTGATGAAGACACTTAAGCTTTATTGTTATTTGACATTCATTAGGGAACCATCTTCCATAGGCAAAACACAAGACATTTTTTAGACAGAAGCCATAAAAGGACTAATGATGGGTCATAGGCCAGTTGGTATGAAAACAAGATGAACTGAGCCCTCGAGCCATGCCAGCTTGGTCCTGCACTGCTTCTGAGAACTGTGAAGGGTATGGAGAAGAAGGAAACAGAGATGATTCCAATGTAGCAGCAAGGATAGTGAGGATGCCGTTGCACAAACGTGGAGCCACATGCCTTGTGTAGAGAGCAACCATATCATCCAATGACCTTTTCCAGCTGAGGCACTGAAGAAATGCCTACTGAATTAATGATCAAGTTCCCTCCAGAAGAAAAGAACTGATGTTTACTGGACACCAATTATATGTCAGCATACCCCTTGGGTTCTCACAGTAACTTGAAGAAGAATGTTGCTTGTTCCAGCCTCACAAAGCAGGAAGATAAGACTGTTAAGAAATGAACCTTACTAAGGACACATGACTCATCAATAATGCTGCCAGGATTTGACCCCAAGAGTGTTTGGGTCTCAAGTCCACAATTATTTTCCTTCACCTCTAGAATCCTGAGTCCAGGTACTCAGGATTCCAAAATGAAATGGACTATGAAAAGAACATGGAGGGGGAAAAAATCTAGAACTCATGACTGTAGAATAGGAAAATAGAACCCAAATTTCCTCTCCCTTTGCTATCAGAATCTAAAGTCTCTTCCTGTTTCCTAACTGACTGTTGGGGCGTTGATGGACACAGGAGAACAGAAGGCAGAGAGAGGAAAAATGTGCCTGTGAGCTTTGGTACTAAGTGGAAGGTGAGCAGTTTCCACTTAGATGAAGGCAAGAAGAAATGAGGTTGATTTGCCACAGGATGTCTTTAAATTACATATATGGATAGAGGACTTTACAATGAGGATTCCTTTCTGATTAAATGTCTCTGGTTCCTTTAATCACATCTCCTTGGAAAGTTTCTCTTGCTACTTCAAATGAGGTCGTAGAATTTTGCAAGAGCAAGAGGAAAATACCTATCTATCAGGCTAATATAACATTGGGAAAATTCACCTAGCTTATCTGGAAGATGTCTCCAGGCATGCTCACGCAGAGATGCTAATATTTCTTGCACCAACCCAGCTATTTTCTAGCCATCTCTGCTTAGTTGCTGCTGCCTACTTATTCTTTTAACCTGGACTCTCCCCTCACCCTCCCCAGCCCCTGTCCCTTCATTCTAAGCTTACTATATGCACTTAGATGAAAGGAATCTCCCTCATGTTCAGAATTTCACAGTTGCTGGGACCATGTGACTTTTATTAGAAAGAAGTAAAGGAAAACACCCTCCCTGGTATCCTTTTAGAGAAAACTGCTGCATTCTTTTTAAGACTCATTAAACTCCATCTGGTGGTTATGTCTTGAGGACATACTATAGAAGGGTTTCACCTCAATGCTGGTGAAGGTTTCCTCTGTTTTGGGGGCACAAACTTCTTATTATAAAATGTGGGAATTACCTGTTGCTCTCTGTCCATAAAGCCATGTTGTCAAATTAAGGAAATAAGCAAAGCAGATGTGAGTGAACCCACAACCTCAGCATGGTTTCATTTTAATGCTAACTGTCCTATTTGGAGCAAGAGTAATTAGAAATCAGCAGCAAGTTAGTAGAAAAAAATTGCTAAGCTTCATAATTACTTGGGGGAGAGAGAGAATCCAGGATCCATTTACTGAAGGTTTCATTAAATTCTCCATTAGGAGAGGCAAGTTATAGCCATCAGAACCAGGAAAGAAGGAGAAGGGGGTGGCTTTGAAGGAAGTCAAGGATGGGGCCTATGGTCACCTTCACTTTGCCCTAGGAAGTCCCAGGCTCATTGTATTTTCCTTGCATTCTGCTAACAGTCACATACTTGTTGTGCCTGCATCCATGTCATGTCTGGCCAGGGACAGAGGGAAAGCTTCCACGTAGGCTCTCATCTCTTCTGTCGTCTTCTGTCCACCCCTCCCCATTCCTTTCCTCATCAGCTATCTCCCCAAAGTCTCCACTAATGGAATCTGCCCCATATTTCTTCTCTCCCTCCTCCCTGGCTGTGGCTGGGTTTATGTATGTGTTTTAGATTTGGACATCTGTATCTCTCATTTAGTCCCCAGGGACAAAATGCCCTTCTCATATACATCCTGTTGTACATTGAATTGTGTTCTCCCAAAAGGTATGTTGGAGTCCTAACCCCTGTATTTCAAATGTGACCTTATATGGAAATAGGGTCATTGCAGATGTCATGTTAAGGTGAGGTCATTCTCAATTGGTGTGCCTCCTATTCCAGTATTATTGGTATCCTTCTAAGAAAAAACAGAGAGACACAGGCACACAATGGGACACTGTCATGTGATGATGGAAGCAGAGACTGAAGTGCTGCAGCTGCAAGCCAAAGAACACCAGAGACTGCCAGATAACCCCCAGAAGGAAGAGGCAAGGAAGGTTCTCCCCTAATGACTGCAGAAGGGGCACAGCCCTACCATCACCTTGATTTTTGGGTTCTAGTCTCCAGAACTTTGTGACAATAATTTTTTGTTGTTCTGAGACACTTAGTTTGTGGTAATTTGTTGCAGCACTGTTAGGACACTAATGTACACTCCTTCATAATATGTACCCAGTAGAGAACTTGGCGTGGGAAGAGCTCAGTGTTAGACTCTGTGGGGAATACAAAGACAAGCTAGGTAAGACTCTTGCCCTTTCAGTGATGCTCAGTTTTATAGGGAGACTGACAATCATAATGCTCATCCGTGGAAGATGTAAATATACATCATAACAGAGGGATAAGTAGACAAAGCCTGGGGCACCTAGAAAGGCTTTGGGGAAAAGTTAGGATTACACTTTGAGAATACATGAGCTTTATAAAAAATGTGGACAGAAAGATACCATTAATAAATGGAAATAGCTCCTGTTAAGGCCTGAATTCTGGGGGCAATAGAGGATGCATGGAGAATGGTAAATGGGCTGCTCTGGTAGGTGGATAGGGTAAGTGTTGAGGACCCTGGACATACATTTAAGCAGGAAGAGTGAAAAAAGCAAGGGCAGTGAGGGCTTGGCACCCACTATCTATAGGCTTGCATGAAGGGATCTGGGGAGCCACTAATGGCTATAACTGCCTTCAGGTTCATTTTCCCAGAGGGAAGTCCAGAGCATCCTGGGTGTGGTCCAGGTCTTTGAGGGCAAGACAAGTAAAATGTAACAGAATGTGAGCTCAGGACCTGGGCTACTGTATCTCTGCTGCCCCATCACTTGGCCAATAACCAGGAAGGAAAGTCTTCATAATCTGTAAGTCTACACCCAGGTTATTTTCCAAGCCATGATTTTCTGCTTAGGATAGGAGTCACAGTGTTCCACTATCTGAGTTTTACCCAGGCACCACCCAGTCCCAACAGAGACAGGCCTGGGTTTTGCCCTCCTAATGGTTCCCTCCCACCCTAGTATCCCTCTCCTGTATGCTCTCTCTGGCTGGGAACTCATTTGTGGTCTTGACTATCCTATACCTTCTTGTCACTTTGAAATTTCTTAACAATCTTATCTCCCATTGCTCTGTAGCTGCCTTGCCAAGATCTTTTGTTCAAAGCACTACTTGACTCATCCTTAGCCCTGGGTCCTATATTTCCTTTTAAGTCTCAGTCTTACTGTCATTTATTCTTTCATTCATTTTTGAACACCACTATGATATACTTTCTATGCTAAGAACTGGGGATACAGTGATCAATACAACAGCTGTCCCCAGCTTATGTATAGCTCATAATCCACTGTGTAGACAGAAGACTTAATTGTCATCTGCACAATTAGAGATTGTGGTAAGTGCTGGAAAGGCAAAGAACAGGCAAATGTGAGAGGGAATGATGAGGAGGGTTGCCTTACACTGGAGCCTTGAATAGGGATGTGAAATAGGGAAGAACCTATTTTGCAAAGAGATAGAGGAATACTATTCCAGAAAGAGGGAGTGACAGTTGATGCAACGGACTTAAGATAGAAAGATTTAAGGAACTGAAAGAGGCTAGTGTGGTTGAAGCATAGTGAGTTAGCTGAAGAGCTATGATAAGTAGATGGATTCAGGTAATGCAGAACTTTGGGCCATAAAAAGATTATAGATATATACTAAGAACAATGGAAAAAAATTGGAAGATTTAACAGAAAGGAGTAATGTAATTTGGTTTAACTCTAACTGTATGCAGAATTGCCTAATAGGGTCAGAAGGAGAAGCCAGGAGCCAGCCAGGAGTCTATGGCAGTAGTTTTAGCCAGGGGCAGGGCTGGCTGTAGAGATGGACATAAACGGGTGGGATATATGTGGGTTTTGGAGGAAGAGTCATCAGAACTTGTTTGTGGGTTGGTGAGGTAGGGTGCTGAGGGTGAAGGATGAGTGAAGAATTATAGCTCAAGTGATGACTTAGATTGGGACTGCTAGAGAAGAAATGGGTTTGAGAATGGAAAGTTTCGAATTCAGTTTGGGGGATGGGGATTTTGTGGTTCCTGAGAAATTTCTGAGTATAGATGTCAAGCATGCAATTTACTTTGTAAGTCTGGAATTGTAAGGAAACATCTGGGTTGATTGTAGATTGTGTGTAAAGTCAGGGGAACAGATGAGATCCTCAGTGACAAGAGAGTAGAGTAAAGAGAAAGGAGGGAGTAGAGCCAAGATTTGAGGGACTCCGACACTTAGAGCTTTGGTAGAAATAGAGGAGTTGGCACAGGAGATTGAGAAGCGGCATCCAGAGAGGCAGAAGGTTAACCAGAGGAGCAGTCTGCTGTGGGATTAGAGGGACGGGGTTGTTTCAAGAAGGAGAGAGCATCAAGAGTGCCAAATGTTACCGAAAAGCCAAAGGACATGAGGACTTCAAACATCGTGGGATCTTGCAACATGGTGACCTGCAATATGGGCTTCCTAACAACTGTTTCTTCTGCAGCCACTTCATCATTATACTTTTCATCTTTACAAATGCTCAGGAGGGTTTATGTATATGCAACATATACACATGCATTAGTTCATTTAATCCTCACAACAATCCTGTCAGGTTGATCTTGTTATTATGTTATCCCAATAGTATGGAGAAGGAAACAGGCTCATAGAGGCTCAGTGTCTTGCTCTATATCTTCCTCCCCATTTCACAAGTCTTTCCCATAGTCTTCTGTTACATAATTGGGGAAGTCTAGGATTGGAAGGAAATTTAGAAATGTTCTAGTCTTCTCCCGTTTTTTAAATGAAGAAACTAACCCCAGAGATGGAAAGAATTTATGCTTATTGACTAACTGTTATCCCTGTGCTGGGAGCAAAATGTAAATTTCTCATGTAGTTCTTCAAGAACCCTAACAGTTTCTCCAATCAGGAAACTAAGGCTCTGAAAATTGAGGCTAGTGCCCAAGTTGTACTGCTGATAAGCAGGGGATTTAGGATTTGAATCCAGAAGTTGCTGACTGCAGTTTGTCTTAACTTTCTATGCCACATCACCTCCCAAGATCATGGGAGAACAGAAACTAGAACCAGGCTTTCCTGTTCCTGACCTCTCCAACACAGGCCCATCAAAGCCCCACGTCATCAGCTTTAAACACAAGGAGGTTAGGGCCCTGTCTACATGATTTCTCCAAAATGTGCAGCCCCTCCTCAAGTTGACAACATCACACACATGAGCAGATATTTAATTTTGTCTAATTTGGACCTGAATTTCCTGCTCTACCTTAGCTGACCAAGCTCTCAGATGTCCCATCCTACTGCTTTGGGTTTCATCTGTAAGTTGTAATCACTCCTCCCAGCCTGTCTGCCTCTTGCCTCCCTCATTTTCTGGCTTAGACTCTTCTTCATTATAGCTCATGTTTGCTTAAGATCATCCTTAAGTTCTTGTATCTCTTCTTGGAGCTCTTTAAAAAAATATTTCCAGAACTTTGACTTGTTGTGGTTTGATGCTTTTTTCAAAGGCAGCTTTACTAAGTCTTTTCTAGGCTTTTTTGGCCCCATTCAATTAAAGCTAAGGATTCAGCCAGCTGTCTTATTTCTGATTTGAGGTCACTTAATGTGTACATTTAGACTCTTAACTCATATAGTTCCTTATTCTTGGCTTATTAAGTCTACTTGTCTCAGAAATACAGCCTTACTTTTTTATTTTTTAGCAGAAAATTACATGTTTGCTCTCATTATGAGTGAGCGTTTTTTGACTCACAAGGACAAGTCCTAGGCAGTCCAGGTGTCTGTGACATCTTCACTAACTTTGATAGCACCTGGGCCTCCTGGGGAGGTGGTGGTGGGGTAAGGATCCTGGGTGTGGGCAGGTTTTGTGACCTCTCTCTTCCTTGCTTCCCTCTGTCCTTCTTTCTAGTCTTCTTTTGAGGTCTCCCTCCTTTCCAGTTCTCTGCACTTCTCCAGCTCCTCCCCCTCCCTACTGACCCTTCTCAGTGTCGTCCAAATGAGATGACACAGTGGGAGTGGGTGAGCTCAGTCTTACTGAGACCGCTCCCCTGGTGGGAGAGAGAGGTAAGGACTGAAATTCTGAGCCAGGACTAGCTTCTTTCTGTACCCCCTCAGCCACCACTCATATCTAAGATAAAAATAGATGCTGCCAGGCCAGTGTGGGGATTCATTTCTTTCTGAAATCTCTCCCTGACCTTCCTGGGTTTATAAAAGAAATTCATATTCTGCACATTAACTTAAATTTTTTTCTACTTTTTGCCAACTAATACCCTGGCCTTATTATGCTAATAGTGTCCACCCCTTCTTTGGATTATGTCACAAAGAATTCTGCATTAACTTGACAAGAAAGAACCGAGAGCCCAAATTTACCTCCCCCTAATTCCTGGATGGGGGTGTGGGGAGTACATAATAAAGTTCTATTTCGTCATGCCATGCAAATCTAATGAAGCTGGTGTAAATATAATGAAGGCAATTCACATAACACCCTGTATAGGTGCCAGGCCTGTGCTAGGTAGTTAGAATTTAGAGAGAAAAGAGGTCCAGTCCCTGTGTTAAAGAAGCTCAGAATTTACTGAAAAACAAAACAAAACAACAGTAAACACAAAAACCATGAGAGGTCCCAGCTGGATCCATGCCAAAGCTTAGATGTGCCAGCCCAAGGGTTTGAGGAACCTTTTGCAATCAAGCCTTCCCCTCTAACTGGCGTGTGACCAGGAGCACAGAGTTTGGATCTTGTCCACAGCTATGGTTCAAATACAAGTACACGCTCATTTGCGCCCCAGTGGATACCATGTGGGGACAACAAGCCCCCCAAGCAAGGAGAGTGATCAGCACAAGTAAGAGCCTGAGTGTGGAAGGTGGTTGATTGCTCAGGTACAGGTGAGGCTGTATTTTAATGTAATCCGATGTAGTAGTGAGTACCCTACTGGGTAGTGCTGTGAGGAGGGACTGTGCAGCAAAACTGAGAGCTGTTGTGTTCTCATTACAGAATTAAATCACATTGTAGGTGATGTAAATGATGTGTAAACTAAAAATTTGGAGATGGACAAATATACATAATGTGCTTGGCAACCAATAATTTCAGCAAGGCAAGAGAGGTGAAATAGATTAGTGAAAAAAGGAGAGTTGATTCACTACCTGATACATGTCAGGTACACATTGTTCCCAAAGAAACCTATGGGAGTTTCTAATGTGCATATGAAGCTAATGTATAAAAAAGGTGCCAGGGAAGTGAACAGCATGCACATTTACCTGGGTATGTATATTTGCACCTCATAAATTCAGCACCACAGTTGACCAGCTTGAGTTCATGGAAAAAAGAAAATTGACATCAGAAATTTGCATTTAGCTTTCATACAGCATAAGAGAAAAAAGAGAGATATTTGTCTACCAGCACAGAATTATTGAACAGATAATTATATTTTTAAATGGGCAAATGATGCATACTTTTTAGTTTTCTTATTTATCTATTGTGCAAACATATTAAATTAATAAGAAAATTCTGTATGAGGAGGGAGGGGGAAAGAAAAATTGGCCTTTGGGGCCCAAGCAGGTATCCCCTTTGCTGTGGTACCCGAACCCAAGCCAGTGCTTGGGACCCAAGAGGAAGAGTTTTCTCCAGTGGAAAAGTATGAGCCCAGGAAGTCATGAGGCCGGTATAAGGTTTTGTAGGTGGTAGTGGTTGCAGCATAGCTGCAAGGTGGGTGGTCTAAGTGAATGGCGGGCGGTCTAAGTGAATGGCAGGCTGTCTAAGTGAATGGTGGGCAGCACATTGTCGGTCAGAGCATCGAAAGGGTCAAGAAGGATGAAGTACAGAGGAGGAGGAAGCATTCTGAATTCTATGTGAGTCACCTATTTCCCCATCCACCAGGGCCTTCCAAAGAGAGATAGGAAAGTAGAAGGGATGAGAAGGCTATCATTCAGTGAGTGGGGTCATTGATTTGGCAGACTATAGGTCCCAGTGTTACAGCGACCTAAGCTAGGATTTGCAAAGGTTGAACCTACAGGAAATTCAGGCTACATAGATATGTGAGAAAATAATAGCATTATAATAATAGTTTAATAATAATTAATAGCTTAAGTCAAATGAACTGATGAGTAAATACCCAGTGAGTAGATCATAAAATAAGGTTTGAGAGCAGGGAGAAGGCCCTGTGGGCTGGCTTGGTCTGACAAGGTTTGATGGAGGGACTAGTGAGGTAGTGCTTTCAGGTGGGGAGACCCTGGTAAGGTGAGAGGGTAAGGAAAGGCAGTATTGTGATGAAAAGGGAGGGACCTCCAGTTTCAACCCTGATATGCAAAGAACTTAGAAGTCATCACTCCCAGTCTTATCGGGCAAGGAAGAGCTAGACAAGCTGAAAATCAACAACTTTTCTTGAGCATATCATAAAACTGTGGCCACAGGGCAAACTAATACCCTCAAATCTGGAGAGACATAACATCCAGAAAGAGACTGCAACTAGTATTTGCTTATCAGAGACATTCTTGAGCTATAAACTTCTGGGAACATTAATTGGGTGAGTTGCTGGAGGCTGAATGTGTATCAGAGTGAGAGGGAGAGACCCATGAGAGCCACAGTCTTAGGGGAATCCCATTTATAAGCTTTCCCTCTAGCAGCCCCACCATATTCTCACAGTGAGGATGCTGGAAAGATCCCCCTGTGGCTCTGGCAAGGGAAGGGGAAGAGTGATCTTTATGAAACATGCCCAGAGCCTCCTCCATAGCAAAGGTCCACTACTCAGGAGAAGGGGTTTTGCTGGAGCACAATACTGAAACTTTATGCCAGTGGAGGAAAAGGATTTTTTTCTCCGTCCTTCCTAACTCACCCAAGGGAGAAAAAAACCCACAAAGTCAACTGGGGACAGAGCCTCAAGAAAATAGATTCGCAATAATGTAGTCAGGGAAAGGTGCAAGAGGAGGGGGAAAAGTATACTACTGGAAGAGTATCAGAAGTCCTCATGAAGTCCACAGCACTGAAACACAGGTCCTGTAGAAGACTCAGAAGAAAGATGATAGAATGCTCTTCCTACTCCAGCACCTTACCACCACCACCACAAGGCCCCAGTATATTAACAGTGGGTTACAACTTAATGGGCAGCAAGAAACAGACTCTTTCTGAGGAGTAATACATAGGGAAACCCCTAAGACAAGAAGGGAGACAAAAACAAGGACACAGTGGAATTTGGAGCCCTTGGTACCTATAACTACAACAAATATTAAACACAGTAAAACTCCTAGCCAGATTAACATAAATCTTTACACTAGCGGCCTATTTACCTTCGTTTCTATTACCCAATAAATCAGATCTAACTGTCAGCAAAAAATTACAAGGCATGCCAAAAATCAAGAAAAACACAGTTTGAAGAGACAAAGCAATCATCAGCATAGACTCAAATACAGTACAGATGTTGGAAATATCAGATAGGGAATTTAAGATAGCTATGATTAATATGTAAAGGGCTCTAGTGGAAAAAGTAGAGAAAGTACAGGAAAGAATGAGTAATCTAAGCAGAGAAATGGAAACTCTAAGAGAAAATCAAAAGCAAATCTTAGAAATCAAAAACAGAGTAACAGAAATGACACTTTGATAGGCTTATCGATAGACTCAAAATGGCTAAGGAAAGAATCAGTTTACTTGAAACAGATTAATGAAACTTCCCCCAAACCAAAACCAGAACAGAACATTCAAGAACTGTGGGACAATATCAAAAGTGTAACACATGCAAAATTGGCATGCTAGGAAGAAAAAGAAACATTTGAAGTAATAATGGCAATGAACTTTCCAAAATTAATGACAGACACAAAACCAAACCGTAGATCCAGTAAGCCTAAAGACTATCATATTCAGTCCTCAGAAAACAGAAGACAAAGATAAAGTCTTGAAGGAAGCAAGGGGAAAAAATCACTTTGTTTATGGAGAAACAAGAATAAAAATTATAGTGGACTTCCTGTCTGAAACGATATAAGGAAAAGGACAATGCAGTGAAATATTCAAAATGTTGAAAGAGAAAGAAAAATCCTACCAATAGAGAATTCCATAGCCTATGAAATTATCCTTCAAAAGTGAAGGCAAAGGAGTCATTACTACTAATACCATGGGCATGAATATATAATAAAGGAATACTATGAACAACCTTATGCCTACAAATTTGAAAATTTAGATAAAATGAACCAATTTCTTTGTCTTAGTCTGTTTTGTTTTGCTAAAACAGAATACCTAATACTGGGTAATTCATAAGGACAGATATTTATTTCTCATAGTTCTGGAGGCTGGAAAGTCCACGTTCAAGGTACTGGCATCTGGTAAGGGCCTTCATACTGAATCCTCACACTACAGAAGATGGAAGGGCCAAAAAGATACAAATGCTGCATCCTCACATAGTGGAAGAGCAGAAGAGAGAGAACTCATTCCCAAAACCCTTCTCATAGTGACATTAATCCATTCATGAGGGGTCTGCCCTCAGGACCTAAACATTTCCCATTAGGCTCCACCTCCCAACACTATTGCATTGAAGATTCAGTTTTCAACACATCAGTGTTGTGTTGTGTATGATATTCAGATCATAGTGTACTTGAAACACAAATTACCAAAACACACATGGAGAGAGATGGATAATTCGAATAGTCTACCTCTTATAAAGGAAATTGACTCAGTAATTACTAACTTTCCAAAAAAGAAAGTGCCAAGCACAAATTATTTCACTGGTGAATATTACCAAACATTTAAGGGAGAAATGGTACCAATTCTCCACCATATCTTTGAGAAAATAGAAGCAGAGGGAACATTTTCTAACTCATTTTATGTGGCAAGAATTACCTTAATGCTAAAATGAGGTAAATAATTATAATAAAGAGAAAAGCAGATCAAGATTTCTCACAAATACAGATGGAAAAATGCTCAACAAATATGAGCAAATTCAATCTAACAATGTATAAAAGAAATTATACTTCATGACCAAGCAGAATTTATTCCCGGTATGCAAGGCTGATTCAACACAAAAATCAGTGAAGTCAACCACATCAACAGGCTGAAGAAGAAAAAACCATATGATCATATCAACTGATGCAGAAAAGCATCTGATAAAATCCAGCACCCATTCATAGCAACAACTTTCAGCAACCTAGAAATAGACACCATTAACTTCCTCAACTTGATAAAGAATATCTACAAAAATCCTGCAACTGACATCATTCCTAATAGAGAGGAACTGGACTCTTTTCCCTTAGATGTTCTCTGTGACTACTCCTATTCAACATGATGTTGGAAGTCCTACCTAGTGTGGTAAGATAAGAAAAAGAAATAAAAGTTATATAGATGGAGAAAGAAGACATGACAGTTTGTTTGCAGGTGACATTACTGCCTACACGAAACATCCAAAAGAATAACCTCCTGCAATGAATAAGTGATTATAGTGAGGTCACGGGATACAAGGTAATATAGAAAAGACATTTTTTCCTATTATATTCCCAGTGAACAACTGGAATTTGAAATAGAAAAATTATCTTTTGTAATGGTGGACCTCCAAAATAAAGGAAATACATAGCTGTAAAAATAACACAATATGTACAGGATCTACATGCAAATAAACTGCACAACTCTGATGAAAGAAATCAAAGATGATTCAAATAAGTGGATAGACAGTCCATATTCATGGATTGGAAGACTCCATATTGTTAAGATGTCAGTTCTTCCCAAATCGACATATAGATTCAACACAATTTCAGTTGCTATCCCAACAAGTTATTTTGTAGATATTAGGAAACTAATTCTAAAGTTTATATGGAAAGACAAAAGACCTAGAATAGCCAACACAATATTGAAGAAGAATAACAAAGATGGAGAACACACACTACCTACTTTCAAGACTTACTGAATAGCTACAGTATGACAGCATGGTATTGATGAATGAGCAGACACGTAGATCAATGGGACAGAATAGAGAGCCCAGAAATAGACCCCTACAAAAATAATCAACTTATCTTTGACAAAGGAGCAAAGGTCATTAAATAAAGGATGATAGTTATTTTTTCAACAAATGGTGAACATAGACACAGCCCTTACAATTTGCACAAAATTTAACTCAAGATAGATTACAAACAAATTTAAAATGCAAAACAATAAAACTTCTAATAAAAACATAGTAGAAAATCCAGGTGACTTTGGATTGGACAATATATTTGTAGGTGTGACACTAAAAGCATAATCCATGAAAGAGAAAGTGGATAAGTTGGACTTTATTAAAATTAGAAATTTCTGCCTTGCAAAAAACACTGTTAGGAGAATGAAAAGACAAGTCACAGAGTGGGAGCAAATAGTTACAAAAGACATATCCGATAAAGGACTTGTATCCAAAACATGTAAAGAGTTCTTAGAATTTAGCAATAAGAAAATAAGCTAGTTGAAACATGGGCAGAAGATCTGAACACACATCTCACCAAAGAAGATATACAGATGGCAAATAAACAATTGAAAAATGCTTAACATCATTTGTCACTAGGGACTTTTAAATTAAAACGACAGTGAGGTACACCTGCACGTCTCTTGGAATGGCCGGAATCCAAACAACTGACAATAACAATCGTTGGTGAGGATGTGGAGGAACAGAAACTCTTATTTATCACTGGGGGAATGCAAAATGGTACAAACATTTTGCAAGACAATTCAGCAGGTTTTTAATAAAGTTAAACATAATCTTGCCATATAGTCTGGCAATTGTACTTCTAGATGTTTACCCAACGAATATGAAAACTTATATTCATACAAAGCGTGAATATGACTATTTATTGCAGCTTAATTCATAATTGCCAAAAGCTGGAAGCAACCAAAATGATTTTTAATAAGTGAAAGGATTAACAAACTGTGGTATATCCACACAACAGATTATTATTCAATGATTAAGAAGAAATGAGCTATCAAGCCACAAAAAGACATGAATGAATCTTAAATGGATATTGTTAAGTAAAAGAAGCCAGTCTAAAGGCATACTATATAATTTAAGGTATGTAATGTTTTGTAAGAGACTAAGCTATGGAGTCATTAAACAGACTCTATGGTTGTCAGGGATGCAAAGGGAGGAAGGTTGAGTATATGATGCACATGAAATTATCTTAGGGTGATAAAACCATAATGTAATGGTGAGTACATGACATTACGCATTTGCTAAAACCCATAGAACTTCATAGCACAAAGAGTGAACCTTAATGTATACAAATTTAAAAATTCGTTTAAGAGGTAAGGATATTCCAAGATGGAATGCAGACTGGGGCAAATGAATACAACTGTATTACAAATGTATGATACAACTTAATTGAAGAGATAGGGGAAAAAGATTCTGACCTAAGTAGCTTTGGAAATGGGTGAAAACTATAGAGACGAAAGGATCTGTACATAAAGACTGTAATGCAGCTAGTGATGTTATTTCCCATTGGAGTGCAGGTTAACAATTCTGAAGCCACTGTACATGTATACTGGAACTGGAGAATTAGATATATGGATGGCAAATGATGAGAATCAGGTTTCTCACTCATGGAGTGTAAAGTTATAGACAAGCAAGAGGAGGAATAATCCATGTAGTACTTGGTTAGAGTAGAAGACATTGGTCTATGAACTTAATGTTCAGCTTAATATAGAAACAGATGGATATATCAGAAATGTATATATATAAAATATAAATTATATATACATTTATATGTCATATATTACATATATTTGTGTATATATGTGTGTGTGTATATATATACACATATATATGTAATATATGACACTCTGGTAGCAATGAGCATACCTGCAGCCCAATCTTGGTTTCTAACGCTATTCTTTAATAAAAGGAACCAGGGATCCTGGAGAAGTAATTTATTGTAAGGCTGGGGCAGGAAATATACAAGATGAACCTGGTGCATCTTAATAGTCCCAGAAAATAAGAAAGTGTTCAAAAACACACAGTGATGGAAGTATGTCAAAGGGACATAGGAACCAGCTGAAAGAACTCCTAATGGCCAAAGCAGGAACAAATTGAGCAAGAAAATAAATTAGGTGATACTGCATTTTAACCCAAAATATAAAGTAAAAATATCTATGAGACATAAATAAATGATTGAGTGAATACATGAACAGTATAGAATAGATACATCTCCCCTGTGAAAGAACCCCAAATAATATATATAAATACTTCACGCTTAAGGAGGTGAAACATTCTTCCCCAGCTCTTACATGTGGACTGTGAATAGACTTCCTTCTAAAGAATACAGTATGAAAAGTGGAGAAAAGTTACTTTGCTGTGGAGGAAACACTACCTCAGTCAGATGATCAAGATTAACATCAATAGTGATAAGTCATGTTCATAGCTTGTACTCTGGATCTGATGTGGCAAGAATGGCACTTTGCCTCTATAAAAATCTTCCTGCCAGGAAAATCATAACTCTAGTATAACCATGAGAAAAATATTGAACAAATCTAAATTGAAGAATTTCTACAAGATACTAGACCAGGACTTCTCAGGTTTTAATGTTAAGACCATTAAAACCCAGGAAAGTCTGAGAAACTGCCACCATCTAGAGGAACGTAAGGAGACATGATGACTGAATGCAATGTTGTGTCCTGGATAATATCCTGTCACAGAAAAATGACCTTAGGTAAAAGCTTAAGATATCTGAATAAAGTGTGGACTTTAGTTGATAATAATGTATTAATATTGGTTTATTAGTTGTGACAAGTATATTAATGTAAGAGGTTAGCAGTAGAAACTGGGCATGAAGGGTGAGAGAACTACCTATACTATCCATGCAAATTTTCTGCAAATAGAAAACGAAGTTTACTAAAAAAAGATAACTTTTTAAAAAGGTGGTGGAGGGGAAGGGAAGGAAGGCAAAAATTAAAAGATGTTCAGCCCTATAGGAGAAGCTAGTCAGAAGCACAGATGTGAAAGGGTCCCCAAAAGCAGAGATTTGCCTGTCAGAAATGGGTCAATTCCAAGGAATCTTTGTAAAACTGAGTATGAATGCAAAGGCACTGCCCTGGAAACCAGCCAGAAGGAGTTCAGTGAGACTTTTATGGTCTATTTAGTTAGTGTCTACTTAGTGCTAGGCACTTTATAGACATTTTCTTATTGACTCCCTCAACAACTATGTGAAGCAGTTACTCTTTTATTCTTTGTGCAGATGAAGAATTGAGATCCAGAAAAGATGTGTGTCTTGAAGGCTACAGCAGAGACTGACTGGAGTTGGAGCCCAGCTCTGTCTAAATCCAAGTTCCTCATACAGCTTAATAGTTTCCATTTACTGAGCACGTGAACTATCATCCAGGCCCCATGACAAATGCTTTAAATACATTTTCGCATAAAATTCCTGATTTGGGTTGTAGATTCTATCATGATCCCCATTTTGCAGATGACGAAAGACTCTCTAAAGGCTTATCTACAAGTTCTTCAAAGTCCCATAAACAGGACATGGTGGTGCAGATATTCAAATACAGGTTCTTTGATTTCCAAAACCCAAGTGTTAAACCACTAGCCTGTATCACTTTCCATTATGATGACTGGAGGTTTTCCCTGAGTGGTGTATGGTTTCCCCTGAGTGGAGTATGACCTATTAGGTCTGTCTCGGAACTACTTCCTCTAAGGCTAGGTTTGACTAGAAGGACCAAGTGACCATTGAAGCCCTGCTCACTGTTCTCATCTCTCTTAGTATGGAGATCTATGTTTCACTCTGGAAGGCCAGCCTGCTGAGAGCATTGCTACAGTGAACACCCAGGCACTCTCCTGCTTCAGCTCAGCAAAGAAGCAGCAATTTCTTCAACTGCCATCTGCAGACCTCTGGAATGGATCTTTAGATAAAGTCCTTTAGCAACATCTCAACATAATCAAATTGTACATTTTACTGTGGCTTCAGATGCCCAGAGTGTGGCCTGCAGTGAAAATGATGTCTATGACACACAGGGTGAAAACGACTAGTAATGGCCTCTGAAAAACAGGTGAGCTCCTAGCTCTGCAGACACTGCAAGCCATTTAAGATCTGCCAATCGTATTTGCTTGGCAATGCAGGATGCAGGAAGCAGATTCAATACACATAAAGAAAGCCAAGGGCAGGGCGTGGTGGCTCATACCCGTAATTCCAGCACTTCAGGAGGTCGAGGCGGGTGGATCACGTGAGGTCAGGAGTTCAAGACCAGCCTGGCCAACATGGTGAAACCCCGTATTTACTAAAAATACAAAAAATTTGCCAGGTATGGTGGCAGGTGCCTGTAATCCCAGCTACTTGGGAGGCTGAGGCAGGAGAATCACTTGAACCCGGCAGGCAGAGGTTGCGGTGAGTCGAGATCATGCCATTGCACTCCAGCCTGGGCAACAAGAATGAAACTCTATCTCAAAAGAAAAAAAATTGAAAGCCAAGGACTCAAAGCTCATGAGAATGATGCCTAGGATATTCTGTACCTGTGTGCCTGAAGCAGGCTTCAGAAGACAGCTAGGGCTTTAATCCTAGACAGAGGACACAGGAGAAAATTCTTTAGCAAACATCACCATCCTGAACATGGCCAAAACATTGGGGATTAGTTAACTCTGGCAGTGATATGCCAGGATGTTTTCCACTAACGTTTTCCAAAATATCAGTGAGCTGCTTCCAAGATTGTGTTGAGCAAAGGGTTAGTCTTATGCTGTGACCCTGCTGTGTGGTAATGGCAATGTAATTTCAGTTTGCAACAGATACATTATATTCTAGAGACATTATCGCTCTTCCTTGGGAAATGCTGTTACATAACAGTGTTGGGGCTTAAATTGTAAGCTGTGGCAATAGCCACATTTAATATGGGGATGTGCTTGTATTTTTAAAATTTTGTAGGTTGGAATTGGTGAAATGGTATTCTTATGTGGCCTGTTAATTCGCTGGCTTTTTGAGAAAATGGAACACATGAGAGACTAGGTGGGAAGGTGGTGTCCTCACTTCCAGGGGAAGGTGGAGCAGGCCACAGCTGCTGAAGAAGGAGTACAAAGGTGCTTTTGCCTTGAGTGTGACTGCTCTGGCTGGGGTGAGCTGAAATGAAAGCAAGTGGTGGAAGGAAAAAATTTGCATATATTTTGGAATTTTACACATGGCAACAGGGGATAGAAAATTGATTTCTTTAGAATTTGGATTCTTCTGTATCAACAAGGGAAGGACTTGGAAGAAGGAGAAGGAATACAATGTTCAATTTTATGGTCCAGTTTGGGACATTTTATTATGTAGGCATTGTGTTCTTTGGACTATGTTGTTATCATCTGCTGCATATTGTTTAACACTGTCTGGCGAGCTTGATTGGACAACATGGCTGGGCATTATTTAAGTTGGGAAATAGGATAGCGGTGACTTCTTGGCCTACTGCCTCAAATGGTGTAGTTGAGGTTCCAGATATATCTTGGCATGAACGGAAAATTGGAGGGGCTCTTGTGCCAGATTGCTGTGTTTAATGGAGACTGACGAGACTCCTGTGTGAACTCACCCCGATGGGAGAAGGAGCCAGGCTAGTTCATGTGTCTAGAACAAAAGCCTTAGTTGTTGGCTGAGAGTCCTTATGTTTTCTCCTAGCCCAGTTCCCATTTCACTCATCCATTCATTTAAAACACTTTTACTGAGGCATTAATATGTAGCAGTCACTGTGTTATGTGTATAATTCCAACAGTGAACAGGATAGAGACAATGAGTATTTGTATTCTGTGGACATTAGGGAGGCTGAGAGTAAAATCGGAAAGAGCTGGTGTTCTGAACAGTCTGGCAGATACTGGAGCGTAGGTAGTTTGCCTTCTCTAAAACCAGGTGTGGAATGGAGAATGGTCACCCCATAACCCAAAGCTGACCTCTTTGGCCCTTCTGCACCATAAGGACTCTGAGGTATTGTTGGTACTTTCTGGTAAAGCAAGAGGAGATAATATCCAGCAAAGCAGACATCTCTGGCTCTAGGAGAGCATAAAAGGAGACCATAGCACCTGCTGGGTCAGTGACAAAGAGCACCATGCTTGGCAGACGTGCAGGTGAAAACACAGGCCCAGCAGAGTGGTAATGTGGAAGATGCAGGGTCTGCAGTACCCTGAGGAGTAGTGGTAAAGAACTGGGATAAGTGCTGGAGGAGCAACAGTCATAGAAGGAAAATGCTTCATTGTGAGTATATTTGTGAGATTCCCTGAAACCACCCAGAGACACTGGAGAGATTTCGCAGGACAGGAATGTGTTTTCTTGTTTTTGATTTTTGCTGCTAATATAACCTCACACACACTTACAAACTGTTGAGCTGTGGGACAGCTGGATTATAATACATATAATGAGAAAATCTACACAAAACTACCCTCTACTACTAGTGTCACAACCACCGTAATTATTGCTATTAATGAATGCTTGCCAGGGGCTAGGAACTGAGCCATGATCAGTAAGTATATTAAGGCATAATCCTTAGAAAGATTCCAAAAGACTTGTTCTTTTGGCCCAGATGGAACCAGATTTATCTTTCTATCTGAAATAACCAAAAAAATGGAGAAAATACATGAAATAATGGTTTTCAATACATATATAATGGTTTTCAATACCATTATTTCATATATTTCAACAGAGGAGAGTAATACCTGAAAAATGAGAAAAAAACAAGGTAATCCAATGATTGCCCCAGCTTTCTGGCCATGGGACGGGGAAGGGGAACTTGGGTAGAGCCCAGCAGACAACCTGAGTTAAGGAGGCTGCAAATCTGAGAAGATCAGAACAATTAGAGTGTATGGAACAGTGCACCAACAAGGAAAAAGCTGCACATAGAGAGACATCCAGATACCTGCAGAGGGTCTCTCTCAACTACTTAACTGAGCACTGATCAGTACATGTGTAAGAGGTTAACAACTAAGGCCAGTAAAAGAATCACCCAAAAGGATTAGAGGTTACAGTGCCCAGTGTTCACACATGGCTGGGAATATGCCTGTTCGCAATAGTCAGACAGGAAAATATAATGATTTGAAAGGTGTTAGGTAGATTTCAGAAGAAATCTCCTTTAATAAGAATAATTAGCTCTAGATAGCAGTGGTCCCACTTACCAAATCTTTAAAATGAAGCCTGAAAGGGTCAAAGAGTTTCTAAGTAACTTAACTGCATCCTCAAACAAATCTCAAGAATACTTACAGGAATACAGAAATATCCAGCACCCAACAAGGTAAAGTGACAATGTCTGACATCCAATAAAAATTTATCAGACGTGTAAAGAAGGAAAATACAAACCAGAATGAGGAGAAAAATTTGTCAACTGAAATCAGTTCAGAACTAATACACACAAGCGCATTAAAAGAGTTGTAAATGTATTTCATGTGTTCAAAAAGTTAAGGAAAGACAGAAAATACTGAAAAGGTCAAAATTGAGCTAAAGATGAAAATTACAGTGTGCAAGATAAAAAATACACTAGATGGAATTAAGAGAAGATTAGACATTGCCGAATGAAAGATCCAGAAATGATCTAAAATGAAACAGAGACTACTGATAACATTATCCATTTATAATACAACATGATGAATCCTAAAATAATTATGCCAAGTAAAAGAAATCACACACACATACACACACACACACACACACACACACACAGTATGATTCCACTCATAAAATTCTGGAAAATGCAAAAGAAGCCTGCAGATGTGGAGGACAAGAAAAGGTGGGAGAGGGTTACAAAGTGGAGGATAACACTTTTGGAAGTAATGTTTGTGTTTATTCTCTTGGTTTTGATGATAACTTCATGGGTGTATACGTATATCAAAACTTAACAAATTGTACACTTTAAATGTTTGAAGTTTAACTACTATATGCTAATTATACCTCAATAAAATGAAAAACTTTTAAAGGCATTAGAAGGTATTATCATATATATTTAAAGATGAGGAAATTGATATCCTGGGAAGTTAGTTGACTTACCTAAAACCAAATGGTTTATCAGACAGTGACCAGGATTCTCAATTCTTTATGCCTTTTAGTGGCATTGGATGGCAACATGAAAGCTAACATCCCTTGATCATATTTTCTGAAAGGATTGCATTTAAAACATATCTATAATCAACAGTGAGCATTTGTTGTTGGACCCTCTCTAATATACATCTACTGACCACCATCTGACATACTGCAAATATATTAATTTGTTAAATGTCAATCTTCCCACCCCCTGGCCAATAGAAAAAGAACAGGAATTGTGCTTAGTACATTATTTATATTGAATATTTCTTATATATTTATCTCTGTCCATACCTCTTTCCCTCTTGTCCCAGCTGGCACTTTGGTGACCAAATATGCATAAACTCCAGTGGTTTTACAGAGACACAACTTGTCTCTTATAAAACCATTGGAGTTTTGCCTCATGCTTGCATCTGGTGGCTCTTGCCTCATGCTCTAGAGTTTTATTGTTGCTGCTTCTGCAAGACACCCATTCAAGTAACATGTATTACTTTGAAGTGCATGTTTCCTTCATGGGATGAACCTTTTTAGTGGGAGATGGGATTCAGTGGATACATTTTCTCTCATCACTTCCTAATGGATGGACCTTATATTACTTCTCAGGGATGGTCCTGCAGGATCGAGTAATCAGCTTCACTTAGTGGTGGCAAATAAAATGCTCCTGTATTCACTTCCTTACCTTTCCAGCTTTACTCTCTTTGACCCTCATTCCTACCACCTGAGATTGAACTCCTTAAGTAAGTAAAGCACATAAGCCCCTTGCATCAGGCTCTCTTTCCTGCTTTAAAAGCTGGCACTAGCAGTGGTTCAAAGGAGTCAACTCCTGGATGACATTTTGGAGCTATGCTATCCCATGCATTGGATGAGAATAAAAATTTTTATGCCAGTAATAAGTGGGATAGTGGTGACTTCTGAAAGGCAGTGGCATTATAACAACTAAAATTTTCACTTAGGTTTCCTTGGGATGAAGTGCAGACACAAAGTGAAGTGTTATAATATATGGTGGCTATGGCTTTTGAACAGTACGGGGGCAATGATAATTATAGGAATTGTATAATGTAATGGTTTAAAAAACCTCATTAGAGCCTTAAAAATGACAATCTCAGAACAGCCAACTGATAAATTATGTTGTGGAAATCAGAAATTCCTATGGAAGCTTTCAAAGAGATGTTCATCTCTGTAGTCACAGGGCAGGCTGTGATGAGATCAGGCCCAGCATTTAATTGTAAGGGCGTTGAGTCTGCAAAGGGAACAGAATGTGTAGCTGAACAAGTCTCCCATGTCATGGTCATGTCTTGTATGAAAAAATAGTGGAATCCTGAGACTTGGGAGAAGGCAGTTTGGTAGATGAGCCAGAAGATCTTGAATTCTCAGATTGCTTTGAACTTTCTGGAATGGCAAAGGATTTCCATCCTTTGTTAGAGGACAGAAGACTCCTCTTTCCTGCAGATTGTGCAATGACCTCACCTGAGGTAGGCACCTCACAAAGTTCTGCTTGTTTTTCACAACATTTTCTCTCACTCCTCCAACCCCAATTCATTTAGGCCATTAACAAAGGCCAGATGTCAACACATCCTAAGTAGAGAAGTACAGCTCTTTTACAGGACAATATAGCTTATAGTGTGAAAAAAGTCCTTACTTAATATGTATTAGCAGGGACTAGAACACATGTGTCCATGAATCTTATGGGTGTTGAACCATAGAAGAATGTGATGAGATAGAAATTTATTGTTGGGACACTTGCCCATGAATTAGGATTCAATGGTTTGACAGGGACACTTGCATTTGAAATTGATCACAATAGTTTGCTGGGATGGCCCTTTGAAGCCTATGTATGACAATGGATTACAGCTCACAGAGATTTTTGAAGTGTGGTCCCAGACCAGCAGATTTAGCATCACCTGGGGACATGAAATTCCTCTACTGAATCAGAAATGCTGGAGTGGACTCCTACAATCTATGTTTTAATAAGCCCTCCAGGTGATTTGGATGCTCACTAAATCTTGAAAACCACTGGCCTGTAATAATAAGGTGGAGAAACCAGAATTTCTTTTGCACAGTATTTAAGGAAAGAGTCGGGGGCTCAGGGAGATGGAGCTGTTAGAATGGGTTTATTAAGTAAGACACACGAACCATGTTGGATATGTTCCCTTGGGGGGTTCTAAGTGCACCCTTTCCTTAAGGCAATACAGATGGCACAGGCGAGGGGAACACTAGAATCTTTTCAAAAACTTGGTGGTGGCTGTCATCTGTGGGATGGGGTTAACTATGGGAGATGCTCTCATGAACCTGGGCTCCCTAATGCCAATGGGATGATAAGGTTATAGGATGATGGAGGCAGGTGGCAACACTTAGGGTCAGAGGTTGCTATAATAGGCAAGCGGTAATTGGGGTGCGTTGACTTACAGGGGTTTGTAGAAATGACTAAACAGATCATGGTAATGGTGGGGAAGGGCGGTGTGCAGTGATAGAGGGACAGCGGATGAGAGTGTTGCTCCATTTGTAAAATAAGAAAAAAGGCCATCTCAGCTGCCACAGTGGAAAGCCAGTCCTTCACCTGTTCCAGTTCACAATCCCAGAGTCTGCTCTGTGAATAGAAGGCCACATCCACTCAGTAAAAACCTTGTGGTATAATTGCATGTATGTATGGTAAGTATCTCACAGACCCTTCTCCACAGTGACCTGCAGTCATTTGCCAGGTTAACTGCATGCTTTAAAAAGGGGAATACGAGATTAGCTCTGGAGTCTGAGCTGATGCTGATGCCAGGGGTACCTGCATCATCATGGTCTTTGAACCTAGAAAATGTTCACCACAGCAGCCCCATCCCGAATCAGTCTCAGCTTCCTTACAGTTAGATCTTCTCCCCATTTCCTGCCCATATTCCCCAAGACCACTACCAAAAAAATGATGCACTATTTCAGCTAACTTATATCTTCCTCATGCCTGCCCATAAGAGGGTCTAAATTGATTACTAAGTCACCTACTTTATCTCAGGTGAGACAGAGCTCAGTAATGTTAGAAGTCTCTCTTTGACAGGGTTGGGCTGATCAGCATAAAGTTATGTTATTCTCAACATTACACTTAAGTGTGACTTCTGCTGCTCTTTTCTCCAAAGATAGAAAATAGTAATTGCCCATTCGCTGTTATTCTTTCCTTCTGGCAGGTTTCAGAGGTTAGGACAACGACAAGGAAAGCTACCCAGGCAACAGTTTTTCTGGATGGTCCAGTCCCAGGCCCATAGCCCTGGGCATTAGGAGAGGGAACACTCAGTTTCGCCACCCCTAGCAATGAGGACTGGTTGGCAGGAAGCCAAAGTAATATGGCTTTGCTTATGATTATTACCTACACTGAGCTCACCAGGACCAGCATGTGAAGTGGCAGGTGTGTAGTATCCCAGCAGCTCCCAATCAGGCTCACTTGGATTTGTAAACGTCAGAAAACCCAAGCCACTTCCCACCAAGGTCTCCATATTGGCTCTGTTCAGCTTTCATGTTATCATTACGTGGAGGTGGTTGTTTGTTGTCCTTAGTACTCTGCAGTGATGACCTTCTGTAGTGATGACGCTGGCTGATTTTCCTTGAGATGTGTGCAGACCGTAATGGACTTCTGTCATCTAGAAATCTCCTCCCTATGGCATTTCTTTCACCCCAGTTGATATTAAACCAGCATATATCGTTTTCCACTGTCCTTGTACTTTTCATTCTGTGGCAGAGCCTATTATTTTCCAGCTTATGTTTGCTTATAGCTAAAGTATTTTCAGACATATTTGTGTATTTCCTTTTATTCTTCATCGATGAAAGTATTATGAAGGAAAAGTCCTATACACAGACAGACCTTGCTGTACATTTCCTCATCCACCAAGTCTGGCTGATCATAAACACAGTTTTAAGAGATACCCTATATACAGATGAAAATGAGGATTTATAAGGTTCACAAAAGAGCAGAGTAGATACCTCACTGTGCAGACTTCTTTGACCAGTTTTCCTGGTTAAGTGCAGAAATACAAGTGCTGGTTGAGCATCTCTTGAGAATTCTGGGAAGCAAGTCAAAGGTATCATTCTAGCCCTTAAGGATCTCATAGTTTAGCTAGGGAAGGACTGAGGGAGTATACAAATAGAAAAATAATAGAACTGTGTATAAGGTACCTAATAGGGGACAAATGAAGACATCTTTGAGGCAGGGATGCTTGAGCCAGATTTTGAAGACAGATAAAGTGGGAAAGCTAATTTGCTTTTTTTGCTAAGATATGGTTTCACTCCACCTTCAAATAACAAGGAGGAAGCAATAAGTAAACACTTATCTGCCAATCTCTCTCTCCATTCATGATCTTGTTTAAACCTCCAACATCCCTGTAAAGTAGATAAAATCAACTAGCAGGAAGAATGGGATATGACAACCACAGGCAACAGCATGATGTCTGTTGAGAAACACAGGTAGATAGTTTTGGTGGGGTTTAAAATATCAGTGGGAAGGGTGAAAGGAAATGAAGCTGGAGAAATAGGCAGGACCAAGTCACAGATTGTATTATATACCTAGAAGCACAGCCTTTATTCTCTTGGCCAGTGGTTTTCAAAATGTTCCTGGATCAGCAGCATCTGCATCACCTGAGAACTTGTTAGAAGTGTAGATTCTCCACCCCTACTGCAGCAGCTGAAGGAGAGACTCTGGGGATATAGTTGGAAATCTTAATTTTAACAAGATCTCCAAGTGAGTCTGATGCACACAGATGTTAGAACCTCTGCTTTAGGGGTTGAGGAGCCACAGCATGTTGTGAGCATTGGGAAGCACATAGTTTAAAAAGATCTCTCTTACAGCAATGTGGAAGCAGGATTGGAAGGGGCAAGACCTGTGACAGAGTCAGCAGTTGGAAGAGTGCTCCAACCGTCCAGTTGAGAAATGACCAAGATCTAAGCAGGGCAAAAACAGAGGAACTGGGGAGAAGAGCACAGGGGTGAGAGGTGAAAAATTTTGGCAGACTTTGAGGCCAGCTGGATTTGGAAGGTGAGAGTCAGGGCACATTTGCTGCTGTGACTGAGGTTACAGTGAAATGGCCCAGTATGGTCAGGCCAGCTAATAGGGAGGGGGACATTCTCCAGTGCGCCTTAACACCCATGTGCTCATTAGCTATGTCTTCCCCTTGACCTTCACAGTGAGGAAGCGAGAGCTCTTTCTGAGTCATCAGAACTACTTCACAAAGATGAGTGATTATTCCAGACAGAGGAAACATCTCAAAACCAGTAGTGCTAATGAAAAGAATGTGTAAAGTGTATGTGTGTGTATGCACAGCACGTTCTAGGGAATGCTGTGGTATGGGATTTCTGTTTGGATTCCAATTATTTTGTTATCTTCCTGGTACCTGCATTTGTATGCAATAGGTGATGGGGTGAGGTGAGTAACTGAACTATTAGTACTTCATGGTCTCCGCCTCTGTGTATTTGATTTCCAGCAAACAATGCAGATAGGTAAGTATGAGAACTTTTGAGGGGCATAGGGAGTGTCGAATACTTCAGTTATTGGTTGGTTTAGAGACTTAAACATCTCTTGTAGAAATGTTCCAAAATTCTGGCTGTAAGCCACTGAATGTGACCGTGCTGCTTGATTGTTCCAGAATGGGGTTCCTGAGAGTCATATTAACAGTCTATTGTATTTCCTTAAAATGTCCTGTCATGGGTTGAATTTTGTCCCCCGAAAGAGATATTCAAGTCCTAACCCCAGTGTCTGTGAACGTGACCTTGTTTGGAGATAGGATGTTTGCAAATATAATCAAGTTAAAATGAGGTCAAGCTTGATTAGGGTCAGCCCTAATCCCCTGACTGTTGTCTGTATAAGAAGGGGGAAATGTGGATGCAGATGCAGGCAGAACAGAGAGAACATCATATGAGTATGGGATCCGCGATTGGAGTGATGCACTTACGAGCCAAGGAACATCAAGGTTATAAGTTAGGAAGAGATAACTAAAGAGTCTCTCCTGGCCAACACCTTGATTTTAGACTTCTGCCTCCAGAACTGGAAGGCAATACATTTCTGTTGTTTAAAGCCACCAAGTTTGTGGCAATTTCTTGCTACAGCACAATAAATGAGTACATGTCCCAAATCTTTAACAGGTTTAAGATACATAATTCCAACTTCAAAACAGAAACGTAAAAAAGCAACAACAACCAGAGATGATTTGAAACTTACACAAAACAGACTTTTAAATCAGGGGAGTTGGGGAAATGGAAGAGGAGACTCCTGTGTGTAAAATACGAAGAAAATGGATAATGTTTTTTTTTTCTCAAATTGCCCAAAAGTGCAATAGGCTGGCTTCTTCTAAGATGGAAGGAAAAATTCTCTGTAACTTTCAGGGAAAATAAGGACAATCAGAGAACTCTCCTGTTCTGTTCTGTGACAGCCTATCACCAAATGAGAGATGGAGAATAATAGAAAAGACAGTGATGATATAAAATGGGCCCCAGCCATGGAGCATTGCTGGATTAACTCCAGCAGCATTTGTGTACGTTGTCATGTCAATAAAATTACTGAAATTGAAACCTGAAATTGAACAGAGTGTGAAAGAAAGAAGATATTACTCAAGGGACTGAAGCAGTAAATATTCCCATTAAGGGAAGGTGATATCATGGAAAGTTTCTGTGGTTTGTGATGCCATTGAAGTCCAAACAAAGCAGGTATAATTTCATTGTTTCCCTCTGTGGCATTTTTTTTTTTTGCAGAATGGAGCACTTGGTTGTAATAAAATTGTGCTCCTGAGAAGTGAAATCAAAGTTCACAGATGCATCAGTAGGTTGGAGTGCATATTCATTTATTCACAAGCCTTGTGGGGCTGCTTTTTCTCAGCCAGGAGATGTGAGCTTTCTTTATGCACCAGCAGGAAGTTGATGGGAAGAACAGGCTCTGGGTTTCTCATTCTCGGACAAGGAAGAAAGCTGAGCCTGAACGTGACTGAGGTCAGCTCAGTGAGGTTGACTTGGCAGTGTGGCTGGAAATCCACCTCTCATCTCACCTCTCCTTGTTTAACTGTGGGATAATTCCTTTTTACCTACTCTACAATCCATGCGACCCTCACTAGATGCCCCCAGGCAACCCCTCTCTTTTTCTGCCATCTTAGGCCAAGGTTAGGGTGCACCATTCCTGAGGCTGAGTCTGAGAACTACTGTAGGCCAGTTCCCTTTTTATAGTCAAGAAAGCTCGTCTGCCAGCTGTTTTCATCCCCAGCAGTCTGCGAGCTTAGCTGGAAGACTGATATCCTCACACCCCATGTGGCAGGGCATTAGGAGCTCTGCTGATGATCTGTCCATAGGGTAAGCTCCTGACTCAAAATATACAGACAGCAAAACCACTGCCAATGTTTCCCCTTGGAGATTGCTTTGTATTGAAAGAATTCACAGCCTGCTTAAAGTTCTCATCTTCTTACAGAAACAAGTCAAAAGGAAACAGAACACAGCATCTAATCCATCATTAGATACATCTATAAAAAGCCCAGTGGTGTCAAACTGGTGAGGAAGACCTGTTTTGTCTTTCCTGGGGATGCTGAGCTCAAGATGACTTGGCTGAACTCTTGGAACACAGTAGGAGGTTGTTCCTATTATGATTCTTATTTTATAATGGAAACTGAACTTTAGAGATGTTAAAACATTTGACCAAGTTGGCAGAGTTAGAATTAGAACCTGGGTGTATATCTTGCCCAAGTCAAGAGGTCAAGAGCACCACTATGCCACATTGCTACTCATGAACTGCAATTTTTGGGAAAGTGCAGAATGTCCGGGCTGGGTGACAGTCTTAGTCTGTTCAGGCTGCTATAACAAAATACCATACACTGAGTAGTCTATAAACAAAATAAGTTTATTTCTCATGGTTCCAGAGTCTGGGATGTCCAAGATCAAGGGGCCAGCAGATTTGATGTCCCATGAGGGCCCGTTTTCTAGCTTATAGATGGCAACTTTTTGCTGTAACCTTACATGGTGGAAGGAGCAAGGCAACTTTCTAGAGCCTCTTTAATAAGAGCACGAATCCCACTCATGAGGACTTCATCCACATGACCTAACTACCTCCCATTAGACCCATTTCTTAATACTCTGATTTTGGGGATTAGGATTTTAACATATGAGTTTTAGGAGGACACAAACATTCAGACAATAACAGTGATTTTAGGGGTCCTCCAAGCAACTCTGCTGCTGGTGTGTAAAGCTCCTCTACAGCACTGCTGGAAAGTGGTTGTCTGGATTCTGCATGCTTACTTTTAGTGCCAGAGAATGCACCATCTCTTTGGATAGCCCATAATGTATATTCAGTCATACATAAGCAAAATACCACTATTTTGGTTGTGATTTGAGATTTGCCCATGTGTAACCTCTACCCATTCATTCTGTCCTCAGGGACCACAGAAAATAATCCCAATGCTTTGGCAGACTGTGGAGCATTTAAGAACAGGCTTTGGCTCTCAATAAATCTTCATTTTTTATTCAGTCTTTGAACAAGACCTCATCCATAATGGTTTCCAGAAATTTTGCTTTTCTTGGAACATGCTACAGTTTGCTGAAGTCCCTTTGTAAGTGTGGGAAACATAATTTGAACACACAATATTCCAGGTGTAATTTGGCCAAAAAATAACAAGGTGAGACTCTTGCATTCTATCTTTTTGCCACCTTTGGGTCCTGGAAGTCAGCCTGGTATTGACTAAGTTTCACATGAGATTAACTTGGACTCTGCTCTGAGTTGCAACCTGAGATAACCCAGGAATACCTTTACACTATTGATGAATAGAGCAATTTTATGAGCACAGGCCATGGTAAAAGTGCTCAGCCCTTTGCATATTTCATTGACCAACCTTTGTAAAGACATAAACAGCTCTTGGTTCAAATTGAACTCATTAAAATCCAACATCCCAATTGGTGTTATAAATGTTGCTATAGAGATACCTCCTCCATGGCTATTTGCCAGGGACCATCACATAAACCTATAGATAAAACAATCTTATCAGTTCTAATACATTGGTTAGAGCAAATACTGTGGGTATAATATATCCATTTTGGACACAGCTTATAGTTTTCTATAAGTTATCCAGTTCAGGAGCAAGAACCATTGAAAAGTCTAGAAATTTGTAAGAAATATGTTATCTTCAATTCCACGTGTTTATGTTCTTCCAAATGTCATCTTACCTTTTCCTCTGAATCAACAGTGCAGTATCTCTTCAGAGTCATTGTCTCCTCACTTTATGATGGTTCTAACTGGAAAATGTCTACTAAGATTTTTTTTTCTGAAGTACTTCTGTGAATTTTGGAAGAGCAAACCATTTTTTTTTTTTTTGCTAAGATATGGTTTCACTCCACCTTCAAATAACAAGGAGGAAGTAATAAGTAAACACTTATCTGCCAATCTCTCTCTCCATTCATGATCTTGTTTAAACCTCCAACATCCCTGTAAAGTGGATAAAATTATTTCTATTCTATTTCTCTATTTTGTAGAGAAATCTGAGAAACTGAGGCTCAGAAAGGCAGGATGACTTGCCCAAGGCAAAGTACTGACAGAGTCAGTCTTCAAACTCTTGTAAACTAATTCTAGGTATAGTTCATTCCACTACCCCCAGATTGTTTTACTGTTCCAAACTGTAGTCCTCTAAAGCAGTTTGAAAGAGGCCAATCATTTGCTCCTCAGAGGCAGGGTTTCCTCAGCAGAAACATTCTATTGTGATAATAGAATAATTTCCATGAACTAATGTTGGGATTCATCTTAAAGTTAATCAAGGAGGACTAACATAAAGTTACTCATGCCACTGCAATTACTTTATCTAAATAAGATATGCTACTTTGGCTTCACTTTTCTCACTAGGTCAAATCAAACCAATGACTTTTAAGAATCTAAAAGTATTTTTGTTTAGAAAACAGGATAAAGTAAAATATTTCACTGAGCTATACGAAGATATTTTTGTCAATCGATATTAATACAAATCTTTTGGATTCAAGATTTAAAGATAGAGACAGAATGGGTGAAAAAATGCTTGCTGAGTTTGACTGAACGGCAAACTAGCAAAATGATTTGTGGTGGAAAGTGTTTCAAAATGTCACAGAATACAGAAAATCTCTAAATCTTTGGGTTAGGATTCTCTTAGAATTTAGGGTCTGGGTCAGGGGTTCCCAACTTTTCAGGGCAAGTCAGGTAATGTCAGTATGTGAGAGAGGTGGTATAAGTTTTTTCTTTTTTTTTATTATGGTAAGATACACATAAAATAAAACTTATCATTGATAGTGTAAAGGTATTCCTGGATCATCTCAGATTGTAACTAAGAGCAGAGTCCAAGTTAATCTCATGTGAAACTTAGTCAATTCTAGGCTGCTCACTGGCATAATACTGAGTAACCATCACAACCATCCATGCCCATAATTCCTCTCATCTTATAAAATTCAAACTCTGTGCCTGTTAAACTCTAACTCCCCATTCCTCTTTCCTCACAGCCCCTGGCAACCACCATTCTATTTTCTGTCTTTATTATTTTGATTACTCTGAGTACTTCCCATAAGTGGAATCACACAGTATTTGTCTTTTTGTGACTGGCTTCTTTCACTTAGCATAATCTCCTCAACGTTCACCCATGTTGTAGCACATTGCAGAGTTTTCTTCCTTTATAAGGCTGAATAATATTTCATTGTATGTACATACCACATTTTGTTTATCCATTCATCTATTGATGAATGCTTGAGTTGCTTCCATGTATTAGCTATTGTGAACAATGCTATTATGAAGATGGGTTACAAATATCTCTTCAAGACCCTGCTTTCATTTATTTTGGGTATATACACATTTATTTTGGGTATATACACATAAGTGGACCTGCTGGAGCATATAGTAATCCTATTTTTAATTTTTTGAGGATGGGTATAGAAAACCATGGTATATGCGGTTTTCTTTTTATTTTTTAAACTTTTATTTTAAGTTTGGGGGTACATGTGAAGGTTTCTTACATGGGTAAACTCATGGCATGGGGGTTTGTTGTACAAACTGTTTCTGTAAAAAGGTATTAAGCCCAGCACTCAATAGTTATCTTTTGTGCACCTCTCCCTCCTTCCAACCTCCACCCTCAAGTAGACCCCAGTGTCTGTTGTTCCCTTCTTTATGTTCATGATTTTTCATCACTTAGCTCCCACTTATAAGTAAAAACGTGTGGTATTTGTTTTCTGCTTCTGTGTTAGTTTGCTAAGGATAATAGCCTCCAGCTCCACCTATATTCCCACAAAATACATGATATTGTTCTTTTTGATGACTGCATAGTGTTCCATGGTGTTTATGTACCACATTTTCTTTATCCAATCTGTCATTGAGGGGAATTAGGTTGATTCCATGTCTTTGCTGTTGTGAATTGTGCTGCAGTGAACATTTGCATGCATGTGTCTTTATGATAGAATGATTTATATTTCCTCTGGGTTTATGCCCAGTAATGGATATATTGCTGGGTTGAATGGTAGTTCTACTTTTAGCTCTTTGAGGAATCACCATACTGCTTTCCACAATGAACTAATTTACACTCCCACCAACAGTGTGTAAGTGTTCCCTTTTCTTTGCAACCTTGCCAGCATCTGTTACTTTCTTAACTTTTTCGTAATGGCCATTTAGACTGGGGTGCGATAATGTCGCATTGTGGTTTTAACTTGCATTCCTCTAATGATCAGGGATATTGAACTTTTTTTCATACGGTTGTTGGCCACATGTATGTCTTCTTTTGGAAAGTGTCCATTCATACCCTTCGCTTACTTTTTTAAAGGGATTGTTTGTTTTTCTCTTGTAAATTTGTTTAAGTCCCTTGTGGATGCTGGATATTAGACCTTTGTCAGATACATAGTTTGCAAATATTTTCTCCAATTCTGTAGGTTGTCTGTTTACTGTGTTGATAGTTCCTTTTGCTGTGCAGAAGCTCTTAAACTTAATTAGATCCCACTTGTCAATTTTTGCTTCTGTTGCAATTGCCTTTGGTGTCTTCGTCATGAAATATTTGCTGGTTCCTATGTCCAGGATGGTATTGCCTAGGTTGTCTTCCAGGGTTTTTATAGTTTTGGGTTTTACATTTAAGTTTTTAATCCATCTTGAGTTGATTTTTATATATGGTGTAAGGAAGGAGTCCAGCTTTGATCTTCTGCATATGACTAGCCAGTTACCCCAGCAGCATTTATTGAGTAGGGAGTCTTTCCTTTATTGCTTGTTTTGTCAGCTTTGTTGAAGATCAGATGGTCATAGGTGTGTAGCTTTATTTCTGGGTTCTCTATTTTGTTCCATTGGTCTATGTACCTGTTTTTGTACCAGTGCCATGCTGTTTTGGTTACCATAGCCTTGTAGTATAGTTTGAAGTTGGGTAACGTGATGCTTCCAGCTTTTGTTCCTTTGCTTAGGTTTACCTTGACTATTTGGGCTCTTTTTTGGTTTCATATGCATTTTAAAATAGTTTTTCATTATTCTATTAATAATTATGTTAGCAGTTTGATAGGAATAGCATTGAATCTATACATTGCTTTGGGCAGGGTAGCCATTAAATGAAATTGATTCTTCCTATCTATGAGCACGAAATGTTTTTCCATTTGTTTGTGTCTTCTCTGATTGCTTTGAGCAGTGTTTTACAATTCTCACTGTGGAGATCTTTCACTTCTCTGGTTAGCTGTATTCCTAGGTATTTTATTCTTTTTTGGCAGTTGTGAATGGGATTGCCATCCTGATTTGGCTCTCAGTTTGACTGTGGATGGTATACAGGAATGCTAGTAATTTTTGCACATTGATTTTCTATCATGAAATTTTGCTGAAGTTGTTCATCAGCTAAAGAAGCTTTTGGGCTGAGCCTAGCAGGTTTTCTAGATGTAGAATCATATCATACAAACAGGCATAGTTTGACTTCCTCTCTTCCTATTTGGATGCCCTTTATTTCTTTTCCTTGCTCTGGCTAGGACTTTCAATACTATGTTGAACAGGAGTGATGAAAAAGGCCTTCCTCATCTTGTGCTGGTTTTCAAGGTGAATGCTTCCAGCTTTTGTCCATTCAGTATGATGTTGGTTGTGGATCTGTCGTAGATGACTCTTATTAGTTTGAGGTATGTTTCTTTAATATCTAGTTTATATAGAGTTTTTAACATAAAGTGGTATTGAATTTTATGAAAAGCCTTTTCTGCATCTATTGAGATAATCAAGTGGTTTTTGTCTTTAGTTCCATTCATGTGGTGAATCACATTTATTGTTTTGCATATGTTCAAACAACCTTATATCCTGGGGATGAAGCCTACTTGATTGTGGTAGATTAATATTTTGATGTGCTGCTAGAAGTAATGGCCAACCCAGAAGCAATGAGCACCCCTAGTATCCACACTATCGTCTCTAAATATTTCCCTGAAAAGGACTGTTCTTAACAAAAAAGGCATATTCCCATTCTGAAACAGGGAATGAACAAGGCAAGCCTTAAATATCATATTATACTAAAAATCAAGGAGATAATTAATGAAAGACTACTAAGGTTTTGTCAAAGACTCAGATTCCAAATTAGAAAGGCTACCACTATCCAAAAATGGAATGATTTGGCCACTGATACAGATACAGTTTAATGGATTCATATCATATCAAATATATTTGAATTCATAAATTCATGAGGTGCCTAAAAAATAACAGTAAGGAAGAAACTCAGTAGTAACTGATAGAAAATTAGGAAACTAATTTATTATTCTGAAAACTGGTAAATATAAGGAAATTATCCAGGAATTATCTTTGCTTTCTATAAGAGCTATACCTCAGGGTAAGCAAATTAATGATAAGGGAAAGTTCTTCTTTATATTGTTATACAGATAATGCTAAGTGAAGAAGAAATGATATAATTAGAACATTAATATTTGGTAATCACAAATGAATTGTTGGATCTAGGCAATGATCATCAATACTGCTAACAACACAGAGACATGTGAGCATTATGGATCTCCTGATGAAAGTACACAACTCCACCAGTGAAGTGGTTTTGCCAAAAAAAAAAAAGAAAAAAGGAACAGAAACAAGAAAACAAACAAACTTGAATCTATATCAAGTCCTTAGCTCTAGCAATTTAGAAGAACAGAGGAATTCATCAAGTGAAACCATGGGATCTAATTAGCAAAATTCAGACAGTGGAAAACCCTTTAGGAAAAGCAATCCAGTTTACTTATCAACTAAATTATAAAGAAAAGATGAGAGAGAGAGAGGAGAGAGGAAAGGGGAACCTTTAGGTTAAAAGATACTCAAGCTAGATATCAACAGTTATAATATATGGCCCTTTTTTGTATCCAAATTGAATCAAACTGTAAAAGATCAGAAGAAAGACAACACAGAAACGTGAACGCTGATTTTTCCCAAAGGTCACATTTCCTAATACCATCACATTAGGGGTTAGGATTTCAACAAATGAATTTTAGAAGGACATTCAGTCTATAACAACCAGTCTATAACAACTTCATATTAAAGTTTACCTGGAAGCTGGTGTTTCTCCTACTTAGCTTTTAATTTAGTATTTTGCTTTCCTGAATTTTGGATTTTTGACTGTGACTTTCCTACTTTGACCACCATTAATTTTCCACACATGTTTTCTTCGAGCTGTAGACCTCCCCAATTCCTTAAACCTACTCCTAGTTAGCACTAACACATTTTATGTGCACCGGAGACTTTTACTTAAGGACTGTCTGTGGATAGTGGGTAGAGCTTATAGGCAATCACTTAAAATTGAATAAGAGGCGTTATAACTAATGCCACGATTCTAAAATTAGCTGTAATCCCCAGTAGGCCTGCCCTGCTGCCTTCTTTCTTCCTTCTGAGACTTCTATTACATTTTCTGGCTCCCAAGTCACAAACCACAAACTCCCAGTTATTCATTTATTTTTTCCCCAGAAGAAATAGCTTTATTGGGATTAGCATCTGGAGAAAGAAAGTAGTACCTGATACATCATAATGACTTGAGGAATGCAGATAGGGCAGGCATACCGTTATTAGACAAATGGACTCCATTTTCCAGCAGACTCTGTATAAGTCTAAGCAATGCAAGGCCCTTTTGGGAAAATAGTTTCCCCACTCCCAAAACCCTCTACTAATGGAGCAACATTCTTCATATGCCTTTTTTTTTTTTTTACCTCAACTACCTCTATTATAAATATAAGGAAATATCATATTTTATTAAACTTAAATTTATATTTTACATTTAGCTCCGAGTGTTCCTCATTTTCCATAGTTGCTGTCCTTCTGAACCTGGTGCATTTGAAAATTGAGAGGGCAATCTTACTAGCCCACAGTGGCCTTTTTCCATTTTTCCTCATTGGTTAGGCCCAAGTAATAGGGAGAGTCTTAGGCTTGGGCAATAGAGTTATTTGCCTCACACAATAGCACATTAAGGCATCAAATTTGGGATACAGAGCCAGGCTGGTGAGATTTGTAAACAGGAAAGCACAGAACCATAATTGGTGTAGAAAGAAGAGGGATGATTGCTGGCTTGTGTTTCTATGAGCTTTCTCCATCCTCATCTTCATCTTCTCTTCCAGTCCTGGCCTTGCATTCTAGAAACGTAGAAATTCACAGAAGACTTGTCTGTGGTGAGTATGGAGGGGAGTAGAGAGTAGTGGGTGTCTAGGGTGGGGGATTAGTAGCTTGGATACTCTGGCTGCTACCCAAAGTGAGGGGACTTTTTATTTCCATGAGGAGCCCTGGGTGGGGGTGGTAGAGAGAAAGAAAGAGAGGCGAGAGAGAGAGAGAGAGAGAGAGAGAGAGAGAGAGAGAAAGAGAAAGAGAGAGAGAGAGAGAGGAAAAAAAGAGAGAGAGAGAGAGAGACAGAGAGAGAGAGAGCGTATGTATGGGGAGACAGGATAAACAGGATTGTAGCCTTTGGGAATGTGGAGTTGGAGGAATATGGAGGACTCCCTAATAGGCATGGATAGCCTCAGCTCTCCTGAGCTGGGATTATAGCAGCTCAGTACTCCTTGTTAAGTCTGTGTTTGGACTCAATTTATCTTTATCTTCCTATCACTTTCTTAAACAGAGCAGTTCATTTCCCCTCTTCAACCTAAACCAAGCTCTTGACCCAGGTTCCTATACCCAAACACTCATTGAAGTGTCCTCTAAGCAGATGGTCATCTATTCAAGGTCTCCATACAATCACAGTCTATTGGAGGAACCCCACCCCTGATATTTATCATGAGTTCTTTTCTATTTCCTAGGTGTCTTGGCTGGTTGAGAAATAAAGGGAAAGAGCATAAGAGAGAGAAATTTAAAGCTGGGTATTAGGGGGAGACATCACATGTTGGCAGGTTCCGTGATGCTCCCTGAGCCATAAAACCAGGAAGTTTTTATTAGCGATTTTCAAAGAGGGAGGGAGTGTATGAATAGGGTGTGGGTCGCAGAGATCAGATACTTCACAAGGTAATAAAATATCACAAAGCAAGTGGAGGCAGGGCAAGATCACAGGACCACAGGATGGGGCGAAATTAAAATTGCTAATGAAGTTTCAGGCACGCATTGTCATTGATAACATCTTATCAGGAGACAGGGTTTGAGAGCAGACAGCCTGTCTGACCAAAATTTATTAGGTGGGAATTTCCTCATCCTAATAAGCCTGGGAGTGCTACAAGAGATGGGGGCTTATTTCATCCCTTCGGCTTCTACCGTAAAAGGCGGTCGCCTTAAGGGGGCCGTCTATAGACCTACCCTCACGGCGCATTCTCTTTCTCAGGGATGTTGCTTGCTGAGAAAAAGAATTCAGCGATATTTCTCCTATTTGCTTTTGAAAGAAGAGAAATATGGCTCTGTTCTGCCTGGCTTACTGGTGCAGTCAGTTTAAGGTTACCTCCCTTGTTCCCTGAACGTTGCTATTATCCTGTTCTTTTTCCAAGGTGCCCACATTTCATATTGTTCAAACACACATGCTCTACAAACAATTTGTGCAGTTAACACAGTCATCACAGGGTCCTGAGGCGACATAGATCCTCCTCAGCTTACAAAGAAGATGACGGGATTAAGAGATTAAAGTAAAGACAGGCATAGGAAATCACAAGGGTATTGATTGGGGAAGTGATAAGTGTCCATGAAATCTTCACAATTTATGTTCAGAGACTGCAGTAAAGACAGGTGTAAGAACTTATAAAAGTATTAATTTGGGGAACTAATAAATGTCCATGAAATCTTCACAATTTATGTTCTTCTGCCGTGGCTTCAGCCAGTCCCTCCGTTCTGGGTCCCTGACTTCCCACAGCAACAGTCCAAAACGCTGACAGAGCTTGGAAATCACATATTTCTTGGTTACTTGATCACAGTCTAGTCTGTTTCTCTCCACCTTTCCTTCCAGAGACAGATCTTAGAGCTTATGAGATTATTTTCTTCAAGTTACAGAAGCATCAGAAAAAGTGGAAACTGATGTATAGTCCAGAAAGTGTGACAATATGACAAAAGGTGGACTCCATGAGTTTTTCCTTTTTCATTTCCTCCCTTAGTTCCTTTTCTGAAAGAGGAGATTTCTGTGTCCACCTGAAATAGTGTGTTGCATAATAGCTGTCTCAGTCTTACTGTAGTTCTTACTCCTGTACTCAAGGTCTTGCTGCTTCCTTCAAACAAGCAAGAACAAACAGATCTCAGATATCTTAATGACAGGTGGTTTATCTCAGTTTGTAATCAAAAGGTTTCCACCACCATCACTAACACCTCTAAAATTAAACGCAATGAAAAAAAGAGTAAATTGCTGAATAAACTGCACTTTAAATACATAATTAATAAAAATTATATTTGTTCTCCCTTGTGAAGTGTGTCACTACTTACCTAAGTGTCACATGCCTAAGCCCAGTGGAAGGAAAGCCCTCTGTGGTCCAGGTGTTGGATGGCAGAGACTCTGGCCTGGACTTACACTGTCCAGCTATTGCCTGATCTTGCTATTCCTCTCATTATCCTTCAGCAGTCTGCAATCCCAGGCCAACGGACATTCAGCCATACTTTGGAACGGTTGTTCTCAAGGGGACAAGTGGACTGCAAGTCAGATCCACAAACATCAGCTTATGAACCCTATTGTGGCTTATGTCTTCTCCCAGCAGGCCAGACTCTCAGGGCATTGAGCACCATGTGCAGAGTTTCAGCAAGTGTGTCATTTGGGTCTTCCTTGAAGGAATCACTGTCTGACTGCAAGGTGGAGTACTTTTGTCCCTTGGTTTGGCCCTTACCTTATCTAGCTCAATAGGGAACAGAGACATTTTGGGGATGCAGATCCCCATCATATCAGCATGTTTTCTCCCCTGCTCCTACCGCAGCTTCAGAAGGATAACCCAGGTCTCACAGGGCAGAGGTGGAATTGCTGGGTGGTAGGAGGGTGAGCACAGAAAGCAGCTGTCACTTGAAGTCCATCTGCTGTAGAGACTCACGGTGTGACTAGTGACAGTCCAATCCCGTATTTCACATCTGCTTTCCATAATGCTTTTTCCTATCATAGTCTTCATAACCATCATATCAACTTGTTGTCTTGAAAACTGTTGAGAAATGCCCCTTGTGGAGACTGCCCAGGGAGTGATTGTGACCTTTATTTCTCCTCCCACCTGACTGCCCAGAAACATCAGTTCCCATGGCCTCTAGACTGATAATTATGGGCAACCACTTTATCTTTAGTTTCTCTGTGTCTTTTCCTTCTTGTGTTGGAGGCCCTGAACACATCTGGAACACCTCCAGGCCTGGGCTCACCATGCCTTGGATCTGAGTCCTGGCAGGGTGTAGGTCTAGGCTCCTGGGATTCCCAGCAGGACCTAACTTTTTACCTCTACAGGTTTTGTGTAATTCTAGAGAGTGTATTTTGGGAACCCCAAATCAGAGTCAATATCTGACATTTTAAACTCCATTTATGGGACCTGTGTAATAGAATATTTCACATGAGCACAAACCGGGAGAGCCTGTGGAGTATGATGACCCTGGTGGGCATTGGCACCTGAATGGTAATTATGAACTCAGCAATAGAGTGCTTTGCCACTGTGGTCACTCCATCCCATTTCTGAGAACCTGAAGGAGGTTGCCGTTTCTGAACTTCGTACAGTTACTCGTGGGCCATACATCCTCATCTGTGACTACATTTCATACCTGTAAAAAAAAAAAGGCTTTTGAGTAGAAAGTCCTTAAAATCCTTTTCAGCTTTAACAACTGTGTGGTGTTAGGATCTGTACTTTTGATTTATTTTTCCTCTCCTTCCCATATATCCTGGAGAAATCTTAAGAATGAGGAAACTGGATCCTAGCTGACCACTGCAACTTCCCAGAATACAAAGTATTCCCCTGTCTTGTCTCCTAAGCCAAATGCAGATTTGCAAAAGCCCTATTGGGGCAAAGTGTGTCCCTGAATTGCTCACTCTGTGTATTTGGATTAAAAATGAGCATTGCACTGCATTAGTAGAAGTAATATTTACAGGTTTAGCATGGATGCTGATCATTAATGGAAAAATAAATTAAAATCCCCATGCCCTCAATCTGAAGAACCTTGGCACACTTCTGGATAAGATTAATGTTATGAAACAAGGTTTTAGAGGAGATATAGGAGACTGTGTCCTTGATAAAACAGAGCTCAGTGTACTTTATTGTGAAATTTCCAGGGAATTGATTTGCAGATGAAAGCTCAGAAGCCCACAACAGTGGACAACAGAGCTGTCTGTTGAGCAAGTCTGGGGGATGATAAGAGGAGGGGGGATAAAAGACATTAGCCGCCCAGGAGCTTCTAAGAGCCATTTCTTCAGATGAGATATTCTTGTGTGACTTCACTTGGGGCCCTTGCTCTGAGAGCATATCCTAAGCAGCCAGTGCTCCCTGCCATTCTACCAGATTTTATGCTCCAGGATTGTATGGTTTTGGAGTCGGGAGCAGTGGCAAGTGAGGACCAGAGAGTAATCAGCATTCCTGCCAGTGTCGGAAGCTCTCAAAATTAGGCCTTGATTAAATGCAGTGCTTGGCACACCTCCCGGGCTTGGGGAAAGGACAGGTAGAGTCACACACTCTTTCTTTCAACCCACATTTATTGAGCACCTGCTCAGTACTGGCTCTGCCTCTGTCACATCCTCACAGGGGTTCAGGCATATCAAGGAGGAACTGTAATACAGTGAGGTCGGGGCTATGATGAGTTAAATACAGCATGCTGTAGGAGCATGGAATGGGGGCCCTGACCTTGCCTGGCTACTAGGGGAAATCCTTTAGTGCACACACCAGCCCATTCTCTAAAGACCATGCCTGCTTTAGAGGCAGAGAGCAAGAGGAAGTGAGCAAGGGAGGTCATTCACAATTCTGTCACTCCTAAATTTGTCTGAACCTTTTTGGAAGGCATTTATATTTCCTGCCAGCACTACCTCTTGGGGGTGATGAATTCCAATAAGTTTCAATCCATTTATTACTTACTGTGAGAGAAATTGCTTCCTTTTATGTCTGGAACTAAACCTGGATCACATTTCACAGGATATCCCCTAGTCACAGAGTTTTGGAATCTGGTGCGTAAATCCGTGCCTCATGAATCCTCAAGGTTCTTGTTTGTTTTGTTTGTTTGTTTTGTTTTGTTTTTTGAGACAGAGTCTCATTCTGTCACCCAGGCTGGAGTGCAGTGGCGGGATCTCGGCTCACTGCAACCTCCACCTCCTGGGTTCAAGCGATTATCCTGTTGTCTTAGCTTCCCTAGTAGCTGGGACTACAGGCACGCACCACCACACTCAGCTAATTTTTGTATTTTTAATACAGATGGGATTTCACCATGTTGGCCAAGATAGTCTCAATCTCTTGACCTCGTGATCCACCTGCCTCAGCCTCCCAAAGTGTTGGGATTACAGTCATGAGCCACCATGCCTGGCTGGTTCTTGGTTTTGTGGATGCAGATGTCTTCTCCTCTTGACCTTCAGACTGAAGAGTCTAACCTTTCCCCTTGTCTGATATACCCATTTTATTTGTCCTTGTCAGAATCTCTAGTTGTTGTACCTTTCTGGGTTGTGGTGGCGAGAACTTCTCTTAACTGCTTTAACAGAAAAACAAAAAGCTGCTTTGCATAAGGGAAGGAAGTATTTTTGCTTTTTGTTTCTGATAACACAGCATGAGAACACAAGACAACTGACTGAAATACTTTAGGGCAGGGCGCTTGCATCCAAATCATCTTTACATCCCCAGGGCCTTGCCTAGAGCCTGTGGCGTGATCAGGGCATGCAGGGTGCATGTCTGTAGGGGTCGGGGTGAATGCATATCCTGAGTATTGCTGCGAGCCCGGATTCCTTTACATTATGCTTACAGTTTTGATTTTTTGTTTTTAAAATTTTTTTCTAACCCTTTTAATGTCTCACTAGATTTGTAGGTGTGTCCTCAGAGTCACTGATCTTTACTGCCTGGTGGAGTTATTTGCAATGCTTTCTTTACCAAATTATTGTGTTTTTATAATTATATAGAGGAAAGTGTTCATTGTAGAGCATTTGGACAGTACAGAAAAGATCAGATAGAAATGTAATATTAGCCACAATTCAGCCACACCTCGATACATTTCTGCCCAGTTTTTTCTATGACCCATTGATAGTTTTTCATTTGTTAAAATTAGAATCTTCCTATTATTCATTGTTCTTTCTTTTCATGTAATACCACATCATGAACATTTTTCTGTGTCAAGGAATATTCTTTGAAAATATTATTTTAAATGGTTGCTTAATTATCTGACAAATGGATATAAATTTGACTGGTTATTCTTCCTTGAATAGACCAATTGTTTCCAACATTTTCCTATCACAAGTATTTCTATTCTTCCTAATATTGACACAGCCTACTGGGTCTGAGTCTGATTATTCTTGTCCACTGTACATGACTAGAATGCTTTATCTAACTCAGTGGTCCCCAAAGTGAGATGTAGTCACCCAGTAAGCAAGGGAATATGGAGGGTAGGAAGAATATTATAACTCTGATTTTTTATTTGTTTTCGTCTTATACTTGTACAGTTTCTACTTTTGATGCTCTTTTTAAAAATCAATATGTTGTATGGATATAACAGCATATGGGGATGTAATTTTGTAGTGAGTGACCCTATTTAGAGGGAACATGCTCAGATTCTTTTTTACCTATAGCAGATTGCAATCAAAATTATATGGAGACCACTGACCTAAGTCATCCAGAAAACTTGTAAAGATTTGTTTCCTCTTGGAGTTTTCCTGAAGTTCTGAGATTTAGGGGAAGTTGGATTATGAAGTCCTCCAGGGTCTGCTAAGCTCCTGGTAGCTTTTCTCTGTCGCTGTCAACAATGGGGACTCTTCTTAAGCTGTGAGAAGCAATGGCAGAAACTTGGTTGATCTTCTCCCTTTCCCTGAACAGCTATCAGATAACGCCCACTCCTTGTGACTTCCTTATGCCATCTCATTCTATGGCTCCAGATGAAATTGAGGAAGTTGGGTTTTACTGTGTGGAGCCTGCCTATACTTATCTCCTCCAATCCCTGTTTTCCTTTCATCTAGCTCTGAGGCACTTGTTTTTTCCCCCCCACTCTCTGAAGACACTTCCATTATTCCCTCACTCTTTTACAACAGTATCTTTTTATTTACTTATTTATTTATTTGCAGGAGACCAGAGTTTTATTATTACTCAAATCAGTCTCCCCCATTCGGGGATCAGAGTTTTTAAAGACAGTTTAGTGGGTGGGGAGGGGCAGTGAGTCTGGGAGTGCTGATTGGTTGGGTTGGAGATGAAATCATGGTGTGTCACTGCCTTCTTGCATTGAGTCATTTCCTGGATGGGTGAGGGGGTCACAAGATCAGATGAACCAGTTTATCAGTCTGGTTGGTGCCAGTTGATCTATCATATGCAAGGTCTGCAAAACATCTCAAGCCTTGATCTTAGGAGTTCAGGGAGGGTCAGAATCTTTAGCCTCCAGCAGGATGACTCCTAAACCATAATTTCTAATCCTGTGGCTAATTTTAGTAGTCTAGTACCCAGGCAGGAAGGAGGTTTGTTTTGGGAAAGGGTTGTTATTGTGTTTGTTTTAAAGTATAAACTAAGTTCCTCCCAAAGTTAGTTCAGCTTATGCCCAGGAATGAACAAGAACAGCTTAGAGGTTAGAAGCAAAATGGGCGGTTAAGTTAGACCTCCTTCACTGTCTCAGTCATAATTTTGCAAAAGTGGTTTCAATCCCTCCTTTTAGGTGCTATAACACCTTAATCTTAAGGTGTTGGCTAATGAAGATGGAAAAAGGGTGAAGACTGCTCTAATTTCTTCCTGCTGGTCATGGGTGTAGTAGGGGTGGGTGTGGACCCCAAGATGAAAGGAGTGAAACCATTTTGCAACTGTCTGAGTGTACTCATGCAGGTCTGGCTGGGGTTCCAAGGCTTGTATGGCAAAGCTGTTAGTATTGTCGTCTGTAGTTTCAGCATCGCATTTAAGGGAACAGTGTACTATAAGGTAAATACTGAGTACTAGGGTAAGGAGTGCAACTCCTCACTTTAAAAGTAAAGATTTGAAAGCATTAGTTTGGGGACTTGTAAACCACAAAGAATTTAGGATTTAGTTCAAACCACAGAAACAAAACAAAACAAAAAAACAAAAAACTCAAGAACAGCTAACAACAGGTGTACTATAGTTTTTCTTTTGAAGTATAAGTTTTCTTTCTCCAGTCCCCATTCAAAAGCTCCCCACTGCACCAACATAACAAAAATAAAATAAAACAAAAATGAAAGTATACTATCTCTTTAAAATGTTGCTTGTCCCTTGTACTTTTATAACTTTTGTTTTTAACAGCTTTATTGGGATATAATTGACACACAATAAATTGTACATTTTTAGCATGTACAATTTGATAAGTGTGGGTGCATGCATACTCCTGTGAAACCATCAACCAAATAAAAATAATGAGTATATCCATCACTTCCAGAAGTTTTCCCAAAGGGTTGTAATCTATTCATCTACCTGCCTCCACACACTCCTGTTGTTCACAGGGAACCACTGATAGACTTCATGTCATTATAAATTGGTTTGCATTTTCTAAAATTTATATAAATAGAATCAATCAGTATGTATTTTTTTGACTGGCTTCTTTAACTCATAGTTATTTTGATATTTATCACTGTTGTGTCAATCATTCATTCCTTCTTATTATTGAGTAGTCTTGTATAGATGTAGCAACAAATTGTTGATTCATTTACCTATTGATGGACATTTGGATTGCTTTCACTTTGGGCTTTTAAAAATAAAATTGTTGTAAACAAATGTTTACAAATCTTTGTATGGACATATGCTTTTATTTCTCTTGGGTAAACCCCTAGGAGAGGAATGGCTGGATCATGTAGTAGGTGTATGTTAACTATGAAATCCCAAATTGTTTTTCAAAATGGTTATACCATCTTACATTCTCACCTGCAGTGTATGAGAGTTTCATTGGCTTTGCATCCTCATCAATACTTGCTCATCCTCATCAATATTTGCTATGGTCAGTGTTTCTAACATTAGCCATTCTAGTAGGTATGTGGGATTGTCTAATTGTAATTTAGATATACATTTCTCTAAAGACAAATGATGTTGAGCACCTTTTCAGGACTTTACTTGCCATCTGTATATCTTCTTTGTTGAAATGGCTTTTCAAACCTTTTGCTCATGTAAAAACAAATTGGGTTGTTTTCTTATTACAGAGTTTTGAGAGTTCTTTATATATTTTGGAGACAAGTCCTTTATCAGATATATGCTTTGCAAAGATTTTCTCTCAGTCTGTATCTTGTCTTTTGATTCTCTTAACAGTATCCTTTGAAGAGTAAGAGTTTTAATTTTGATGAAATATAAATTTATGATTTTCTTATGGATTGGGATTTTGGTGTCATATATAAGAAATCGTTGCCTCACCCAAGGTCACAAAGATTTTCTCCTATGTTTTATTCTAGAAGTTTATAGTTTTAGGTTTTAAATTTAGGCCTATAATCCATTTTGAGGTTATTTTTGCATATAATGCATTTTTTTTTTTTTTTTTTGCGTATAGTTATCCTATCACTTTAACACTATTTTGGAAAAGTAAGTCTCTCTCCATTGAATTGCTCGTCTGCCTTTGTTGAAAATAATTGTTCTTATGTATATATATATATATGAATCTATTTTTGGATTCTCTGTTGTGTTCTTTTGATATAGTTAAAATTTTGTTTAAAATGTTTGTATCTATATTAATGAGATCTATTAGTCTGGAGTTTCCTTTTCTAGTAATATCTTTGTTTGCTTTTAGTATTAGGGTAATGTGGAACTCATGGGGATTAGTTGGTAAGCTTTTATTCCTTGCTTCATTTCTTGTTATTTCTTTCTTTAATGTTTTCACCAGTGAAGCCATCTGGGCTTGGAGTTTCTTTATGGGACTCCAAGTAGTTTGTAGTTTTTAACTACAAATTAAATTTTTTGATATATATGGAACTATTCAGACTATCTATTTCTTCCTGAGTGAGTTTTGGTAGTTTTTGTCATTCAGAGATTTTGTGTATTTTACCTAAGTTGTAAAATCTATTGTCATAAAGATGTTCATAATATACTCCATAATATTTTTATCAACTGTAGAATTTGTAGTGATTTTACCTCTTTCATTCCTATAATTGCTAGTTTGTATCTCCCTCTCCTTTTCTCTCTCTCTCTTATACTGAGAAAAAATAGGCAAGAGATTTATGTCTTTTTTTTTTTTTTTTTTGGTCTGGCAAGAGGTTTATTGGTCTGCTCCAAGAATGAGCTTTTAGCTTCACTCACTTTTTTCTGTGTTTCATTTGTTTTCTTTTTCATTGATATTCACTTGGATAAATGTTATTTCCTTTATTTGGCTTATATTTGGCTTAATTTCTTTGCCATTTTTAGTTTCTTAGTGTGGAAGCTGAGCTCACTGAGTTGAAACATTTCTTTTCTTCTAATACAGGCATTCAGTGCTATAAATTTCCCCCTAAGTACAGCTTTAGTAGCATCGACAGCTTTTGATATGTTGTGTTTTCATTTACTTACACTTCAAATACTTTCTAATTGCACTTTTGATTTCTTCTTTGACCCATGGGTTATTTGGAAGTTGTTCACTTTTCAAGTATTTAGTGATTTTTCAGAGATCTTTCTGTTACTGATTTATAATTTAATTCCATTTTGACCAGAAGATGTACTTTTTAAGAACTTAATCCTTTTAAGTTTATTGAGAATTATTTTATGTCTCAGAATATAATCTATCTTGGTAAATATTTCATTTGCACTTCAAAATAATGTGTATTGTGCTATTGTTAGGTGGAGTGTATTCTATAAATACCAATTAGATCATGTTGATTAACGGTGTTGTTCAAGTTTTGCATATCCCTTACTGATTTTCTGTCTCCTTGTTCTATCGATTGTTTAGAGAGAGGATACTAAAATCTGCCACAATCAACTGTGGCTTTGTCTGTTTCTCCTTGAAGTTCTATCAGTTTTTGCTTCTTGTTTTTTGAAGTTCTGTTTTCTGGAACATAAAAATTTAGGATTATCATGCCCCCTCAGTGTATTTACCTCTTTATCACTATGAGTTAAGCTTCTTTATCCATTGTTGGGTGCTGGATATTTTTGTATTCCTGTAAATATTTTTGAGCCTTGTTCTGTGACACAGTTAAGTTACTTGGCAACAGTTTGATCCTTTAGGTTATTGCTTTTCATATTTTTAGGTGAGACCAAACTGTGTTCAGCCTAGAGTTAATTATTCCCTACCAGTTTAGGCAAGCCCTTTGTGCGTGCTCTACCTCATGCTGGTGAATAATGATGTTTTCCAGTCTTGCTGGTGAGAACAGGCAGTATTCTTGCCCCTATGTGAACACTAGATACTGTTCTCTCTAATCTTTTCTGGCGGTTCTTTTTCTACACTTGAATACTTTTCTCAGTACATGGTGCTGATCAATTGTTTGTTGAATACACAAGGGGATCATGGCTGACTTTAGAGTTCTCTCTCTGTTCATCTCTCTTCTCTCTGTCTTTGGAACTCTAGCTGCATTGTCTCCCAAGGCTTTCAGCTCAGTACCCTAAACTCAGGAAGTTCGCTGGTCTCTGCCTGGTATCCGCCTTCTTGCTCCATGGTCTGGAAATATTCTAAAGGCAGCAAGCTGGGGCAACTGTACAGCTCCCCTCACTTGTTCTCCATCTCTCAGGCATTGCTGCCCTGATATCTGTTGTTTTGCCTGATAGCCAATGTCTTGAAAACTGTTCTTTCGTGTGTTCTTTTGTCCTTGTTTATTTCAGACAGGAGGACAAAATTCAGTCCCTGTTATTTCATCTTAGCCAGAACTGAAAGAACTATAAATACTTTTTGATTCAACTTAAGTTTTCCAGCCTGCTTTCGGCTAAAACCAGTTTTCTATAATTCAAATTTTAAAATTAAAGTGATTCTCAACTGGCTTTTATTTTTTAAGTCAACTTTATTGGGGAATAAGCTATATACAATAAAATTAACATATTTTAGGTGATTATTTTAATGAGTTTTGAAAGATGAACATGCCTGCTTAACCCCATTCAAGATATAGAACACTTCTAGGGTACATGTGCACAACATGCAGGCTTGTTACAAAAAAAAATTAAAATAATAATAATAATAAAAAAAGATATAAAACACTTCTATCACCCCATGAAGTTCCTTTCAATGAGTTTTTAATGTGCAATTATGAGAATTCAGTTGAATTCTATGCATTGCCCTTTGAGCTCAGGAAAGGAGCCCAGTGACTGAGCCGCCTCCCATTCATGGGTTGGCGTTACCCTGTTTTCTGCATTGCCCAGGTAGACAAACACATGTGTGACTCCTTGCAGATTTTACAGGCTCTCTTGATGCATTTGTTACACAACATTCTTGCCACAATAACTGATTGATACATGGTGCTTGACAGATATTGCCAGACTGCTTTCAAAAAAACTTCAAAAGATTGTTGTGCTTATATTTATATGGCACCAATAAAATATTATCTTTATTTTTAACTTCTGAAAGTTTAATAGGGTAAATCATATTTTTGTTATCGTTTTGTTTCTCAGACCCATCTCTGAATTTGTGAGGCCCCTAGGAGCCATGCTGATATGATACATGAATGAGTCTCATTTCCCTTCTGGTGGGCGCACCAGAGGGAACCCTACATGGCAGCTGTTTGAACAAGAAGCCCAAAACACACTTTCACAGCAAATCATAAAGCCCCTGGGATTCTGTCCTATTTAAACATATTACCTTGTTTCAAACATTCATTTATATTTTTGACTCCTTCTTCTCCATGTGCAATATTGTATTTTTAGTCCCACAGTTTTCTAGTGTTTGTCATGTACCAGGCAATGGGCTAGCCACATTAGGCACTGCATCCTGGAACAAGCAAAGCCACCTCCGTGCCATTGTATCCCTCTTCTTGTTGTCCAGCTTCCTGCCACTCTATTAGCTGCCAGTTCAGAATTCACATTCTTGTGCTGTTCACTGTGTTGCTCTTTGCATCTCTCCCAGCCTATTAAGGACCTGAGGGCTTCTACTCAAACAATGCCTCACCTTCCCCATTGAAATACAGCAGCAATAATAGGTCCTACTGTGAGTAAGCCCGGGGTGAGAGGGGCAACTGACCTTTTCTCTTCTCTGGATCCAGGTCCTACACCACACAATTGTTTTAACAGGCAAGGCTGGATATTTTTATACATTTTTATTTACTAGTTAAGGCTTTCCTTATAGAAATTTTCTGTTTATGTCCCTTGCCTACTTATCTATTGAGGACTTTATTTTTTTTAAATCAATTTATATGAATTCTTTATGTAGCAAAGATATTAAACAACTTTTGCAATTTTTCTGCAAAATTATTTCTCTATTCAATATTTGCTTGTTTACTTGGCTTTTGCTAGCCAGAAGATGTGTTTCCTGTGGGTTAGGTTTACACCTATAAATAAGAAGGACCATATTCAAATGTGTGTACCTTTATCTTATCTTTACATAGCCTATTACATATTTTCTCAGACAGTGTAAGTCTCACTCTGGAATGCTCAGATTAGCAGCCAAGGATGTATTCAGCGGGGAGGGAGAAATTGGATACTTTTGTGACAGGAATGGCTAGTGACACTTTCTCCCTGATGAGGTTCTAAGTTCCACTCTTCCTTTATGGATTCTAATATATTTATTGAGCATCTACTCTGTGCCAGGCATCACTGCCGGGTACATTCTGGGCCCTTGTTTAATGGCCAATGAGATTTAATTGAAGTTTGATAAGATGGATGAACTGTACACTGTATCAATAAAGTTGACTATAGCCATGTTCTTAGAGTTATTAACTTTCGAGTCTGTAGAGATAATCTTGATTGAGCAAGACAGATATAGTTTCTGTCCTCCAGGGGTTCACAGAATATTGAAGAAGGCAGAGAAGTAAAAGAAAATTACAATGACGTGTGGTAGGAGCTGTGATGCAGGACAGGGGGTGGGGACCTTGAAAATATATAGAGGGTACCTAGCTCAGATGTGAGGAACCAGGCAAAGCTTACTAGAGGTAGTGAGATCCAAACAAAGGCCTGGAGAATGTCTAAGAATGGCTAGGAGAAGAAGATTGGAGATCAGAGTATTCTTGCAAAGGCACCAGCTCAAAAAAATCCTGAGGGTGAGAGAGAAAACTTGTGTTTTTGAGAATTCAAGGTGCCAAAAAGTGAATCCTAGAGAAATGGGTCAAATATTATCATATTAGTATTTGAATTATTTGACCCCCTTTCCTTTTATTCCCCTACCCCTTTGTAAAGTACACCACCATTATCATTTACTAATGAAAAGGGAGTTGGCCTGAAAATCAAGACACTTGGTTATTACTCCTTATTCTGCTATAAAAGAGTTAGTTACATGACTTTGGCAAGTTTAAGGTCCCACTCTAGGCCTCTCTTTTCTGTTCTGTGAAAGCAGGGAACCAGGAAGAACAGTGTCATATACACATCAGACAGTAGGCTGCATCTACTGTCTTTGAGGCATAGTTGTTGAGTGGCATTAGGTTCTGTCTTCTTCCCATTCATCATGTCTGTGTCTGTTGCTCAAGAAAGACATCTGAACCTGAGGACAAACAGCCAGAGTCTAAGAGGAGGTGTTCCCATGCCCAGTGAACCGAATCCTCCAGCTAGAATCTGAACAGTCCCTACCCCCAACTCCATAAAACTTTACCCTGTGGGCTATTGATTTCCACAGACAGGAGTCAAGCCAATAAGTTAGAACTCCTGGAGGGCAGATAGGGACTGTTTGGGGGATTTTTCAGGCAGTACCTAATCCATTATGGGTCCTCAGTTAATATTCATTGAAGTTTCATTGAGGTTTGATGAGACGGATGAACCATACAATATGTCAATAAAGTTAAGTATTGCCCTAACCACATTCTTAAAGTTATTAAAAATGTCAAGAGCAGGGTGATTTATTTCCTCATTCTATGGAAATACTGCAAAGAGAGTATGTATTAAAATGTGCAGAGCTTAAATAATAATGATTTATCTTTCTGACTCCATCTTGAGCTTAGTGTCAGTGACTGTTTCTGGTGTCATCTGCCTCTTTCAGGTCTTTGGCCTTTTGGCACCATTTTTTAGCCCTAAGAACAATGGGAGATTGCAGTACATCCTGGAGTTTAAGGAAGTGGTGCAAATTCATTCCCCAGCCACCGCCTGTCTCTGGACGATCCCTAGCAGCTGCCAAAGTGTGACCTTTTGCATTTGACATCATTGCCCCTGAGTAATAGGTACTTTAGCAGGGGAATGACAGAGCTCTGACCTTGAGCTGAAACCTGAAAAATGTGGTTCCTAGTCTGACATAGTATGTCTCCCAGGAGAGTTATAAGCAATAGCAACTGAGGGAACTCAGGAGGGAGTGGGAGTTAGAGTTATTTGCTCTGGGAATTTGTGTTCATGTTGAATCCCTTGCAGCTGACTTGCAGCACAGCCTGCTGTGGAGCAGGGCTCCTGGCAGGGCGAGCCTTGGGATTCTCCACTGTGAGTCTCAGCCACAGCTTCTTTAGGACACAGGGAGATACCTCCCCTCAGAGTATGTGCTTATGTGTCTAAGATGCACATTCCGTGGGATCTGGAATGGCACAGACAGCTTTGCAAGCTACAGCTAAGCTCCATGTACCAAGAACCTCTTGTTAAAAAATAATTTTGATGCTTCATAATAGCTATGTGATTGCAAACCCTGTGAAAAATGACAACAGTTAAAACAAAAAACAAGCCTTGCAAGCTATGTGCAGCTTTGGCAAAGCCTATTCTCTTGAGCCCCCTCCCCACCTGCTCAAGGGCACCCCTTCTTTCAGGATCTCCCCTCTGGACATGCTGCTGTCCAGGGCTTTGTGTAGGCTCTACTCCAGCCTCCTGCCGTACCCATAACCGGTCCAGCAATCAGTACCGTTCTCGGCCTCTCGGGGGCACCAGAGCTCGCTCATAGCAAGGTGGATGCTTCTTGAGACAAAAGACGGGGATTTTGGCTGCCAATTTGTCTTTAACATTGTGTAAGGTCTGTCTCTAGGCAGAGCAGGCCATATACAGACCCGGATCAGGGCGTGCATTGTTCTGGCTTTTCTGTTGCTGGATGAGGGATAATGATAGCACACGCCCCGAGGTGCTGGGGAGCTGGATTTTGGTGCCTTTTGCATCCGAGTCCACCTATGGGGGCGGGTGGCTGGAAGAACAGGTCCCTGCAGTCAGACCTCATAGGACAGGAGGCTTCTCTTCGCCCCTGCCCGATGCTTCATGGAGCCGCATTCAGCGGTGAAACAAAAGGTGCCAGAGAAACAAGGCAAGTAAAAGTGATAGGAGAAAACGGCAAAGGGAAAGGGACAGGAAGAAAGAGAAAAAGAGATTGAAAGCTAGGAGCAAAATCAAGAATGAGACCGAGAAAAGCTAATGTATGGTGATTGTTCTTACCAGTGTTATGGGTTTTGGAGCAAAACAATGTGTAGGAAGCAAACTTCCCCAAATGTGAGTACTTAATAAAGAAGAAAACAGAAGGATTGATAATGGAAATTAGGCTAATGAATAAACAAGCTGCTTAAAAAATGGGCTTCTCTCGCAGTCCGTTATTTTTAACTTAGTGGCAATTTGCATACTAGTTAATTTGCATATATTAAATACTGCTCCCCTTCTCCTTCCCACCTCCTCCACTTCAGAATAACATTTCATTACGGTGCTGCTGGGCCAGAGGACTCGGAGGCTCTGGAGGGTTTATTAATTTATCCAACACATGCTGTGTACATTTTTATCACTTGCCGCACAGTGGACCCGGTATCTTTGAAGCCATTAACAACACGAGTGGTGTTCTGCTCGAGGTATTCAAAAGAGAACGAGAAAACCAGCCTGCAATAACTGTACCAAAAAACAGGGAAAGATCGTGTATGGTTTATGTTCTTTCTAGGAATACAAAAATGAGCAAGGGATGACTCTCTCATCTGCATCAGAGAGCCTCTCTTTTCTTGTTTGTGTTATTTATTTATTTAAATTTTGAAGCAAAACAGAAATGATTCCCAGTGGGGTGCAGACATCCAAAAAAGCACTAGCCATGCATACCATTTCTCCTGCTGCTGCCCACACTGAAAGGCAGGCTAGAGAGTGTGGCTCTTAGGGGAACCTCTATTACTGCTGATGAGAATAATGAACCAGCAGGTGAGGGCCACAAGCACCCGCTCCACTGTGCTCCTAGGGCTCTTCCTGCTGTCACTGCTGTGGGTCACGGGGCCCATCCCTGGACTGCACCTCCTCCTTAGTGCGCTCTCCCAGGGCGCCCTCCCACCACTGTCTCTCCCTTGTAGCTTCGACCAGGGTGGGAACTTCTAACTTGAACTTCTACTGGCTTGCTTAAATGCCCTGCAGTGGGTCATGCCACCTCCCATGGGAATAGAAGAAGGCTACCATTCCTAGGAAGGAGCTTTTAAAGAGTGACCACCGGCATTAATCCTGGTGCCATTTTCTAATGCTATCCTATCAGTTTAGCTATTTGTCCCTCTTTCGACTGTCCCAGGTGCTTAAGTTGAAGAGAAACCTGTGTATTTGTCTAAAGCTTGAAGTGTTTTCCCCAGATGCCAATGCAAATTAACAAATTTATTCAATCATTCATTCATCAAATATTTATTGAATGTCTACCATGTGCCAGACATTCTAGGCACTGGAAAAATGGAGCTTACATTCTCGTGGGTGGAGACAGACAATAAACGCATAAATGATAAAGTGATATTATTCTAGAGTTAGAAACACTAACAGGAAGGATAAGTAAGGTGTGGGGTAGTCAGTGGCCTGAGCAAGGGAGCATTACTTTAGCTAAGGTCAGCAGGGATAACATCTCTGAGGATGTGACATTTGAGCTATAACTAAAGAGAACTAGAAGTAGGCAGAATTAATTCGGGGTCTTATGGCCATCTTTATGCTTGGTTTGGTCCTAGTTGGGCTTTTAGTTCAGTGAATTTGCATTTAGCTGAAATAATCGTCAGTCCCAATGTGTTCACCACCACTGATCCCAAGGTGTGGACTGGCTTGATGTTTCTGGCTTAGTGGAACAGCAGCTGTTTGGGCCCTTACACCATTCAGGTTAACTTTTGTACAGGATGAGCAAGATTCAGACTTTGAATCCGAGAAGAAACTCCTCTGAAGGAGACAGTTATGTGCAATGGTTAAACGTGTCTGACAGCCTGGGTTGAATCTTACTAGGTTTGAGACTTTGGGTAAGTTACATAACCTCCCTGCAGTTTAGTTTCCCAACCTGTAAAGTGGCTGTAATAAACATAGAGGACCTGGCATGTAATAAAGGCTCAATAAATGTACCCAGGTTTTATTCTCCAGAACATATAGACTTTCCTCCCTCCATCACCCTCAAGGATAAGGATCTAGTCCATGAATGGAGGATGTGGAGACTTTTTGTGTGTGATACTAAGCATATACAAAGAAAAGAAAAATCATCTAAGAGCAGTTTCTAAGCCCTTTGTGTCTTGAGTCAAGGAATCAGACAGCCTTAGGTTTGAAACCCACCTCCACCAAGTTATTAACAATTTTGACTTTGAGCAAGTTACTTAATTTGATTATGACTCAGTTTGTTCATTTGTAATATGGGGATAATCACAATGTCTTATAGTGCCATTATAAGGATTAATGATACAGTGTCTGTCAACCATAACACATAAATGTTAACTGCTATATTTAATATTATTTCACCTACCTGGCCTGTGGCAATAAGTAGTTTGATCCTCTTGAGTAACAAGCAATGGTTAAATTCTTCACATATTGTACTGATCTTTTTTTGCCAAATTACTCTCAAACTGGCTGTCACACTGCCATTTCAATGTAGTTTTCTCCACCACCAATGCCTTTGTCCCTGCCTACGCCAATGTCTTCTTTCCCTAGGACAACTGCAGTGGCCCTGGCTTGTCTCCCCACTTCTGCTCCTGCCCTCCTCCAAGTCCTTCACCACAAGGCAGGCAGAGGATCTTTGTAGAGTATATATCAGCCATCCAGTGGCTGTCATTCACTCCTCTAATAAAATTCAAACTCCTAACCCTGGCCTGCAGGCTTAATTGACCCGCCCTTATATGTCCAACCTTAGCTCTTCTCACTTTCCTCCATGCCTGCTGTACTCTAGCCACACTGGCCTTTCTATCCTTAAACATGCCAAGCTTTTTCCTGCCTTAAGGTCTTCAGATATGTTATTTCTTCTCCCAAAATGCCCTTCCTTCTGTGCTGTGCTTGGCTGGTATAATAGCAAGGGATTTCATTTGATTATGAATAACGGAACATTCTGACGATGGTACTTCCACATATACAGGTGTTTTTTTCTTTTTCATTCAATTAGAAGTCTAAAAATGGTTGACTGGGTCATTGTCTCAAAAATATCAGAGGAAAGATCCCTGTCTTTGCTTTTCCCTTTTATTTGCAAGATGACTCCCACAGCACCAGCCATCTTGTCCATATTTCAGATAAAATAAGTTGCTGAAGAGAAGCAAGAAAGGGCAGTCCTTATATTAGGGAAGCAACACATTTTCCAAAATTATAGCTTATACTTCACTGGCCAAAGCTGGCATGTGCATGCTTTAGTTAGGTACACTGTGCTGTGCATGTAAGCAAAATAAGGGAGAAGTGAAATGTATTACATAGGCAAATGGTGGTGTCTGTCATAGCTGGCTTCTACCTTTTTGGGTTCAGGAAATGAGAGTGCATTTTCTTCTCAAAGAGGCCTTTTCTGAACATCTTGTCTAAGTAGTTTCATTCCCTCTCATTATTCTCTGTCATAAGCCCTTTCTGTTTCCTTTATAGTGCTTTTTATGATACCATTGTTTAATTCTTTGTTTACTTGTTTGTCATATATCCTACTATAGGCACCATAAGGGCAGAGACTATGTCTGCTTGGCTTGCTACTGCATCCTTAGAACTCAGCTCAGAGCTGGGCATCAGTGGTTTCTCAAGAAATTATTCGTTGAATGAATGAGTGAACCAGTTAATCAATGAATATAGGATACCCCTAGGATGTTGGGAAAGTTCTTTGTTCCTTTCTCAGACTACTCCAATCAAGGGGAATCACCCTCAATGGAACTGCTAGGTAAAAATGAACATAGTAAACTAAGGTTAATAAGTGACTTTGTCAAATTAACAACAAACAGAATGTCCAGAAAATGAATTGCTAGGTTCTTATTATCACATATTTTCACAAGTGCTCAGCTCTGATCATTGAGAAGTTTCAGTAGCTGAGAGTGAGTCAGATGTGGCAAGTTATAGAGATGTTCTGGATTACACAGGAAATGCAGAGTCTAAGCTCAAAACTGTCCTTTGGGAATGTTATGTACCCAACATTTGAGTTGGGAACATATTGCACAATGATCTTGTTTTCCCTTGTCCTTGACAACAACAAAAAAACTAAACAAAATCACAATACATCACTTACTCTGTATTATATATATTCACTGATTAAATCCTTAAAACTCTCCAAAGAATAAAACTGAAGCTAAGGAAAGTCATGGTCAGGAAGTGGTGATGGAATCTGGGTTTGAACCTTAGTAGCTAAGCTCCAGAGACTATGCACTTATGTTATAGTGCTCACTATTTTAATTTAGTGCAGAATTTCTTTAGGGAAAATTGGTTATATCAAATGGAAACCTATATTGTGTTATACCTATAATTCTTCTGTAAAAGTCAGCTTTTAGGCAAACGTGCAGAAAATGACTCTTTGGTGTATTACTGCAGAGACAAGTGCTTCAGTTGGGAGGTAGCTCTTGAGACAAAATTTAACACAGGGAGTGGGGATGGTTCTTCAGGAGCCAGGACCAGCTGACCTCCATCCTCTTTCTGCCCTTAAATCTGAAATTCTGGAGTTATCATCCTGAATTTAATTTCAGGGCCAGCTCCCTGTATTGCTGTAATCTATGTTTTCTAAAAGAGTATTAATATTGCTAATCAAAGCCATGTGAAGTGACAATTTTTTCCTGAGTGTTGCTGCAAAGCAGACCATTCAAAAGAATGAAATTCTACAAGTAATTCAGTAATTGTGTCACATGAAAACCTGGTAGATTTAGACTTTCCAAGCTGGAAAAGTCCTGTAGCAGGGTTGAAATAGGCTGGAGGGTCATGCAGAATTCAAATCCTGGCTCTGCAACTTGCCAGCCTTATGACTTTGGGCAGGTTACTTAATCCTATGAATCTCTGTCACCTCTCATTTAAAAGAGATTAATAGACCTAACCAAGGGAGTATTGTGAGTATTCCATGTGGTAATGTGTGTCAAAAACCCTAACACAATGACAGTCACTGAGTAGGGATTCAACCCTTGCCAGCTCCATTCCCCTTCCCTTCCAGATGCCATGTGGCTCACTTGGTTAGTTGTCCTCTGAAAAATCTTAACAAAGAAGGCTCTTGTTTCTAAATAACTTAAGGGAGGAGATTTGATGAGCACTCTTGGTTGCCCATCCTATTGTCATTCACATCCTTAATTTTCTAGCCTTTAATAAAGCACCATGTGCAGTGGGGAACTCCACAGCTTGTGGGACATGCAGGGTTGGGGAGGGTCAATGACAAGACCACGGAAAAGCAGGAAAGGTTAGTTAAGAAGACCCTTGAGAGGCTGAAACTACTTAGGCCTAACCCTTAGGCCTGGTGTGAAGGATTTAAGCACAATACAAGACCTAAGTGTTTAGTGCAGGCACCAGACAGGGGCAGGAAGGCACAGGGATGCATGGACGGGCCATAAATACAGACCACAAAGCTGCAGAGAGCCAGTTCAGGTCTGTGGTGACTGTGGTGATGGCACATCCTCAGAGTACCTCCCTGGTGCCCAAGCTGTCTGTTCTGGCCCAGAGGACTCACATCCCATAAGGTAGGCCCACATCATAGCTTCTCTTAATTTTGAGTCTGCTTAACATTCATTCAGTTTCTTCCTGGCATGTAGACTTTCATGGTAAACTGAAATTTTAGCATTTTTCTTATACAGCTGAACAAAAATGTGCTTTCTTTTAACTTTTACTCACTGGCTCCAGCCCTGCCCCAAGGGTTCACACTGTAAGAAAATTCTGGACTGGGCATGGTGGCTCATGTCTGTAATCTCAGCACTGAGGGAGGCCGAGGCGGGCGGATCATGAGGTCAGGAGATTGAGACCATCCTAATTAACACGGTGAAACCTCGTCTCTCCTAAAAATACAAAAATTAGCTAGGCATGGTGGCGGGCTCCTCTAGTCCTAGCTACTTGGGAGGCTGAGGCAGGAGAATGGCATGAACCCGGGAGGCGGAGCTTGCAGTGAGCCAAGATGGTGCCACTGTACTCCAGCCTGGGGGACAGAGCGAGACTCCACCTCAAAAAAAAAAAAAAAAAAAAGAGAGAAAAAAAATTCCCTTTTTCTTGGGACAGTATTTCAGACATTTAAAGAGAATCATCAGCCAGTTAAATATCTCCAAGGTCTTTATTTGTAACTTAATTAATATAGTTTTCAGTTCTTTTCCCATTTTCTTTTCCTGCCTGTAACCTCTCTCCATCTGGTCAGTGGGTATGCAGGCTCAAGGGGGCAAACATTTAATAATACTTGATAAAAACTTTGAACTGAAAGAGGCAGGGGTCAAAATTCTTCATTATATCACAGTTCAGGGCATCCTATAGCATCATATCACCAATTAATCATCATCTCCAAATTTATTCAACCAGTTATAAATCCACTGAATGGTATTATCATGAGGTCCATATCTCTGTAATTTGTTCACAACAGTATTATAGGAAACTCCATCAAAGACATTGCCAAAATCAATAAGCACCGTATCTACTGCATCTTTTTAATTCTCTGTTGTGGTCCTCTCACCAACAGGCGTATCTAATGGGGATTGTTCTTAGTGAGTCAAAGTTGGTCCCAGGAAACATGTTTGTCCCAATAGGGGTTCACATTTCTTCTGTTACACAATCTTCTCAAGGAGTTTCTAGGGACCATCTTGCTCTTTTGAAAATTAGAACCTGTCCTCTTCCCAAAAGATATTAAATAGATAAGAACAGGACAAAAAAGATTGAAATTAAACTTTGCAGAAATAATCTAGATCAGGCATTATGAATAATTACCAGGCATTGTGCTAAAATTCTAAAAATGGCTATGATGTCACTTGCATAAATTATTAATAAATTATTCTATATTTGATAATTTTTCTTTGTAGACCTAGAGGCAAAGGTATGGATGAGGTCACATAGCAAGGGGATTGCTGCTGAGAAGGAGTCAAAGCCTGGGTTTTACTTGTGGCCTTGCTGCTACACTAACTTTACTGACATGCCATTCTGGGATAGTCTTTTCTCTCTGAGGCTTCAAGAGAAGATGAGAATACATTCCATCCCTACCTCTTGGAGTCATTTTGACGACTCAGATGAAGTGCAGCATCAGGCATCAGTAAGCGGTTATTAGTATGGCTTCTGGAAGAGTTTGTGTCTCCAAGTGGGATCCTTGGCTGTCAGATCCATGACTGCAGCTATAAATACCGTGGGAAGTCGAAAGCACACACTAGGGTTGACCATATTCTCTAATTGGGTGTCACCTTTCATGAGCCAAGCAGCTGCCAAAACTCATTTTCTCTGATTTAGTTTCTTGGAACTGATCAGCATATTGTTTTGCTAACAACCATCTGAGGTTCAAGAAGTCTTCCGAGTGGTACCACTTGAAATATAACAGCTGGCTCAGGGACTGTTTTGTGGTAAGCTCAAATAGGATGTAGGCACTATTTCCTTCTTATGCACAAATGTGGTAACAAGCTTGAAAAGGGGGCTCAGTGATTCCTCACTGCCTCCAGTGCTCAGTAAGCAATTTGAATATTTCAGTATGGAAAATACAACCTAGTTCCTTTTAGACCAATTCGCCTCTTATTCATAAATTAAATAGAATACACAGAGCTAAGGAACAGAATGAAGACAAGACAGTGAAGATATCATCTCAATAGCAGGAATCTATCCTGAGCCTGTCATTCTTCCATCTATATTCCTGTCCACCCATATGTCCATATATCCATCAATCTATCTATTCATACATAAAAATTAAATGAACATTTGTGATACACAAGACACTTAATGAGGTCTAAGTCCTGCCTTCAAGGAGTGTATGGTTAAGTATATGGGAGAAATTGAATATAATTCATGACAAAAACAACGTTATTACAAGATCAGATAAAGATTGCTTCCAGTTAGATAGAACTGGGGAAGCATTCAGGCTGAATCAAGAAAGTTGGATAAGATTTAGATATATGGAGATGGGAGATACGGTTTTTCTAGGAGGCAGGAATAACCAACAATAAAGACATGAAGGAGGTAAACTATGGAGACTGCTTGGAGACTACTGGCCAGTATTGAGCTTTGCAGGAGATAATGAGAAGTAAGCTGTAAACGTAGCCTGGCACAGATGATAAAGGGCCTAGAATTTCAGGCTAAGGAGTTTGTGCATCATTCTGGAGAAAATTGGGAGCCACTGGGAATTTTTGAGTATTGTAGCATTGTATCCAGAGCTGTGCTTCAGAAAGAGTACTGCCATTCCCAGTGTTAAGTGTTAGAAGCAATAAGCCAGAGCCTTGCCTCCAGGTCTTACCTTTTGGCTTTCATATGGCAGTTGTTGCTGCCAGTGGCTGGAAAGAAGATTGTTCTATTTTACCCTGAAGGAGGAAGATGGATGTAGTGGATCTGTGAATTCCAGTCAGATTCCCTTTCAGGACTGACACACTTATCTGCTCATACTGTATTGGCTACTGATGGCCATAGATGAATCCCTCTCTGGGAACTGCATCTGGCTAGTGAGAGCTGCCTTTCCCAAGGTAATACTCTCTTCCCAGGTTACAAAGTCCTGGCCCCCTTGCCTCAATTTGGAAGACATCTCTGGATACTCTGCAGTCCGTAACTCCCAAGCTTCCTGCAGGATTATCTGAAGCTTCTGCATTCCCCAAGGCCTGACCCAACAAAACTCCTGCACATACATCTCCATCTCAGAGTCTGTTTCTAGAATTCTGAGCAAAGGCAATGGGTCTTCCTCTTCCCCAGCTTCCTCTACAGTTGACTTATCCAGTGGATGGCTTGTGTCATCTCTCTTGTATCACCTCCCTTGGTGAGGGGCTGCAGACGGGCAGTGTTGTTCCTATTTCTAAGAGATTGTCTTTGTGAGTGTATCTGTGAGTGTAGGGTTTTCTCTTCAGGTATTGAAGGTCTCTGGATTTTCCCAGGCTGTGTTCCGCAAAATGTCTTCCATGGGATGTTTATGGAGGCACACCTTGAAAAAAGTGGTAGCCAAACAAGTACTCAGTATCTAAGAGGTTAGAAGTGTAGACAATGCTTGAATATATCTGATTATAGAGACGTTTTCTCAAAAACCATGTCAGGGGTTAAGGAATTGTTGCTTTGTAGGTTTGAGGAATTATTTGGGGCTGAAATACTTATTAGTGAGTATTTCATTAGTGAAAGGCAAGGCCAATGTCTACTTGGAATGATACTTGTAAAACAAGGGTTGAAAACTCATGTGGCTCGGCATCCATTCAACATAAACATTGAGATAAGAATGTAGGGTCCTGGGTACTTGAAAATAAAGTGCAGGCCTGTCCTAAGGGGACTGCTGCTATGGGGTTTCATGAAAAAGACTGGTGCTTTCATGAGGAAGTGCTGGTCCCTGTGGCCAGACCTCAGGTTTTTGCAAGGTATCTGTACTTTAAAAAGTTTAAATCTCTTGAATTTTAATTTAATTTTTAGAAAATACTGTGTGCATGAAGCAAAATATATCTGCGAGCTGAATGTGGCCTGCAGGCTGTGGTTGTTTGCCTCTGTTTTAAACCACTGTGCATGCTGGAGAGAGCACCTGAGGCAAAAACAGTGAGCACATTTGTGTGCTCATCTCTAGAAGGGCCTCTGCCTGGTAATGTACCACTGGGAGGCAGGGTGGGCTACAGAAGTGGGGGGAGGGCTGGGGAGCCTATGCATGCATGGTCTGAAGAGCAGACAGCTTAAAACATGTTTCCAAATGTATTTTGGCTGCTTTCCTTCATGGGAACTGGGGAAATCTGCAGGTTTAAAAAAATCTTATTTGTAAATTTACTTATTTCTTAAATTCCTTCTTAAAACGTTATTTTATGTTATTTAATCTTCATGAGATCCTTCAAGGATTACCAACTGTACACAAGATAACAGTTGGCAGTTAAATCCCTCCATGTTAGGGCTGCACATTCAATTCATTCATTCATTTGTTCAGGTGTGGATTCTTTGATTTGACACATACACAAATAATTATACAAATAATTACTGAATGCTGTCTTGTACAGGCTCTGTCATACAGAGGTACTGTATGAAGTACCTCTGGAATTACAAAAATGAATAAGGTACTGTTTCTGCCTTCCAGGAACTCAGATGCCTTCACTGCATCTCAAATGCACTCAAGTAGGTAGGATGATGGTAAGAGTTCATATTTACTGACTACCTACTAAGTGCTTGGTACTATTCCTAGTATTTTGTTTAACTTTCGCATTTAATCCTGTAACAGCATAACTAAGAAGTGACTATTATTTCTGACCTCCATTTAGAGAAAGCATGGAGACACATGCTGTTTCGGCACTTTGCCCAAGATCAGAGAATTATAGGAGCTGGAGCTAGATAGAAGCCCAGTGTACACCTCTCTGATTGTTGCTTCACCGGGCCACCCGGCATCCTGTGGAGGGGCTTCTGAGCACCTGTAATCTGATGGAGAGCATGGCAGAGGCAGCTGGATGCCAGACACTGAGGAGACGCCTGAGTCTGACAAGTGGATAGAGGTGTGTGTGGGGAAAGGAGGTCAGGCAAAGGCTCAGCAGTAGGAAGACGAGAGTGGCCCCTGAGACCACAGGAAACAAAGGGAAGCAATGCTGGACAGTCAGCCAGCTCCTGGGCTGTGGGGCCATCAGCCATTAGAGACAGTCAGAGTAGAGGACCCTTAGACCCCACCAGACCCTGCAGAGGATGAAACAGAAGGATGCAAAGAAATTCATCCTTCTTATAGATGCAAAAATGTTCATCCTCTTAAGAGAGGAAACAAATACAAATCACAATGAAATGCCACTTTCCTGCATCAGATTAACGAATACTTGAAAGCTTAATTCTACTTAGTGTTGGCCAGGACTTTCCTTTTGTGCAATTTTGATGGGCGAGTCAATTGGGAAAGTGTTTGTGAGTGCAGTTTGGCAATAGATGTGTATCTACATTCTAAATGCACATACTTTCTGGTCTAGAAAAAGTCCCCTGAGGATACATACATACCTGCAGGATAAATGCACACACATACATATATGTAGGGTGTGGCATTTTTAGAAACAGAAAATTAAAAATGATCTTCATCAGTAGGTTAAGCAGGTAAATTACGATAATACACACCAGGGAATACTGTGGCTTCATATTACTCTTAAAATAAAATCCCAAGCCCTTCCTGTGGCCTATAAGGCCTGGCATGATTTGATCCTTTCCCCGTTCTTACCCTAATTTTCCACTGCTCTTTCTCTCCCCCTGCTCCAGCCCCTAGAGGCTGTAGCTGTTCCACAGACCAAGGCAGTTCCACCCTTAGGGCCTTTGCTCCTGTAGTTTCTCCTTCTTTGAAGGTTTTCTCCCCCAGATATTAACATGACTGTCTCCTCACTCTATTTATACCTCTGTTCAAATATCAACATGTGGTGAATAGTTTTGAAAGTGACCCTTAATGATCTGCCCTCCTGGTATTCACATCTTGTGTGATTCCCTCCCTTCTAGTGTGAGCTGGACCTAGTGACTCACTAATAATGAATAGAATATTTTAAAAGGGGAGATGTCACTTCTGAGATCTGATAACAAAATACTATGACTTCATCTTGCATGTTCTTCCTCTCTTCCTCTGTCTCCCTCTCCCTGGCATTCATGCTTGTGAGGAAGCAGGCTGCCATGCTGTGAGCTGCCCTGTGGAGAAGTCCGCATGGCAAGGAACTGAGGGAGACCTTCAGCCAACAGCCAATGAGGAACTGATGCTCCCGGAGAACAGCCTGTAGGAAACTAATTCCTGCTAACAACCTTCAGATGACTGCAGGCCTGGCTGGCAACTCAGCTGAAGCCTGAGAGAGATCCTGAAGCAGCGGGTGCAGCTAAGCCTCTCCTGGATTCCCATTCGACAGAAACTGTGAGATCATAAATACCGTTGTTTTAAACACTAAGTCTTGGGGTAATTTGAAACACAGTGATAGATCACTGATACAGAATCCCTGGGAGAAGTCTTCTGTGACTATGCAATTTAATGTTCTTTGTTACACAATGACCCCCTAACCTGTTTTATTTTATTTCATAGCATGTATTTCTTGGACATTCTTTGGTATATTTTTGTTTGTATAATTCTTTATCTTTACTAGAATGTAAAGTTTTATGAGGACGCAACTCTTTTGCTTATCACTGTGTTCCTTCGTGCCTAGAAGAGTGCCTGACATTAAGTGGGTGCTCACATTTGGTAGGTATTTGTGAAGGAATAAATATTGCAACCCATAAAAAGAATGAATAGTCATGCAGATCCAGATATGGGGAAGTCTTCCAAAATATAACATTATGGCGGGAGGGAAAAGCAAGTTGCAAGGCAATCTATATATATCATGATCCCCCTTTCATATCTAAAAGTTTGCATATGCAATGAAAAATGTCTGAAAAGATACAGATCAAAGTGTGAATAGTGGTTTTCCCTACAAGATAAAATTATGGAGCCACACTGTCTTAAACATTTCTTTAATTTTTAACAGTTTTATAATTATTCTAGAATCAGAAAAATTCAACGAAGACATTTTATAGACTTCTTAAGGCCGACCAGCCATTTGCTCTTCAGTGTTCCTGTGTCTTCTCTTGGCGAACCTCCGAAGAGGCTATCTGCTGTTGGTCTGAACCCAGCAGCCTTAGACTTTTTCCTTATGGTGGCCAGAACCACTCTCCCTGCACCTCACCCAGCCAGACTCCAGTCTCCAGGCAGTGCACAGGAAGAGCTCCCACATGACAGACTGTCAGAAACCTAGCATGTTTTCTGTGAATATTTCTTGGCAATAATTACTGAATAGGAAATAGGGAGTTGAAAAGAAATAAAAATACAGTATAGCAAAAAATAACTGTTTTTGCAGTTCAGCCTTGAAGGGATAAAGGCTGCTGAGGAGCTGATGGATGGAGCACACTGCCCTGATCCTCTGCTTTGCTTGAGGGCGAAGTTCTCACGGGGACACTAAGTCTGGGCTTCAGGGAAAGCTCCAGTAAGATCCCTGGGCACATATGCAGATTTCTCCCAGGTTATGCTGAGTGTATCTGTACAGGAAGGTACCCAGAGTGCTCCTATCTAAAGCCCAGCATTCCCTGTAGACTAAGAGTCCGTGTGGGAGAGAGGTGGGGGCGGGAAGCCTTGTCATTCTTCCCCACACAACTTGGCTTGGGCAGTTTTTCATCTCCTTGCTATGTTATCAGCTCTCCACTGCCTCACCCACTATATCCTGTGTGCTCTTAAGTTTGCTGTATTTGTTGACTGGGAGGCAAGGTAAACTTCCAAGAGGAGAGCTGATCATAATCCTGAAAGACACAATCCTGAGTGCCTCCATCCTGAATGTGGAAATCCTGAAAGATCACAATCCCAAAAATACAATTCTGAGAAAAACAATAAAAAAGTATTTTAAAGATATTTATTTACATTTTAAAAGGGAATTTATTTGAGAAACATAAAAATGCAACAGAACACTTCACAGGCCACTTTATACAATAAAATACTCAATAATAACACACATATTTCTGGAGGCATAAACACTCAGATGTGCTAATGACAGTCACATGGATGTAAGTTATGAGCAGATCAACTGTATTCATAAAGAAATAGGTGAAAAAGGGAAATATATAAACACATATCACTATGGTTGTATACGCAGCTTTGTAACTGCAGTCATATGAAATACTGTTATGAGCAACCTAACAGTATTTTAAATAGATCAATTAAAAAAAAAGAACCATGGTGGGTCACCATCACATATGCAGTCTCCCAAAGAGTTGAGTTCTTGAGACATTTGCATTTGCATTTGTGAGAACACAAATGCAGATGTACCAAAAGAAGATCTCTTCATTTATGAAGGAAGTTTCAACATTTTTACTTACACGCACAATGCTTACACACAAAGTCAACGTTATGATAATGCATTTTCTGGAGTCAAATTTGCAAAAAAAAAAAAAAATGCATAAAGCCAATTAGAACTCTCTAAAGTCTCTATGCAATTTGTATTTCCAATATTGAAAATGATGTAAAGATGAAATACACAGCTTAACAAATTGTAAAATACAATGTTAACAATTTAAAATAATGAAAATGACTAACAAAAAGGAAAGAAAAACGTTCGACATGAAAAAGTATATTATACGGATAGATTATGGTAATTGCACAGAGGTTGTCCATAAGGCTGGCTAACTTTCACTATCATTGACTATATTTTGGTGTCTTGCGTCACGATAAATGGCTGCTTTTTTCTATTAGGGCATGGCTTTCCTCAAAGAATATTTTCATATTCATTTTCTATGTAGTGCTGCTCTTTTTGATATTCTTCTGTGATTCGACATACAACAACATGAGCATTTCCTATTAAACTTTCCCATCTTCTGTTTAGGAATTTTGATCTCTAGGGATTTCAAATATTTGGGATGTTGGTGTTTGGAATTGTGTCTTTCATTATTATGATCCAAACCCCTCTGAGAGCAGGGACACAAGATGTTGTGTTCTCTGTGGTATCCTCAGGGCCTGTTATGCTGACAGCACAAGTAGGGACTCAAACAGTGTGGCTGGCAGAATGAATGGCCACTCTCACATTTGTGTATGTCCTTTCTAAAGTGTGCTCCAGCATGGCATGGTCTGACACTACGGAGTACAGTAGGATTGTACACACCTTCTTTCTACAGTCTATACTTCCATAAATGTAGTCTAAAAGCAGATTTTTTGGGGCAGCCAATTAAACAGTTACAAAACTTGTTTCTCCAGCCATTTCTTCTTAAAGAAGATGTCAGCTATTATTTCTTTCAATGTCATTTTAATTATGAAATATTTCAAACATACAATATTTAAAATATTCCAAACACAGCAAATCCTCATGGACCTACCTCTGGAATTTAACACATGCTCTTTTTTTCCTTTTTTTCTTTTTTCATAATTTTAACTTTCATATATTTTTCTTTTTTCTTTTCCTTTTCCTTTTTATTGATTTACCCTTTTAATTTTTAATTTTTGTTGGTACATCGTAGGTATATATATTTTGGGGGTACATGCAATGTTTTGATGCAGGCATGCAATGTGAAACAAGCACACTATGGAGAATGGGGTGTTCATTCCCTCAAGCATTTATCTTCTAAGTCACAAACAACCCAGTTACACTCTTTAAATTATTTAAAAATGTACAAGTAAGTTATTATTGACTTTAGTCACTCTGGTGTGCTATCAAATAGTAGGTCTTACTCATTCTTTCTACTGTTTTTGTATCTACTGACTATCTCCACCTTCCTTCCTTGCCCTCCACTACCCTGCTATTTTACCATGATTACTTCAAGTGTTTGGATAAATAAAATATACAGATAAAATCAAAGCCTCCTTTACTTTTCATTCTTTGCTTTTCATTCTTTCATCACAATAAATAAATATTTTTCTGAAGTTGATGTATGTTCTTCCCACCCAAGTTTTATAATTTTATTACATATATGTTTATAAAATATCATACACAAAGTATCAAATCTTATTTGTTTCATATTCTGTGACTCAGAATTATGTTTTCAATATTGATCCCTAGGAACCTAATTTTAGTTACCGAATTCCATAAGTGTGTCATAATTTGTCTATACTCCAGTAGCTGTATATAGGATTTCTCATTTCCCCATTTTCAACCAGTCCTTAGTTTAACAAGGCTTTTTATTTACCAAGCCAATAAACATGAAATGATATCTCATTTTAATTTGCATTTTCCTTTTACTCGTGAGGTTGGACATCTTTTCATGCTTTTTTTTTTTTTTTGCCATTTGGATTTTTTCTTTTATCAATTTCCTATTCTTACACTGTGCTAGTTTGCAAAAACGGTCACAATAATTTTCCTTCATGAATCCATATCCTTGGGTAATTCCCATCATACTGGTTCTGGGCGTAGACATGTGATTTCCTTTGGCTAAGGAGATAAGAAAACGTGAGATTGAAGAAGCCCAAGAGACTTGGAAAGTTCTTGTGCATTGGTGCTGTTTCTTGCTTCTCTGCAACCATCACCATGTGAAAAATCCTGGGCTAGTCTGCTGAATGATGAGAGACACATGGCCTGGTGACCTCCATTAGTCTAGCCAACTGCCAAACACATGAGTGAGGCCATTGACTGCCAGCTCACTGCAAACATGAGACTGAGCCCAGCTAATTTCTTGAGGATAAAAGGAACCATTTTTTTCTGAGCCCAGCCCAAACTGTCAACCCACAGAAATCAGAGCACATCGATATCTGTTGTTTTAAGCCAGTAGCCCTGGGTGGTGCGTTATGGCAGCCATAGCTCATTCACATTATTTTGCCCGTTTTTTTCCCCTTTC
>NW_012118043.1:11384865-11391613 GCF_000951035.1 Colobus angolensis palliatus
TTTTTGAAACAGTGCCTCACTTTGTCACTCAGGCTAGAGCAGTGGTGCGATCTTGGCTCACTATAGCCTCAAACCCCCACCAGGCTGAAGTGATCCTCCCACCTCAGCCTCCTGAGTAGCTGAGACTGCAGGTGCATGCCGCCACACCCAGCTAATTTTTATATTTTTTGTAGAGATAGGGTTTCAACATGTTGCCCAGCCTGATCTTGAACTGCTGGGCTCAAAGGATCTGCCTGCCTTGGTTTCCCAAAGTGCTGGGATTATGGGCATGGACCACCATACCCAGTCTGCTAAACTCTTTCTTAACATGACATTTCTCATTCAACTCTGTAAGTTTACGAGACAGACATTATTATCATTATTATAATCATTTCCATTTTAGAGATGAGGGAGCTACGATTAGAGGTTTAGTGATTTATCAAAGATCATGCACCTAGCAAGTAGGGAAGGTGAAATTTGAATCCATTAATATCTGGCTACAGAACCAGAGCTCTCAGGCCATTTCTCTTCTCTGCTTCTCTCACATGCTGAATTTACAGTTGCTCAGTTCATGGAAACTCTTTAGGGCCAGGCACTATGCCACGTTTTATATCATACTAAACACAGAGTTCTGTTTTAAACTCTGGTTTAGGACTTCCTGTTTTCAGTGGTGTACTAGAACAAGCCCACAGCAGCTCACGAGAGCCAATGTTAGCTAGCATCTCTTCCCAATTCTGAGTTCAGGAAATCACATGGTAACTTGACATCAGCTGTGGTAGGAGTCTTTATATCACAGAATTTAGCAAATACTGTGAATCATGGGCTTTTATCTTCTAGAGAGTTGGTTTACCAGCACATAAAGTACTGGGCTGTGTTTACTCCTGTTCCTTGTATCTTGTTAGATATGTCCCTTTCAGTTGCTTGTTAGCATAGTGTTGGAACATTATTTGTCATCCAACATATTTGCTATTCCTATCCACTTTATATGATTTTACGAATGGAATAAGTATATCTTCTATGTCTTCACTGGCCCACAAACTGAGCTTTAAGGGCTGGGAGTAGAAACTTTTCTCCAGGTTCACTTGTTCCATTAATCAATATGTTCATACCTCTACTGATAGGCAATAGTCATTGAGCATTTTCTATGTGACAAATAGTATTCTAAGCCCCTTACATGTATTAAATTATTGTAATCCCTATCAGTTGCAATCAGCAACTGATGAGTTATGGATTTGAGGCACAAGGAAGTTGAATTCCTTAGGGGTCTGCATAACTAGGTGATGGCTGAACGGATTCAAATCCAGTTTGCTGGTTTGCTATCCTCTCTTTACTTAATTGCACCACAATCCAAACTTTGAGGCTCTGTCTGATCTACAAGGATACCACAGAGGAGTCTGGATTCAGTGAGCAGTGGGATTCAGCAGTAGTAAAGGGCCATTGTAAGTTTTTGAATGGGAGAGTGATACTTATCACACGGTACTTAGAATGTTTTGTTACACTAGAGTATGATAGATTGTCCCAAGTAGGAGAAAGGCCAGGGGCAGGAAAAACACTTGTGGGATTATAGCTATCATTTAGAGCTTGCCCATGTTTATGGAAATGAAATAACCCTTCTACGTGGGGCTTTCACTGCAACTGGATCAGGCTCCTACTGGCTCAGTCAAGTTGCCAAGGCTCTGTTCATGCTATTTCCCTGATCCACGGTACATTCTCTAGCTACTGCATTTCTTTATATATAAAAATAGTTAAAAAATAAATTACAGATATAATATTATTATTGGGCTCTTCCACAACATCATTCCCCTTAAATATTCATCATCCGTTTTATACACTTCTGATTTAATCATTTCCCACATATTTATTATTTCTCGCCAGTGAGTCTTTAAGTTCCTCAAGGGCAGGAACCATGTCTTATATTTTGGCATGCTTTGCAGTGCTGAGATCATCAGAGTTACTCCATAAATACTTGTGGAATATAAAAATGCATAAATAACTCTTCTTTTTTTCTCCATGGGCAAGTTCATTGACAGTAGGTGCCTGGAGTAATATAATTAGGAAGCTCCAAAGTAAAATTGTGTTAAGGAACTACCTAAATGCTATAAAGGACAGCCAATTAGCATCTACGAGCACCCATGATTTCTACGTAATAGAAGAAGTCATTTATTGGATTTAGTTGACTTAGTTAAGTTCCCGGCTGCAGGCTGTCCCCTGAGTCCTTAATTGCTCATCCAAAAGGAGGAAGTGGTGGCCCCACTCAGAGCCAAGTTATAAGGTATCCATTAGCAGATTTGAGAGTGTGGCTAGAGAATTGTGGAGCCTGAATGAGGGGAGCAGAACCAACAACTACCAGTCATTTAGTGTGTGCAAACACTATGCTAAAGCACATTTTCTTTTAGTCTTCATTACAAACCTGCTAGGTGTATTTTGTTATCCCTTTTGGGAGATGAGAAAATTGAGCTCTGAAAGAGTATGTAACTTGTTTCAGAGTACACAGCGGGTAAGAAGTGGAGCAGAGATTCAAATTTGCTTTCATCTGGCTCTAAAAACAATGCTTTATTGTTTACCTATAGGGCTAGCCTGGTAATGTAAATGTGTGAATTGGGCTGGGTATAGGAAAACTGGGAAAAGTTTCCAAACCCTGTTTAAAGATTCAGAATCAAACTTAAAAACTTAAAAACTACACTTCCTCCCAAAACTTTTGCAGGCTAGTCTTCTCTATTGGATCATCACTTGCAACTCTTATTTTTAATAAAGCACTTCACCCAGCCAGAGGTGGGACACATGGATTTGTCTGATATTTTCTAAGATGGGATGCTGTTATTTAGCAAGGCCAGCTTGGAATTTCAACTAATTCTTGATGGGGAAAAGCATACCATTCAGAAGCTGTGAGAGCAAATAGATCATGCAGGGACCCAACTTAGGTGGCACTCCTAGAGCTGGACTGTGCTAATAGACTTCAGCAAAGACAGTGGATGCAATGATTGACAGGCTGGTCTGTAGTAACAGAGCTGGGGGTTATGTCTGGGGACACACAGGTCATCTGGTTGCAGAGGAAGATAAACACAGCCTCAGAGACTGTGGGAAGGTGATAGAGAAGGTAGATGGGAAGGTAGTTAGCATCGGAATGGTCAGGAGTAGAGATCTAAACAACAGCACCAAGGCAGAGTATTCAAGGCTTCTCTCTCTGGATGCCAGAGTACTGGATGGCAGGCTCTATTCTGGAGAGCCAGGTGGGTTTACACTCAGCAGGAAGACATAACAGAGTTCTAGGAGGTATTTTCCAGAATATACCCAAGGCAAGAGTGGTCTCTGTCCTAATCCTTGCAATTTAGGGGATTATATGTATCATGATCATGATCATACACACACACGAACACACCAGTGCCTCTCGCTTGAGATCCAGCTGTTTCTGCTGGCACATCATAACCTGCAGCCTGGAACATTTGCTGTCAGTGCTATCTCCATTCAGGCCCCAGGGAAATGCTTCTTCCCATCTCTTGCTCCACAACACAAATCAATTCATTCAAGTATGTGGGTTTGCTGTTGTTATTAGAAAAAGCCAAGGGAAACTTAAGCAGTGGAAGCACTTAGGTAAGGGAAAAGACAAATTAGCATATCAAATCCTTCCTCTCGGGTACATGAATGCAATAGGTTCTGGCATAATAAAGTAAGATTTTTTAGTAGTGTCACACATTCTTTTTTTTTCCCTCTTCCTTTTACACTCCAATTTGTGGGTTTTGGTAGTGCTTAGAGTTAATATGGCATTCACAAAAGTTGTTCACGGTAGTTGAGGAACAGTTTAAGTCTGAATATAACATGCGTGAAGTATGGCACTGCTTCTTTTTTGTTGTTTTTTAAAATAATTATTATGGGTCCATAATAGTTATATATATTTATGGGGTACCTGTGATGTTTTGACACAGGTATACAATGTGTAATTATCAAATCAGGATAATTAGGGTAATCATCACCTCAAGCATTTATCATTTCTTTATGTTAGAAACATTGCAATTCCACTCTTTTAGTTATTTTAAAATATACAATAAATTATTGTTAACTATAGTCACCCTATTGTGCTACTGAATACTAGATCTTATTCATGCTATCTAACTGTATTTTTGCACCCCTTCACTAGCCCAACTTTACCCCTACTCCCTGCCACCCTCCTAGCCTATGGTAACTATCATTCTACCTCTATCTTTGTAAGTTCAATTTGCTTAATTTTTAGCTCCCACGTATGAGTGAGAACATGCAAAATTTGTCCTGCTGTGCCTGGCTTATTTCACTTAACATAATGTCCTCTAGGTCCATCCATTTTGTTGCAAATGGCAGTGCTTTATTCTTTTTTTATGGCTAAATGATATTCCATTGTGTTTATGGACCACATTTTCTTTATCCTTTTATTTATTGATAGACACTTACGTTGATTCCATATCTTGGTTTGGTGATTAGTGATGTAATAAACATGGGAATGTAGATATCTCTTCAATATATTGATAAATTTTCTTTTAGATATATACACAGCAGTGGCATTGCTGGATCATATTGTAGTTCTATTTATAGTTTTTTGAGACACCCAACTCCATATTGTTCTCCATAGTGACTGTACTAATTTACGTTCCCACCAACAGTGACACCAATTCCTAACATGGTCAACTGTATGGGCATTGAATGCTCAAATTGCAAATAATCTTATTTTTATGACATATTTATTAAGCTTTAATTAAATTTTCAAAATAGCGGATGAAAAATTAAAGATGATTTAAGTAATTATTTAAAAATGCAATATTTGTTGATTACAACATATATTTTACCTCTAAATTTAATAAATAAGTTTGAATATTTTGGAAGAAAAATAGATTCATGATTCTTTGAGAAGTAAATTTAATTTTACAAATGTTTATACTCAGTTGACATTTAATTTAATTAATTAACTTTTTTTTTTGAGACTGAGTTTCACTCTTGTCACCCAGACTGGAGTGCAATGGCATGATCTCAGCTCACTGCAACCTCCACCTCCTAGATTCAAGCGATTCTCCTGCCTCAGCCTCCCGAGTAGCTGGGACTACAGGCACATGCCACCACACCCGGCTAATTTCTTTTTATTTTTTGTAGAGATGGGGTTTCACCATGTAGGCCAGGCTGGTCTCGAACTCCTGACTTCACATGATCCCTCCGTCCACCTCAAATGATCCACCCAAAGTGCTGGGATTACAGGCGTAAGCCGCCATGCTTGATATCAATTTACATTTTAAATGAGAATTTATTCAAATTGTGTACACTTTAAATACAATTCCCTTGTAGAGTGAGTGTCATTATTATCCTCATTTTTGTCAACTGAACAAAAATTACATAAAACTCTTGATTATAGGAACATACTTAGTAATTTTACTTAACTGATGGAAAGAAAAATAAAGTTCATAGAATGCATAATAATTTATGAATTATGTATGCATTTATTACTTAACCAAATATTATATGCCTATCAATAGGCCACCTACACATAGGCAATAATGATTAAATTCAGTCTATCTTGATATTTTCTTTTTGGCCATATGAAACTATAGCTTGCACATATTTTAAAATTTTGTCATCATAATGGTATAGATATTAAGGTGAAACGTAAGTTATCTGCCAGTTTGTCAGTTTGATTTATATGTTTTAAATATTTAGACATGGTATGTGTGTTTAGTAAGTTGAATTGCAGCCTCCAAAATGATATGTCTAAATCCTAATCCCTGCTACCTAAGAATGTGCCCTCATTTTGAAAAAAGGGTCTTTGCAGATGTAATTAAGTGAAGCATCTCAAGATAAGGTCATTCTGAATTAACTGTGTGAGTCATAAGTCCAATGACAGGTATTCTTATAAGAAGAGGAGAAGACACAGAGATACAGGAGAAAAAAGCCTGTGAAGGAGGAGCAAGAAGGACCGAGCCAAGAATACCTGGAGTCACTGGAGGCTGAACGAAGTGAAGAAGAATTCTCCTGTACAGCCCTCAGAGGGCATGCTGCTGACACCTTGACTTGAGATTTCTAGCCTCCAGAGCTGTGAGATAATTCTTTTTCTTTTAAAGCCACAAATTTTGTAGTAATTTGTTATAATATCCCTGGGAAACTAACATAGAAGTCTTCTATCTCTATCCTTGTTCTGGGTCCTGCTAATATTAGGAGTCAGTAATATTAGTCTACTGGGTAGACAAGTCTTGGGGTGGGGATGCGTTACAAGAGATTGGTTTTAAACCTGCCCAATTGCTTTCCCTGAGAGATTGTGAGATTTTGGAGGCAAGTACCGATCTTTTCTTTATATCCCCAACTGCTGGCCAGGTAGTCAGTATGAGCTAATGAAGAAATGAATCAATGAATGATTGAATGGTGGTCATCTAGAGTGCAAGCTCCAGGGCCAAACTTGCCTGGGTTAAAATTCAATTAATGGAGGTGGTTCTTAGGAGCACTACAGTATGGAAAGCCCTGTTCTTTGCTAACGTTGGAGAGAAAGGAGTGCAAGATATAGAAGATGAGACAGTTGTTCCAGGAATCAGCCCATCTTTTACTGCCATGGGCTGCTAAATGTTTAACAACTGGCTTTCTAGAAAACACAAGACAAAACAAAACAAGACCCCATTCTTTTAAAATTTTTCTGATTTCTATAGTGTAAATATTCCCACCATACCTGACTTCTTTTTCTTTCTTTCTTTCTTTTCTTTCTTTCTTTCTTTCTTTCTTTCTTTCTTTCTTTCTTTCTTTCTTTCTTTCTTTCTTTCTTTCTTTC
>NW_012118043.1:11391663-11445575 GCF_000951035.1 Colobus angolensis palliatus
TTCTTTCTTTCTTTCTTTCTTTCTTTCTTTCTTTCTTTCTTTCTTTCTTTCTTTCTTTTCTTTTTTTTTTCTGAGATGGAGTCTCATTCTGTTGCCCAGGCTGGAATGCAGTGGTGTAATCTCAGCTCACTGCAACCCGTGTTCAAGCAATTCTCCTGCCACAGCCTCCCAAGTAGCTGGGACTACAGGCATGCACCACCACACTCAGCTAATTTTTGTATTTTTAGTAGAGACGGGTTTTCACCATGTTGGTCAGGATGGTCTCAATCTCTTGATCTCCTGATCTGCCTGCCTTTGCCTCCCAAAGTGCTAGAATTACAGGTGTGGGTCACCGTGCCTGGCCCTGATTTCAAAGCACTAACAAGAAGCTGCTGATTGTGGAGTTGGGAAAAGGATCATGGTGCACTATTTGTTCTCATAAGCCCCTCTGAGCTGGCTCCAGCACACTGTTATCTGTGATTGAAAATTGTCTAAGATGGAATGATGTCAGCAAGATGGCAGAATAAGGGTTTTCTACTATCATCTCCCCACAGTGCACTGATTTTTACAACCACCTGTGGATGACAGTACCATTGTGGGAGACTGGGTGTCTAGTAGAGAAGTTCTAGCATGCCACTGGAGCAAAAACAAAACAAACAAAATAGCCAAAAAACCCAAAAATTCAAGAACAGATACATTGAATAGATTTCACTTTACCCATGTCACCACTTCCCCAAGGCATCACAGCTCACTGCCACAAGAGGCTCCTGTGGCTCATGAGTCCTCCCATGGAAGAAAGTGAGAGTAGTGAATGAGCAGCTGGATTTCCCAGCTGTGCGAAATGATACACAAGAGGCCCAGCTCTTTCTCACCACACACAGAATGCTGAGGGGATCACCATGGCTATGTGGCTGTGAGAGGCTGGGAGCAGGGAAAAGTGGTGGGGACTCACAGCAACAGGGCTTGAAATTCAACAAATGGCCATGTATTCTACTAACTACTTCACAGTCTCCTTCAGGAGGCTTACCTATGAGCCACTTGAGATGTCTTGCAAAGCCTCTTAACTGGCCTGTGGATGCCCTCAATGCTCCATGCACCTCACCTCCTCTCCCAGTCCTCCTGATGACTGACTCCCCATGCATGTGCTCCACACAGTAAGTGTGAGCCTTTGCAGGTGGCTTGCAGGCATGTGCAGTCAACTGGCTTGACTCTGTGGGACTGAGAGAAGATGCACAAACTTGAGCATTTTAGGGCATTGCCCTAAGGAAAACAAATGGGAGATTCTCAGCAACCAGTCTAGCTTTGCAGGATGGAGAAAAGGCACATAATTTTAATAATTCCCTCCACCAAAAAAGGAACAAGAAAGGTGGAGCAGGCCCATACATAGAAAAAGTCTGAAAAAATCTCAGAATCCTCACCCTTGATGGCTACTGAAGTTATTTCTTTCCCATAGCCAGTCAATTAAAGACTGTAGGAAGTGCCTGCTTTTTCAAATGTGAAGATAGCAACACAAGACTTCAAGGAACAGAAAGAAAAAAGGATGCATGACACCACTAAAAGCACACAACAATTTTCTAGCAATTAACCTGAAGGAAATAAAGATATATGAATTGCCTAGAAAAGAATTCAAAATAATTATTTTAAGACAGCTCACAGAAATACAAAGGATCATAAGAGACTACGATGGACAATTACAGGTCAACAAATTGGATAACCTGGAAGAAATGGATAAATTCCTAGAAACATACATCCTACCAAGGCTGAATCATGAAGAGGTAAGAAAATCTGAAAAGATTAAAAATGAATAAGGAGATTGAATGAGTTATAAAAATATCTCCCAGCAAAGAAAAGCCCAGGACCAAATGGCTTCACTGGTAAGTTCCATCAAACATCTAAAGAAGAATTAATACCAATCCTTCTCTAATTTTGTCAAAAATTCAAAGAAAAGAAAATACATCCAAACCCATTTCACAAAGCCAGCATCATCTTGATACAAAAACCAGACAAGCACACTACAAGAAAAGATTACAGGCCAGTATCCTTGATGAACATAGGTGCAATAATCTCAACGAAATACCAGCAAACTGAATTCAACAGCACGTTAAAAGCATCATTTATCCAGATCAAGTGGCATGTATTCTTGGGATGCAAGGATGGTTTAACAAATACAAATCAATCCAGATCAAGTGGGATGTATTCCTGGGTTGCAAGCGTGGTTTAACAAATACAAATAAATAAGTGTGATATACCACATTAAGAGAATGAAGGATAAAATCATATGATTGTCTCCATAAATATGGAAAAAAGCATTAGACAAAATTTAAATTGTTTTTGATGATAAAAACCCTCAAATATTAGGCATAGAAAAAATGTACCTCAACTTAATAAAGGCCATGTATGGCAAGCATACAGCCAATACCAAAGAGTGAAAAGCTGAAAATGCTTCCTCTAAAATCAGGAACAATACAAGGATCCCCAATATCACCAGTTATATTTAACATAATATGAAACATAATACTAGCCAGAGAAACCGGCCAAGAAAAGAAATAGAAGGCATAAAAAATCAGAAGTGAAGAATAAAATGGTATCTATTTGCAGATGACATAATCTTATACATAAAAAACCCTAAAGACTCTAGCAAAAACCTGTTGGAACTAATAAACAAATGTACTAAAGTTGCAGAACACAAAATCAAGATACAAAAATCAGTAGTATTTCTATACATTAACAATGAACTATTTGAGAAAGAAATTAAGGTGACAATCCCATTTATAATAGTATAAAAAGAATAAAATACTTAGGAATAAATTTAATCAAGGAGGTGAAAAATCTGTGTACTGAAATCTATAAAACATTGATGAAAGAGATAGAAGAAGATAAATAAATGGAAAGCTATTCTGTGTTCATGGATTGGAAGAAAAAATATTGTTAAAATGTCCATATTACTCAAAGCACTCTAAAGATTCAAACCAATCCTTATTAAAATTCCAAAAGCATTTTTCACAGAAATAGAAAAGACAATCATAAAATTTGCATGGAGCCACAAATGACCCTGAACTGTTAGAGGAATCTTGAAGAAAAACAAACATGTGGGCATCACATTTCCTGAAATTATATTACAAAGCTATAGACAGTAATCAAAACAGGATGATACTGGCATAAATACAGACATGTAGACCAATGGAACAGAATAGAGAGCTGAGAAATAAACCCATACGTGTACGTTCAACTAACTTTTCACAAAGCCTCCAAGCATACACAATGGGGAAAGGATAGTCTCTTCAATAAATGGTGTTGGGAAAACTGGATACCCACATGCAAAAGAATGAAATTGGACCTTTATCTTTTACCACACACAAAAATCAATTCAAAATGGATTAAAGACTTAAATGTAATACCCCAAACATAAAACTCCTCAAAGAGTTTTAGGGGAAAAATCTTGTTGACATTGGTCTTGACAATAAGATTTTTGGATAGGATAGCAAAAGCACAGACAACAAAAGCAAAAATAAACAAGTGGGACTGCATCTATGTAAAGATATAGGGAAAAGCAAACTCAGTTTCTCCTTTTATGCTCTACCCTAACACAGTCACACAAGACTTCTGAGACCAGATGTATATGTGGAGGTATTTCCTCACATACTAAGCAATCAACCAATTCTCCAGATTCTGCAGTAGACACCAGCTGGGTGTCCTCTAACTCAATTCAGTTCAATTCTGACACTATCTACCTGAAGATACTGTTAGATCCCACAGGTTAAGGGCTCATCCCCTACTTCAGATGCCAATTGCAAGTTTGGGCTTCTGGAACTTCTGAATAGTGGCCATAAATCAGAGTTCCCATGACCCTATCAGGCTACCCAGGAGCCCCCAGCCATCAGTCAACTCAGTACACTGAAGACACTTTTATCACTCTAGAGATTCCAAGGATTTTAAGAGCTATATGTCAGGAGACTGGAACAAAGGCTAAATATATATTTCACAATGTCACAATCAAATTAAAAAGTTTCCGCCCAGCAAAGAAAACAACCAACAAAATGAAAAGGCAGCCTACATAATGAGAGAAAATATTTACAAATCATATATCCAATAAGGGTTAGTATCCAAAATATAAAAGGGACTAATATATAGCTAAATAGCAAAAACAAAACAAAACAAAACACCAAAATACCACTAACAACAACAAAAGCAAAAGCAAAAACAACCAAATAACCTAATTAAAAAATGGGCAAAGGACCTGTAATGGTTAATATTGAGTGCCAACTTGATTGGATTGAAGGATGCAAAGTTCCTGGGTGTGTCTGTGAGGGTGTTCCCAAGGAAGATGACATGATTTGAGTCATATATACATGTGAGTCAGTGAGCTGGGAAAGGCAGACCCACCCTCAATCTGGGTGGGCATCATCTAATCAACTGCCAGCGTGGCTAGAATAAAGTAGTCAGAAGGAAAGAGTAGGCCGGCTGAATCTTATGGCCTTCCTCTTTCTCCCATGCTGAATGCTTCCTGCCCTTAAACATCAGACTCCAAGTTCTTCAGCTTTGGACTCCTGGACCTACACAAGTGGTTTGCCAGGGGCTCTTGGGCCTTCAACCACAGACTAAAGGCTGCACTGTTGGCTTCCCGACTTTGGGGGTTTTTGGACTCGGACTGGCTTCCTTGCTCCTAAGCTTGCAGATGGCCTATTGTGGGACTTCACCTTGTGATCATGTGAATCAGTACTCCTTAATAAACTCCCCTTCATATATACATCTATCCTATTAGTCCTGTCCCTCTAGAGAACCCTAATATGGGACCTGAATAGACATTTTCCCAAAGAAGACACAAAAATGGCCAGCAGATATATGAAAAGGTGCTCAAAATCATTAATCAGCAGGTAAATGCAAATCAAAACCACAATGAGATATTACCTCACAACTGTTAGGATGGCTACTAGGAAAAAGACCAGAGATAACAAATGTTGGTGAAGGTTTAGAGAAAAAGGAACCTTTATACACATTTGGTGGGAAGTTAGATTGGTACAACCATTATGAAAAACAATATGGAGGTTCCTAAAAAGTTAAAAATAGCACTACCATGTGATCCAGAAATTCCTTTTCTGGGTACATACTCAAAGGAAATGAAATCATTATTTTGAAGAGATACTACAATCTTACATTTATTGCAGCATTATTTACAAAGGCCAAGTGAATGAAGAAAGAAATTGTGAGGTATGTGTGTTTATATATATATATGTATTTGTATATGTGTTTGTGTGTGTGTATATATATATGAATAGATCTAATGTACAGCATGTGACTACAGTTAATAATAATGTATTGTATATTTGAAATTTTCTGAGAGAGTAAATCTTAAGTGTTCTTACCCACACAAAAAACGGTTACTATGTGAGGTAATGGATATGTTAATTAGCTTGATTACAGTAATCATTTAACAGTGTATACATATATCAAATCATCCCACTGTGTACCTTAAATATAAATAACTTTCATTTGTCATTCAAAGCTCAATATAGCTGGAAAAAGTCAATCATTGGCTATTGGGCTGGGGCAAGTTTATATAACTTCACTCAACTCTAAAGTCATAATCTGTCCTCTGTAAATGGGAATAATGGCACTAAGTTTTGTAATGATCAAATCAGTTAATCCATATAAAGTAACCAGCATGTAATAAGCACTAAAGAAATGATAGACACCACCATGATCATTGTCCTCATTAATATTTTATAATGCCCCACCTCAGAGCCTTCACTCTTGCTATTCCTTTGCTGGGACACATTCCACTCTTTGACCAGCTCGTTCTTACTCACAGTCCAGTCTCAGTTTAAACCTCTCTTCTTCAAGGGTGCCTTCCCTGACCTCTGAGTTTAGATCGGTTGTAGGCTCCTGTACTTCTGTTCATTCGTATTGCACAAGTCTGTGAACTTTGGGAGAGTAGACACTATGTTCTCTTGAGCACTTTTATAATACTCTACCTAGCAAAGGACCTGACATATAGTAAACAAAGATAGTTATCGAATGAATGGTTCACTCTGTTCAAGATGTGACTGGAAGAAAAATTTCAAAGGAGGAGGGATACTGTCTCTGGCAAGGAGATCGATTTGACTCACTTTTACAGGTGTTTGAACCCCTCACCTACATTTGATTTAAAGGCTGAATTTGGGCTACCTTTGCTCTCACAGGTACATGGCAACCTGATTTTGACTTGGGAGAGACATAAGAGATGGGATCCAAACTGCTCAGATTATAATGGGCTATATACTGTGTATAAAATGTCTGACCCTGGTCATAGTCTCAGCTTGACTCCCAGGGCGCCGATGTCAGCGCCTGGCCAGGCCTCTGTTGGAGAGGTGGCACCCATCTGGATTGGAAGTAAAACCCCCTGTATTTGACTTGCAAGGTGGCTCATTCAATGACAGAAGCCAAAACAAATGAAAGATGACACCAAGAGTTGGCTGTGGTCCTGGATCTAAGTTGGGGCACTTAAGGCCTTGCCAAGGGATTAGGATGGGGGTGAGCATGATATAATTATGATTAGATGATTGGATGGCATTTGTAAGACATAAGATAGATCTACCATCCACAGATCTCTGCACTGTTACATATGGTAACTGGTGCCAGGGACATGAGCCCCCTCCCTTCCTGACTTCCTACCTAGTCAGCAATTATGATCTACCCTGCCTTCTCTGGGGGAACCTGGACATCAGCCACCTGCTGCAGGACACCACTTTGCAGCTGGGCAGGGAGCCACTGGCCCTCTTTCTACCAATATTAAGCTAGTAAAGAGAAGCTGCAGTGTGCATATCATCAGGCAGTAACTGAGGAATGGGGTTTAAGAATTTAAGCTTAAATGGAATCTATATATAGTTTTAAAAACAAAACTATTTTAGATGCCTGCTTATCTTAGCCATTTACAGCCATCTTCACAGAAACTTGACTTTGTGAAAAAGACGGAATCAAGGCCCTGAGTTCTACCCCAGCCCTGCAGTGCTAACCTGCAACTTTCAGTAAGTCCCCTCCTCCTCCTCCTGATCTTAGATATACTAGGGAAATGGGCCAGATATTCTTTAATATCTTATCTCATTTTAGTATTTTGTTATTATACCTTAACCCTTTGGCCTGGAGCCTGGCTGGGTACTCGGCACATGGTAGGCCCTTAAGAAGCATCTATATTAAGTACTTTTTGCATACCTAGCCTAGATTTTTGGTGAGCTAATAGATTCAGATAGAAAATTGCCTTGATTGATTTCTTTGGATTGCCAATGGACAGGTCAACACAAGTATCATTGAGAAGAAGGAAGCACTCTGTAGATACTGAGCACAGTGCAAAGTAAAAAACCTATTAAATTCCCAACAGCAACAGTTACTGAAATCTCCTCTCCTGGCCCTCCTGCAAAACACAATACCTTCAAGCCAGTCTTTCATCACACTAGCAATTGACAGTATCCTGTTCTCTAAATCTGGAACTCTGGTTCATAAAAAAGAAAAACAATGAGGACATTGATTTTTCAGAAGTGGGACTCCAGTCTGCCATGAAGGTCAGGTGTTTGGCCTATTCAGTTTCTGTTATTCTAAGCCTGGCATGAGTCCCCCCACCACACCCCCCACCAAATGCTCTGACAGTGAGGAGATAAGCAGAAGAAAAGGAATCAGTTCAGCTCTAAGTGTTAAATGAAGCACTGTCACCTTCATTTAACCTTCAGCACGGGGCATAAGGATAGAAGATGAGGCTGGCCCCAGACGTGAGGTTAAATGGGTCATCAAAAGCCGGTGTGACCCTCTGCGCAGCAGAGCCCAGAGATATCCAATGTATTATAATGGAGACAGAAAAGACCTGCAAGGGAGTGTGTCCGTCACAGAGGTAGCATCATGAGTTTGGATCTTTTTCATTGTAACAGACTTGTACCTAAATGTGTGTACAAATCTGGGTGTGGTAGATATTTGTTGCATTTTCCTCTTAGCACCACTATCCCTTACTGTGACAATGGGACCTTGATTTGATTGAGAGGAATTAATTCTTTTCTCAATCCCAAGGGCTCTGACAAAGAAGGCAACCCCAGGGTGGAGCACATGACCCAGACTAAACCAACTGAGGAGGGCACCTTACCTCCAGCCCACCCTCTATAGTTTAGGGATGAACACTCAACCCAAGTCATGCCAGGCATTATCAATGAGTCCCAACCCAGGACTTCGGTCTGCTCTCTAAGGGAAGTGGACTGTCCTAGACATGCTAATTGTGGTATGTGAAGATTGAAACTACTGGAGGACCCTGTGTAGAGCCTGGACTTGGAGCCAACCCAGAGGCGGCTGAGTTGTGAGATGAACTCAGGGGATGTTGTGTACGTCCTGAACTGTGCCATATCCAGGGGTGTTTCAGTTATGTGAGCAAATAAATTCTCTCTTGCCTAAACCAATGAGGATAAAGTTTTTGTAGCTTTCAAATGAAAGAGCTGACTGACTCACTGACCTTTAGCTGCTATTCAATTTTCTTTTCCCCATGAACCAAATTCCTCTAATGTATGGACTAGAACAACATAAAAACAGAGCCATGAAAATGTGTTTGAGGGTGAACTGTGACAGGCATTCACTCTTAGGGGAAAGTCCTATCTCACCAGTTTTGCTCAAATTACTCTCACCTTTGGTTTTCTTGATAATAACTCTGATAAAGGTAAACACTGCTTTCTGACACTCTGCGTTTCTGTATCTACAGTGAGTGCCATTGAGTGACATCCTACATAACATTTATAGAAATGTGTTTAATAGCTTTTCTTTTTTATTTGGATATAGGTAAAGAGGATTGAGATTCTTCACCTTCTCCAGGCTTGCTTTTAGGATACATATATATACACACACACACACACACACATATATATATATATGTGTGTATATATATGCATACTGGTGCTCCCCATACCCTTGTGGGAAGAGGGCGAGGCACCAGGAGCCATTTCCCACTCTGAGCAATATCTGTGTTGGGAGTGTCCTGATTCAGATGGTGACTTTAAAATCCATGCATTTGGAATCTCTGAGGTCACCGGATGAGAAGACCCCTCCCCAAGCCTAATGTCAAAGACTCAGCCTTTCTATGATCAGTGGCGGGATATGAATTGTTATGCTGGTGAAGGAGGAGTTGACAGTGGTGTTGAGGTTGGGAGGAATTGTGAAAAATCCTGCAATGTGGAAAATGTTTGGAGTGGAGCCTTTTAGGAATGTTTACTCCCAGATGCTGGGATTGGATTGGTGCCTGGGTTGACTCTACTGTGCAGATGTGTACCATGAGGTCAGCAAGTCCTATAGTTCTGTGTAAGTCATACTGACTTCTGGGATCATAATGGTACCCAGGAAGCAAAGGGAGCTGTGATTACAGGGTGGTTGGGTGTGGTGGTCTACTTTCTTGATACTTAAAGTGAGGTCTGAAGATCAGCAGAGCACAGCATCATCTGTGAGCTTATTAGAAAAGCAGGATCTCAGATCTCATGCCAGACTTACTATATCAGAATCCCCAGGTGATTTGTATGCACAGTAAAGTTTGAGAAATGCTGGTCTATGCCTACTGACTCCAGTACTTCTCTTGATTCAACATTTAATGAGCACCCACTGTGTTCTGGCATTGTGCTGAGTACCACAGATATAAAGATGAATAATCCAGTCTTTTCTAAAGAGCTTTTCACTCTTCACGGCTTATTTACTTCTTACTTTTTCCTCCAGTATCTCCCCAACCCTCCACATTTTGGCTTTTGCTGTGTCTTTTCACTGAAATTCTTTCTTTGAAGACCACAAATGACCTGTTTGTTGTCAGATTCAGTTTACTCCTCTCTGTAGCATTGAGCATCTCTGATCAACACCTACTAAATGCTGTCCTCTCCTGGTTTTGCTGATATTGTGTCATCTTGATCCTTCCTTTCCCTCTCCATACACCCCTGCCTCATATACTGGCCTGTCTTCATCTTGCCCAGGGCTCTCTCCCAACTCAATCCTTACTCTCTCACCAGGTTATCCCATCCAGATCCAAGACAGGAATTGCTTTTATTATGAAGTCCTTGGCCCTCTAGGAACTCCAGAACTGCTGATCTTAAAAGGGCACCCTAAGCATCTCTTTCCTACAGACGTTTTTGCAAAGTTGTCAATTGATTCCAGTAGGGAATTAGATTTGCCGAGTATCCGTGAAATGAGAGGAGTAGATATTGGTGGGTATTTCTGCTGCGACAAATTATCCTTTGGTGCTGTAACATTATCACAAGCTTGGTGGCTTTAAACAAATTTATTATCTTACAGTTCTGTAGGTCAGAAAGCTAATGTGAGTCTCATGGGACTAAATAAAATCAAGGCATTTGAAAACCTGTGTTCTTTCCGGGAGGCTCTAGGGGAGAATCTGTGCCCTTGCCTTTTCTAGCTTTTAGAGGCTTCTTACATTCTTTGGCGCCTCCATCTTCAAAGCTAGCAACAGGGAGCTAAGTACTTTTCATGCTGCCATCACTCTGGTTTTCTGCAGCTTGGAAAGGTTCCCTGTTTTTTAAGGACTCATGGGATTGGATTGGACTCACCTGCATAATCCAGGATCCTCTGCCATCTCAAGGTTCTTACCTTTAATCACATCACATAATCTTTTGTTAGATAGGTTAACATATTCACAGGTGCAGGGATTAGCACATGGACATATTTGGAGTTTATTATTTTGTCACTACAATGTGACTGAGGAGAGTAGAGGTTTGAGGAAGGGGACTGGAAGGTTGATGTGTTCCCGGGGCATCCAGGATAAATCCAAGATAAAATGAGTTAACGGGACACCTCAGTGCCAAAATCGGAAAGGTGGGGTGGGAGTGAGAAAGAGGGGTGGGAAGGGGTAGAGATGTGGGTGAGGAGATGGAGAGCCTAGGCCCAGCTACTACTTACCCATGGTCCCTAAGTCTATACCCAGTCATATGCAGAACACCACTTCACGCTCATCAGGTTCAGTGCTCAACTCATTGTCTCCCTTGTGTCTTTTGTTCTTTTTGTTTTCCCTGTCTCTATGAATGAGACCACTATTTCACTGTTATTCAAGGCAAAAATGTCAGCCATCCTGCTTTTCTTTTCCCTCATCCTCTCACCAACAGGTCCTGGATCTCTATCAAGTTCTCTAAACTCATGTTTCTCAGATACAGCCTACTGTCCCAGACACGCGCAGGCCTCCTACCCTCTACTGAACTGAGTGAAAAGCCTTGGGCCACTCTTCCTGCTTCTGTGACTATCTGATTTCAGTCAGTTTCCCATTCTGATGTCTGGTTATCTTCCACAAATCACCTTAGTCAAGGTTAAAGACTACCCACTGCCTTCAGGACCAAGTTCAAAGTTGGCATGATTTTTAAAGTCTACTTGGCAACCATCTCCTTATCTTGCCTTATTTTTGCCAAATTTCATCCTATACTCTATACTCCAGCCTCACTGAATCCTTACTTTTCTTCAACCATGTCTTTTGCTCTTTCTAGCTTTAGCAGTGTTGCTCCCTTCACCTGACCCTCCTGATCCATAGGACTCAGCTCAGCTACTCCCTCCCTTTGCCCCTTCCAGGTAAACTTGGTCACGCCTCCCTCCCCAGACTTCCATAGCTTTTTGCACACATTGTGATGATAGCATCTAACATACTGCCTTGTACTTGTGCTTGCACCAATGTCCCCTTCTAGACTTGCTAGGCAATGTTGGGAGAGCCTTTCTTTGTCACCATGAAATTTCATTTATATATTTTGTTATGAACAAAGCTATTGGCACACATGACTATGTCCATTTCCCCACTAGGCCACACCATTCTTCAGAATGGTGAATAAATGAATGCTCTTTCTTTATTCTTATCTGAGAGCTAAGAAATGAAGCCCCTGCCTACCCACCCAGAGGAGAAAGAGACTTGCTCCACACTCCCCACCCTGAAGATCTATCTTCTTGGTTTTGATTTTCTCCTCTGGATATCCCAAGGAAGGTGTGAATTTTAGTCTTAAGGAAGGCTGGAGGGTCAGCCTAGAGGCAATGATCTTTGGGGCCTCTTTCTAACTTGGACATCTTGTAGAGTTATGCTTCTAGGGAAAGGTAATATTGGTTTCCAGGTACTATTGCTCAGAAATAATTTGAGATGAATGCATGCGTCCTCTGCAGTTTTCTGTTTGGATACATTTAACTTTGTATTGCCGTTTGTTTATTTAGTCGATTAATATTGGCTCCTATGTGCCAAGTCCTATGCAAAGCCAAGCGAAGAGGAGAAGGGAGTCAGAAAGTCTTCTGTCCTCATGGAGTAAAGTAGTCAATATTAGCACTGTGCCAGGTAACAAATGACACTATAGGTGGTCAGGAGAGCTTAGATTCTATTCTGAAGGCAGCAAAGAGCACTGAAGTAGTGACATGACTAGGTCAGACAGAGGTTGAGGGAAGCTTTGGAATGAGGTGCCATGTTGGTTGGGCCCATGAGTGGGGTATGGGTTTTTACAGCTAGTAAGGGAGAGGGGAAGGGTGTTCTGGAAGGAAGAAATGATGGGAGGAAATATGCAGATGCGGGAAAGCAAGAGAGTGAGTGTTCAGAGAATCCCTACTTTCTTAGGACACAGCTAGCCTGGAAACTCCCCAGATGTGTCCATAGAGCAACAGCACAGGTTTGAAAGTTTGCATGTTCTGTATCTTGAAGGGCTCTTCCCAGGTGCATCCACTGAGGGAGACTCTCTCCCAGACATGAGAACTTACGGTCCGATGCTTTCACTTTGTATGCTTTTCTGTCACCACAGTAACAGCAGCTTCTGCTTCTTTGGGCCTGGCTTCCCTGGAGGTAGCCCCACAGTGATGATACTCCAGGCTCCGGCTATGAAGAGAAACACTTGCTTAAGTTCAGCCTCTGTTCAGCTGAGGAGGCCCTTTTTTGGGAACTGGAAACTGCCCTATTTACTAGGAGGAGTCAATGTTAGGAGAGGGGAAACTTCTCATGAAGATGCTGTGTAGTAGATATTTATAGGTCTTCTGATTACAGCTGCTTTGGTGACAGTGAAGGCTGTTCATGGTCTGCATCTTCCCTTTGGAAGTCACATAATGCTTTCATCATTCATATAGATAGCACTGCTTTTGTTCTGCTCCAAAAGCCGTGGTGCTGTCTCAGGGGGCATATCCTGGACAGAACTCACGCCTGCCAGAGATGATGAATGTTCTGAAGGTTTAAACCAAGGACCTGATTGGTGAAGAAACTACAGCCAAGGAACCAGGAGAAGGCAGCAGGGAATGGCAAACCTTTCAGTACTGGGGGCCAGGCAATGCATACAATCTATTAGATAAAGTTAGATGGTCCTTTCCCTTCATAACCCTAGTCTTTTGTTCCACTGAAGAGTCACAGACTAAGATTTCAGAGACTCATAGCATCTGAATGTTAGTCAAGATCTGGGAAAAGCTCTGGCCTCAAATTTCATTCTTTTTCTTAAACCTCAGCCTTGCAATTTAAAGGGAAAATACCATGATTTCCTCAGAGAAATACAGGTACACTTTTTTCAGTTAAGTAATTAAATATGAATGTCTGTTTTGAGTCTCTATTTTGTGCCATCTGTCTAGCTTCTAGTCATCTGAATTTCAAAGGTTTGTAATCTTGCTTTTTTTTTTTTTAATGGGTATAAGGTTTAGGGTGCCAGTCCTTTCTGAATAAGTATAACTTACAAAAGTACAACAGGAAAAAGCATAAGAATATAGATGATCAATTTTTACAAAGTGAACACACTTATATATCCTCTACTAAGGTAAAGATATACTTTACCAGCATTCTAGAAGCTTCTGTCATGCCCTTTCCTAGTCATTTATGGAATGTATGCATTCATTTCTGTAATATTAATAGAGATGAAATTGCTGGGTTATAAGGCATGTGTATATTTAGCTTCAGTAGATACTGACAATTTTGCAAAGTGATTGTATCAATTTAGTTTTCCAACAGGAGTTTGTGAGAGTTCCAGTTCCTCTGCATCCTTGTCAATACTTGGTATTGTCAGTCCTTTTCATTTTAGCCATTCTGGCGGATACGTAGTAGTACCTCATTGTGATTTTAATTTTCAGTTTTCTACCCACCATTAATGGTGCACAACTTTCCATGTGTTTGTGGGCCACTTGCTTACTGGACATCCTGTTCAAGTTTGTTGTTTACTTTTTCCTAGGTTGTCTGTCTTTTAAAAAAATTAATTTGTAGCGTGATGCCTCCAGTTTTGTTCTTTTTGCTTAGGATTGTCTAGGCTATACGGGCTCATTTTTGGTTCCATATGAAATTTAAAGTAGTTTTTTCTAGTTCTGTGAAGAAAGTCAATGGTAGCTTAATGGGGATAGCATTGAATCTATACATTACTTTGGGCAGTATGGCCATTTTCACAATATTGATTCTTCCTATCCATGAGCATGGAATGTTTTCCATTTGTTTGTGTCCGCTCTCATTTCCTGAGCAGTGGTTTGTAGTTCTCCTTGAAGAGGTCCTTCACATCCCTTGTAGTTGGATTCCTAGGTATTTTACTCTCTTTGTAGCAATTATGAATGGGAGTTCACTCATGATTTGGCTCTCTGTTTGTCTATTGTTGGTGTATAGAAATGCTTGTAATTTTTGCACATTGGTTTTGTATCCTGGGACTTTGCCGAAGTGGCTTATCAGCTTAGGGAGATTTTGGGCTGAGATGATGGGGTTTTCTAAATGTAAAATCATGTCACCTGCAAACAGAGACAATTTGACTTCCTCTCTTCCTATTTGAGTACCTTTATTTCTTTCTCTTGCCTGATTGCCCTGGCCAGAACTTCCAAAACTATGTTGAATAGGACTAGTGAGAGAGGGCATCCTTGTCTTGTGCCGGTTTTCAAAGGGAATGCTTCCAGTTTTTGTCCATTCAGTATGATGTTGGCTGTGGGTTTGTCATGAATAGCTCTTATTATTTTGAGATGCATTCCATCAATACCTAGTTTATTGAGAGGTTTTAGCATGAAGGGGTGTTAAACTTTATCGAAGGCCTTTTCTGCATCTATTGAGATAATCATGTGGTTTTTATCATTGGTTCTGTTTATGCGATAGATTACTTTTATTGATTTGTGTACGTTGAACCAGTCTTGCATCCCAGGGATGAAGCCGACTTGATCGTGGCGGATAAGCTTTTTGACATGCTGCTGGATTCGGTTTGCTAGTATTTTATTGAGGATTTTCGCATCAATGTTCATCAGGCATATTGGCCTGAAATTTTCTTTATATGTGGTGTCTCTGCCAGGTTTTGGTATCAGGATGATGCTGGCCTCACATACACACGTACATGAGTTCTTGGTCAGATATGCATATTGGAAATATCTTCTCCCAAATGTATCAATCTTTACCTTTAAGGTTAGCACTTTTTGTATCTTGTTTAAGACGTATTTGCCTAGCTCAGGATTATAAATATATTCTCCTGTGCTATCTCCTCTAGAAGATTTATTGTTTTTTCTTGCATATTTAGGTCCATGATTCATCTGGAATTGATTTTTGTAAGTGATGTGATTGGGGTCAAGATTCTTTTATTCCCCATGAAAATATTCAGTTGGCCCAGAAATATTAATTGAAAAGACAATAATTTCCCCACAGAAATTGTAGTCACATCTTTGTCATAAATCAGGTGACTAAATATGAACAAATCTGTTCCTAGACTCTCTGTTTAATGACATTGCTTCATTTGTGTATACTGGCACCATTCTTTGCAGTCTTAAATATCTTAGCTTTATAAAAATCTTGCTATCTAGTAGTAAAAGTACTCTAACTTTATTGTCTTGGTTATTTCAGGCACTTTGCATTTTCATATAAATGTTAAATCCAGCCTGTCAATTTCCACAAAAATACATTTTAGTTCTACTTTTATATTAAACTCATCCAAGACATTATTTTAAAGTCAATATTTACTTTGTTTTATCCATGTATTTATTCTCTTGAATCCTCTTTATTCCTTTCCATTTTGCCTGTTTCTATATAAGGCCATTTTCCTTTTGCTGGAGAACTTCTTCTAGTATTTATTTATTTTAAGCGTTGGCCTCCTGATAACAAATATTCTCAATTTTTGCCTGCCTTAAATGTCTTTATTTTGTTTTATTTTTGAAGGTTATATTTTTTGGGTGTAGAATTCTAAGACTCATTTCCTTTCATACTTTAAATATGTCATTTATACTCTTCCTTTTCCCATAATTTCCATTAAAAGTAACATATAAGTCTTATTAGGTCTTTTTTTTCTGGTTGCATTTCTAGATTTTTTTGATTTTTTTTGGCCTGGGTTTATTGTAGGGTCTTAGTCCATTTGTCCTGCTATAATTAAATGCCTGAGACTAGGTAATTAGAAATAAAAATTAATTTTCTCATAGTTCTGGAGGCTGGGAAATCCAAGATCAAAGTGCCAGTACATTTGGTGCTGGTAAAGCTTGCTCTCTGCTTTCAAGATGATATCCTCTTGCTGCATGGACACGTGGCCTAAGGGGGCAAAAAGGGATTAATCCTGGCTGTATCCTTGCATGACAGAAGCGATAAAAGAGCCAGAGAGCTCTGCAGTGTCTTTTATAAGGGCATTAATCCCATTCATGAGGGCAAATCCCTTCCTACTTGATCACTTCCCAAAGGCCCCTCCTCTTAATACTATCACATTGAGGATTAACTTTCCACATGAATTTTAGATGGACACAAAAATTCAAACCACAGCAAGTAGTTTCCCTGTTTTCTGCATGCATGCTTTTACTTATATTTCATCTATTTGGGGCTTATGGAGATCCTTGAATCTTCATATTGGTATCTTTTGTCAGTTTTGGCCACTTTCTCTTCAAATATTGCTTCTGCCTCATTCTCTCTTCTTTTTCTTTTGGGATCTCAACTACACATATGTTAAGTTTTTCTACTTGTTCCATATACCTCATTACTTTTTTCTGTATTTACCATTCATGTTGTTTTATGTTTCAGGTTGCTTATTTTTATTGTCCTGATATTTCCAGTTTATTAATCTAGACTTCTGCTCTGTCTAACCTACTGTTTAAACTCATACATTTAATTCTTAATTTCAGTCATTATATTTGTCAGTTTCAAAAAAAAAAGAAAAAATTTACATTTGATTCATTTGATCAATTCTGATAATTCTCCATTTGATATCTATTTTCTTGTACATCTTAATATTATTTTAAATATTAAATTTAATGACTATTAATTTAATTATTTAAAAATCTGAATCTAATAGTTTCAAAGTATTCACCTGTAGGCTTGTTTCTTTCTCTTTTCTCCCTCTTCAGCTTTGAAAATTTCCTCCTGACTCCTGTCATGCCTGGTTATATTTTATGGAATGCTGGAAAATGTATATGAGAAATTATAGAAGTTCTGTTCGACATTATCCTCCTCCGCAGAGGATTAAAATTTCTCTTCTGTGAAGTAATTAAGTTAAGGGAAGGTCACCTTTACCTAATAGTGGATAAAAATGTTTCAAAGTTTGGTTTCCTGTTTTAGAGGGCTCATTTATTCTCAATTGCCTTTAAACCGAAGGCAGAACATTTTAGAGGTCTTGACTGAAAACATGCATTGCTTATCAGGGTATCTTCTCTTTGGTGGGCCCTAAACTTTGATGTAAACTAGCATCAGTACACAAGATAGCATTTGATCATGATCCCTCAGCTTCCATACTGAGTCCTCTGAGGACAGTTAATTAATCCCTATCCACAGGAAACACAGCTGCTAATGAACCTATTCATACACAAAGGGATTACATCTTCACCTTCACTACCATAGAGTCTACCTCCATTCCCGTTTTGGTGGAACCATCCTACCTTTCCCCACTCTCCCCCAAACCCCAGGTACCAGACACTCTCATCCTATTCCTTCTCCATTCTATGCCTATTCCTATCCTATACCCTATGCATAGCTAAGGAATCACATTTAATTTAATTTCTCCCTGTGAGCATTATTAGCTTCAAGGAATCACACAGAGTTCTTCCTCCCAGACACACAGTGATTCAGGCCAGGCCTTGGAGACCTGCCATCCTCTATGTTTCTACACCACTGAGGGATGCATTTAGGACCACAGCAATAACTGTTGTTATCCACCCTCCTTCAAGAACTATTAGGACCAGTCCCATCATTTCCACTAGTCCATACATCCCTGTTTAACTGGCAAAAATCAAATCATCCCTGGGCATCTATAATCTCCTATAGTCTCATCTCCGAACTATTTTGTACATCTAATAATCAGACTCCACATCTCTCCTTCTACTCTGTGCCTGCTGAAATGCTCTCTGTGCAATTATACCCTCCCATATACTCACCTCTTTTCAGACATCCCTTGCATTTAGGGAATCGTAGAATAGAGGCAAGCATTTCTGCTGTGTCATGCCTCAATTCCTGTCCTACATAATTTTTGAGAATATGTAAGCATATAAAATAGCTTTTGTTTTACACTACTCAGTTGTGGGTGGTTTGTTACACAGTATTAGGTAAACAAAACAGAGCCCATCCAGTCTCTGGAATATACATAAAAGTTTTATGCAAAGGACTCCCACATGTATGTATTAAGCCTAAACTTCTCTCCTGAGCTCGATTCAAAAACTCAATTCTCTCCTTGACATCTGCCTTTGAGTGTCTAATAGGCACCAGAAGGTAATATTGAATACTCTTGAATATCTGACTCCTAAACCTGCCCTCGTCTTACTCCCAGTCTTATTTTAGTGCATAGCACAAATATCCACTTGGTCTTTTATCCCCATATCCAGTCTATTTGCAAGGTCTGTAGAGTCTACCTGTCTTCATCTCCAGGATCACTTCCTGAATTCAGGCACCTCTCATTTTGCACCTAGATTTTGGCAAGAACCTGTAACTGGTCACTGTGCCACAGAGCTCAACCCTTCTAGCTTCTCCTCCTCACTGCTCACCAAGTGATTATTCTAAGATGTAATTCTGGTAGGCTCACTGCTCAGTTAAAAGCACTTTGACAGTCCTTCAATACCTGATAAAACAAAACTCAAAGTCCTTGTAGTCACATGTAGAGAACTTCATAATCTGGATCCTTTATTATCTGACCCCAGACTCTCTCTTTCCCTCCTACATTACTCTAGCTGCACAGAATCACCAGGTTCCCTGAAAACACTGTCCCCTTTCACACCACTGTGCTCTTGCTCATACTGTTTATTCAGACTGGCATTTCCTTCTCCCACTCCTCTTGCCACATACCTAGAAAACTACATCCTTCTAGACCTTGCTCAGGTGACATTTGTGTGTGTGTGTGTCACATGGTTTCTTACCTCTACAACATCAGATAGCTGGAAGCTACTCACTTATTTCCATGTGAGTTGTATACTCATGTCATCATGTTTAGCAACTAGAGAAAGAAATAATAAATCAGCTGTAATTCTTATTTACAATTTGTTTTTTTCCTTCTGTTTTTCCCCTATGCCCATTTACACACACACACACACACACACACATTTATAACTATAACTTACATGCAGTTTTGTGCTTTGCTTCTTTCACTTAACACAGTATCAACAAAGCATTATTAAAAGTGATTTAAGTGAGGTGATGCAAATATTCTATATTGTCATTGTGATGGTGCTTATGTGATCATATACATTTGTTAAAATTGTATTGTGCACTTAATATCTGTGAATTTTATGGATAATAAATTTTTCCTTAATAAAGTTGATACAAACTTTTAAGTATGCTAAAACCTATAGTTTAAAATGTTAACTAGTAACATGGAACCTGTTGTAGATTTTTGTGCTAACCCTATTTCCTTTTTTGTGATCTCTCTGTGCATATTAATTTTGTCTTTTGATGTGCAACTATTGGTTTGTGTGCCTACTTCTGCTACACTGTGAGTTCCTGTTGATTCATCTTTGTATTCCCCAAGGACATGACCAGGGCCTAACTCAGAGTATATGCTCTGTAAATGTTCTATCCATTCAACAAAAAACTAGTTATTGCAACAAATTTTAAACAATTATTAGCTCAATAATCATTAAAGAATCTGACATATGTTGCTTCTCACTTTTGTCAGTTTCGTGGGTGCCTGTTCCTTGTAGGTTCTGTTCCTGTCTTGGTGGGAATCTGTAAGAGTAAGAAATTTTATTTTACTTAGTAAAAACTTACATAACGTCTGTTATGTAAGGGCTTTATAAATATTAATTTAATCCTCATAACAGCCCTGGAGGATAGATAATATTGCTGTTATTCCCATTTTACAGAAGAGTCAATAAAGGAGGCACAGAGATGTTTAGAACTTGCCCCAGTTGGCACATTGAGTAAGTGGTGGAGCCAGGATTTGGAATGAGGCATTCCAGCTCCAAGGTTTAGGCTCTTCTCCACTCTACTTGGGCATAGGATGAACCCATGTTGTAAAGTTTGTCCTAGAGGAGTTCCTCTGGGGACACATATCTATGCCTCTTCCTGCAAGTGCCTGCCATGGTCACCCTTGTACCTCCTGCTTTCTGCTTTCATGGCATTGACTGCCCTCACCCTCCCTGGTCTCTAGCCTCTAGCCCTTACTTCTGTAGCCCAGTTTTTTGAGACCTTGTCTCTTCCATGGGAAAATTGGGGTGTGAGTTTAAGGGTATTCTCTGGCTTGCCTCAACCTGCCTCAAAAGGTGACCCTAGTTGGCATAGTCAACCTTCCACAGACTGGCTGTCTTCCTGAGTCTATTCCAGGTGCCTGGGGTCAGATGGTGTTGCCTACCATTGAAGGTCTGTGATCTCATTACCCACTGCTAAGCAGACTTGCCCTGGAGTGGGTGACAGCAGGAGCCGCCAGGCCAGATGGATGACAGGACTGTCTTCACGATGACCCGGGCAGAAGAAAGGCATCACCCTCCTCCTCACCTATCATACCCCAGGAGAATACACACAACAAAGCTTGCAGACCTCTAACTAGGGAGAGAGTGGGGATGGAAGATATGGCTGAGGCTGTTCACTTTGGCATCCTGTGGATGGGAGGAGGCTGTTAAGAGCACATTGGGAACAATCTGTCTAAGGGAGGATAATACAATGTTCGTGTTCTTCTCTTAGCCAAAGATTTCACATTCATTAAAAATGATACCCAACCCTCTTTCTCTCATTGCAAGCATTAGCCACCTCCCCTGCCAGACTGAGAGTGTTTGTATGTTTGGGAATGAGTGGGTGTTGGGAGGACGCTGGCAGCATGAATTCGACAATCTCCTGGTGTAATAATGGAGCGGGCGGATTCAATGACGCCCAATTCAAATTAGTCACAAGGAAATGCATGATCATCAGTGTGCCAGCACTAGGGAATTCCTCCTATTTAGGGAAATAAAGTGTCACAAACAACAGCTAAGAGAGAATTGTGTGTTTCCACTTGTGGGAGTGCTGATTTTTCAATTTTTTTCTAGAAAAGGATTATAGAAACACAAAACAAAAATATTTCGACTTGAAAAAATACTTCCTAATTATATGTCATAAAATAATTAGGTCATGGCAAATTAGCACAAATGTTTACAGCAAAATTGCCATGTAAAACATTATCGGTAATATTATGCTAATTGCTGCAGAAGCAAAAGCTGATTATGTTTCGGCAGGATTCAAATTTGCCACGTCTGCATTTCTCTCCAGCATCACCAGTTTTCCATGAGAGCACCAAGCCTGTGATTTCAGTAGAAGTTTAACTGCCCATCTCTGAGGCACCAAATCTGAAAAGCGATCTTCCTGAAGACCATGCTAAGGCAAGAACATCCGTATAAGGGAGAATTCCTGAAAGCATTCTTACACTTCGGCGGAAACTCATCAATGCTCTGTACCCAGAATGATTCGCTTTTGGAGGGGGTATGGATGAGGCAGATGCATTATGTGCCCTGAGGAGCAGAGGAAACATGGGCTTGGGTTGTGAAGGATCTCAGAGGGAATCTCCTGGACCGGCCCACAAGTCTCAAACTTTAATGTGCACATAAATCTATTAAAATGCAGCTTCCGCTTCAACATATCTGGAGTGAGACCAAGTATTCTGCATTTCTAACAAACTCTGGTGTATGCTGGCAGATGTCTGGAGTGCTGCTGGTCCATGGACCGCATGTTGAGTAGCAAGGCCCTGGAGGAAATCTTGTCCAAGGTTGCAAATTCAAATGTCTTGGGGACCAGGTAGGCAATAAACAATGACAGAGATGGGAGTAAGACAATTTGGAATGGCAGAACCTGTGAGGAAATGGAGGACAAGAAAGTCCATTAAAGGTATCCAAAAGCATTGGAAGAAAGAGAGGAGAGAGAAAGAGAGGGAGGGAGCAGGGTGAGGAGGGAGGCTAGGCAGGCACCACTCTGCCACCTGGATCTGTGAGTTGGAGACTCTGATTCTAATCAAGCCAATCCTGAGTAGACACAGGCCTGGAGAGCAGAATTGACTTGTCTTAGACCCACAGCCCTGGCTAGTGAGCAGTCAGGACCCAGCCTCTCCCGTATCCTGCTGGTAAGTCAGTCTGTACTAAACCTCACTGGACTGAGAGACAAAACCTCCTTTACTGGGAGAGCACACCTGGTTACTTTGTACCTGCCAAGGGGGCCAGATGTTCCTGCTACTTGTGCAATAGGACCCTCAGGTTCATCCAGGAATCACTTGCTGCCTCCTGTTGCAGTAGGTGTGTTTGCATCTATCCAGACAATGGGCAGAAGTCTGCCTTATCTTGTTGCCTCAGGCCACTTTCCTCTGCGCCTCAAATTTTCACCTGTGAAATAAAACAGCATTAAATACCGGGAGCAGCAATGTTGGGAAGTGTTCTTCTGACAAACTGAAAGGCTTTGTCTTGACCTCACCATGAGAGGGGCCGCTACCCCTCTGTCTGGCATCTGGGAGGGTTATAGGCATTTATGTTTTGAAGTCCCCAATGCTGCAGAAAAGCCTTTTAGCCTACAGGGATGGATCACTGGGTGAGACTTCATGTTGGGGGTTCTGTGGTCCTGCTCTAGCCAGGCATCTGGGATCCTATGTATTGTCCTGTGTTCCGTCACTTTAACCCTGCCTGAAGTCCCTGAGTCTTGTCCTCAGGGTCCAGAGGGCTTCAGTTTTTAGTTTATGAGGACTATTGACACTTACATTGGGTTGATCATTTAGTGAGTCCCCGCTCTGTGACATGGACTACACTCAGGTGTTCATAGGAATGATTTCATTTCATCCTCACAACAGTAGTAGATCATCTTACTGTGCCCATTTTACAGATGAGGAAACTGAGACATGGGGAGGGTAAGCAATTTGTTCAAAGTTTCTTGGACAGAGCCAGGGCTGAAATCCTGTGTCTCTAACTCTAAATCATGCCTGTGTCACCAAGAAAGTCTGCTTCCCCTTAATTCTCACCCCTGAGACCTGCAAGTGCCACACTGCTGTGCCTGTCCTCCCTGTAGTCCCAGTGTGTGGTGCAGTGCCTGGTGCTAAGTATCTGTTAACGTTGCATGAGTCTTATTTTATATTGGTTGCTTCCTTCTCCAAGAGTAACTCCCCACATCTTGCAAGAGGCAGGTCTTTGTGAGAAAAGATGTTTCATTTCCTAAGATCAGTCCCCTCAACATATGCTGCTGCTTAGAGTTCCCAGAAGGGCGAGGGCTTGCGGAGCGAGGCTCCTGCCCACCACCTCCTCTCATGTTTGCATTTTGAGCATAAGATTCACGAAGTATAGTCCAACTGCTTCACATTATTTTCTTCTGCTCAGAATAATAACTCTCTCGATTATGTTATTCTTTTTTATTATTTATTGTGTGCCCTGGGGAATTTTCATTTTAACCAAGACATTGGTTCAATTGCAGACTGGCAAAGAATGATTTGTAAGGAGATCAGTGTTGGGAGCTTATTAAAACATGTATTTAGGGGATGGTTTGGAAATAGGAAAAGGAAATCTCTGGGGAGAGGAGATATTTTTCAGGAGCTGAGAAGAAATTATGGAATATGAAGGAGGGAAAAGAAGAGGACAGGGGAGGAATATTTAAGAAATAAAATTGATAGCAAAATAGGAGGTACATGGGGGAAAAAATCTAAAGTCATAGGTAGGAAAATAAACAAAACTCCTCAGAAATCAAATATAAATTTGACTTCATTTAAAAGAGAATGAAAATTGTCCCCCTCCATCTTACAAGCTCTCAAATGTGTGTGAGCCCTCAGTTGGGTTATTCAGATGTTTTCTCTGAAGAACTATTGAAATCCCTGGGAGGGGGCTTCATCCTTACTCTAGAAGTGTAAGGGTTAACCAAGAGCCTCCTGGACCCAGAGACGCCGGCAACGCCCCTCCCGGAGTGAGTGGTCTGGGCATGCGGACTGCTCTGGAGCCTGGCTGGACACCTCTGGAGGAAGAACTGTGCTGCGTCGGCTTTGCAGAAACCACTCCCGTTCCTCTTCCAGGGCCCAGTCAATGTCAGCGGTGCCTCCTGGAGTTGTGCCACATGGTGGCCCTGTCCCCCTTCCCAGGCAGGGATCCTCCTGAGCTGACAGGGCAGCTCCCTTGTCTGGGAGGCTTCCTGCTCCCCTCCCGTTTGCTGGGTATCCACTCCTGCGCCGTTGCTCCCCAGGCCTCTAATGGCCTCCATAGAGCATCTTTATTGTGCAGGCGTGATTTATGGGGGCCGGCCAGACGCAGCCAGGCCCAGAGTGCCTCTGCAGGGGCTTTCCCACCCGGTGTGCTCAAGAGGAGGAGTTAAGGAAGGATGTTTTCACTCAGAGAGCAGAAGAGCTTGTTACAAAAGGCTCCAGGCGTTTCGATTCTCATCAGCGAATCCATATTCAGAGGCCCTGTGTCAGGCTGCTGAGGGACTGACAGCCCACCGCTGCCCTGCCTCTCGGAGGCAGTTAACAGCAGTCAAGCCTGAGACAACAAACAGCAATTTGTTTTCTTCAGACCTCTGTTTCTGAGATGAGGAAGGCTGAATTTCCCGAATTCTTGGGCTTCCATGGAGAAATTAATTCAGCAATGAATTCTGGGAGTCTGAGATGCATGTTTTTATTATGCCATTTTAAACAAGAAGGGTGCCGGGTGCCATCTTCTTGTTCTCTCTTGGGGGGGGTGTGGGGGGGTGTTTTCAGCACTGTTTTCAGTGCCTCACATAAGCACTTCCCCAACACATGTATACACACGTGCACACACAGTCACACCCACCCCCAAACACACTAGGGCCCTCTGCTGTTGTCTCCACTCACCTGACTCGGTCCAGGAGCAGCCTGGTCATCTTCACTATTGGGTAAGGTGGCCTTTCCTCCACCTTCAAACTGCCTGAGTTTGTGTGCCCAGTCCTTACATTCCCTGCTTTTACATCCCTCGCCAGCACAGGAGCAAAAGTGAGTGTGTGCATTATTAACTTTGTGGTAGGCAACATAATATTCCCTCAAAGACATTCACATCTTAATCTCCAGAATTTGGGCATACGTTTTCTTACATGGCAACAGGGACTTTGCAGCTGTGATTAAATTAGGGATCTTGAGATGGGGAGATTATCCTGGATTATCTGGGTAGGCGAAATGTAATCTCAAGGGTCATGATAAGAGGGAGGGAGGAGGGGCCAGAGTGAGAGCTGATATGAAACAGAAGTGGAGGCCAGAACAAGGTGAGGCCACAAGTCAAAGAATGCGGGTGCCTTGAAAAGCTGGAAAAGGCAGAAGGAAAACCCCCCTGCTGACACCATGATTTTAACCCAGTGCCACTCAGTTCAGACTTCTGACCTCCAAAGCCATGATGTTTGTGGGAATTTGTTAGAACTGCAATAGGGAACTAGTACAACTTGGGACAGGGACAACATGACACGCACAGGAAATCCTCCTTTTCTGTCTTTGAGCCAGCAGGACAGGGCATCTGTATCAGCTTGCAGCATCTAGGCAGTAGGGGCAGGCAGCAGGGGTAGGTGGGGTTCAGTCATGTGTCATGAGGCTCTAAGAGCTGGGGAAGACTGGGTGTCAGGTTGTAGAACTGTGGCAGAAAGCTAGTGAGATTTTAAATTTAAAACTTGCTGGATTCAGGGTTCAGGGCTAACCAATTACTAACAGCCCTGAACCCAGGGAGTGGGGAGGCAGCCTGTATAGGCTAATGGAGGAAGCATGGCCCAGGCAGGCAAACTGGGGACTGGCAAACGGGAAAATGCAACACTTTCAGACCTTCATTTTTCTATTGCTATATAGTTTCCATGCCTGGCTGATGACCAGAATTATTTGGGGTACCTGATAAAAGTATAGATTTGAGGGCCCACCTGAGGCACTTGAGGAACTCAATCACTGGCACTGTCGTGGGTAACTTTTGTTCCACCAAGTATGGTATCCTGTACCCTCCTAGTCTCAGCCATGTGGATGGGTGCCTATGGCTGAGTCCCTGCCTCAAATTTTCATTCTTCCTGGCAGTCATCCACCCCCACCCCAGCCAGAGCACCCCATTGAATGGCATTCTGACTTGACCAGGTGTGGGTCTACAGGCACCCAGTCTGCTCAATTATCCGTCCCAGGCCTTCCCAGCCTCAGCTGCATTTCCTTGCCAGGCAGCTGACCTGCTGAGGTCACAGCACAATGACCAGTGGAGCTCAGAGGTATTGACAGCTGCTGCTTCTACATATATCATGTTTCTACCCCTGCTGGCTCAGAACCTTTTAATTCTTTCTGTTCCTTCCCCACCCTTTCCAACTGGACCCCAGAACTGGGGCAGCTGAGCCATTTTTCCTCCAACAGTCAGGAACTGCTGAAATTCGTGCACCATTTTCAACTCTTACTGTACTGACAAAAACTCTTATATTCACTTCTATTTAAAATAAATATTTATCATTTGTATGTCATATGCCCATTGACTGTCTATTTTAGATCTTGCTCCTTTGAGTGCTGGGAAGCATGGCATAGGCGTTAAGACTCGAAATCCTTCCTGAATAGTTCTTCACTGTTTGACTTTAAACAAGTTCCTCAGCATCTCTTGATCTCAGTGTCCCCATCTGTGGAATGGGGATAAAAATAGTACCTTGCACATAGTGTTCTTACCAAGATACAATGAGCTAACTTATTTAAAATTCTTAGAGCAGCACCTGGCAAGTTGTAGGTGCTCAATAAATGTTAGGTGTTATTATGATTGGTGCCAGCCTTTAAGAGATTTATTTGAGAAAAGGAAATTTAAAAAATTCCGCAAGTTTGATTGACTCCATCTTCTAAAACTCTCCTCTTGCCAGCTTCAACTCTCAGCAGACCTTCAAATAGAGAGTAAAAAGAATGATTTCAAACTCAGTCTATCTTTCTGGCCCTGCATCCTTTTTTATAGTTGAGCAAACAAATAGAAATAAGCTCAAAAGGCAGAGCGGAGGGTGGGAGAGGCCAAGGTTGCTCAAGCTGAGACAGCTGAGAGTCAGCCGAGGCTGGTCCACGTGAATCTAATCCTCACACCATCTGTTTGCTGATTTTTCCCTCTGCCCTACTCTTTAAGGAGCAAGACATTCAGAGCAGGCGGAGTTGAGGGCCCTGCAGACAGGTGGTCCCGGCTCTTCATGCTGGAGTTTTCAATTATGATGCCAGTCAATGGGAAAGAGTGGAGAGCGAAAATGAAAATGGAATATTTGGTTAGCGCTCTGACAAGCCATGAATCAAAACCAAGTGAAATTGCTCTGGGGTCTTGCGGCCTGTCAGCCTCCACCATCCATTCTGCTTGCCCCTCAGCAGTGTAATTCCGCATGCAGACAGTGATGTTCACGGGAAAGCAGACCCCAGCCCCGCATGGCTGGGCCTTCTGCGGCCCGCCCTGCCAGGTGCATTCTCAGGCCTGGACAGACAGTCTGCCTCCATGGGCCCGCCGGGAAGAGGAGGTGAAGAGGGCAGGAGGATGGGCCGTCGGCAGGGTCGGGCAGTGAGGTATGTCTCACCCACATCACAGTGCTGCAATGCCTGTTCACCTCTCAGGGCTCTCTGTGGGCACTCATCAATTCTCTGCAGAGTGGCTATTCATTCTTACTTGAGGAGCCCTGGCAGAGGCTGGGAGCTGTGTCTGCTGGGGTCAAGGCCAAAGGCTGCCTCTGGGCAGTAGGAGGAAGGGGAAAGCTGCAAATGAGAGTGTCTTCTCCATCCTCTTCTGCCTCTCTTCTCCCCCAACAGCCCTGACTGATTGAATGCCCATCAAGGAAGGAGCAGAGGTGCTGGACAGGGAGCCCATAAATAATGAGTTCTGATGGAACACATGAGTGAAGGAATGCTCGGTAGAGAGGCCAGGCTGAATTCAATAAAGCAAAGCCTCACTCATTCAAGGGTCTGCCATCCAGGGTGTGGAAAGCTGGCTTCTTTTGTCCTTTTTGTCACTCATGTTCATCATGTAAACATCTGTTGAGCACAGTGAGGATTACAATATGATTCCAGCTCTCAGGATACCCATGGTCTGGGGCAGCTCAGACAGCAAATTGAAGTAAAGAAGGCAGTGGAGAGGCCAACCTTGAATTCCAGGAGGTCCTGCAGAGAAAGCTAGTGTCAAGTAGGCCTCTGGATGGTCAGTACCTATTAGGGAGATGTCAGTCAGGGCTGCTGCTTACAGTTGTGCAGGTTGTTCACTGCCCAAGGAAAAGGCATGGGAGGACTAAGGTAGAGCTCACTTTCCACTCACTGAGCCATATGTTCTGGCCTGGTTGTGTCTGTCCAGAAGAACAGGAGACTTCGGATTCACACAAGGCATCAATGGGCAAAGGGCATGCCTACAGTCAGACAGCAGAGAAGTCAGATAGTCAGCACTGGAGCACTGCAGCAGAGAAAGATCATGAGCTGGCCAGAGCCTCTATAGCTGCAAAATAAGGCAGGATCAGATCCAGTGATGCCAGAATGAGGTCAACAGCACCTGATGTTAAGTTGGAGAGTCAGAGTAAAATCAGATTCCAAGGGGCCAATTAAGAATCAAATGGTGAATAGTGAATAGAAGGTGACGAAAAGCCAGAAGTCTGTTTCAGGTCCTGGCCTATGGTCAGTCATTCAGGAGGGCCCACTGCTGTGGCCTTAAAGCCTGATGCCATTCACAAGTGTCTGCTTGGCTGCCACCATTTGTACGTGCGGCACCTGCCTCACATGGGAATTGGGTGGGGTGCAGTAGTACAAGCCATGATCTGGTGGCTCAGATCATGTTGATGGTACGTGGAGTTAGAATCAGGATCAGTGGCTGAAAGTTTCTGGTAGGTGGATTTTAGCTCAAGATAGGCTACCTAGCTATGAAAGAGGTCTGTTTGTTTGATGGTGACAGAAGTGTCACTGGGGGTATTCAAGCCCCCACCAGGGAGCTCACATGGGGGATTCCTTGTGCCGAGTAGAAGGTTGGGTTAGAAGTTTCTGAGGTCCCCTTTCAGCTCTGCATCATCTGAGTCTGTGAAACATCAGCCAGCTGGCTTTCCTCCTTGTCAGAGAGGATTGATTGCAGAGGAAGTTGAAATTAATGACTAGCACAGGGTTTTAGGTTTTAGTTGTATTTATTTATCTTGCTCCTCCAGGCCCCCTCCCATTTCCCCAATTCCAAATTCATTCCACAAATATCTGAGAGCAAATTGCTCATCCAGGTACTAGACAGATCCCTGTGGTTATTATGCAGGTGGTTCCTGCTCATCTTCACCTAGGGCAGTTCTTCAGTGCAGCAGGACAAGTGACCATCTTGGCAGTGGGAGACCCAGGACATGGGGAACTGGTCATGCTGGACATGTAGGAGAGAGGAAGGGTCTCATGTAGGGCCTCTGCTGCTACTTCTTCCAGGCTACAGAGTGAGGGCAAAGTCCAGAACAGGTCCTACAAGCTGTGTCAGCAAATGGTATTGTAGTGGGATGTTGCTGTATGTACGGCATCCGTGTCCCCATCCTGAAGCTGTTCCTTGGTTTTTCCTTTGGGGAACCATTTCTTTCCCCACTGCCAGGCCACTGCATGTCTTCTCCAGCACATGTCAAAAGCCTTGAAAATTCGTGCCCATGGCCACAGCTATTGGCTCAGTGTTGGGTATGTAACACCATCCAAGCCAATGAGGTGCAAGTCTAGCATTTCACAGGAAATGTGGGACAGTAGAAGCTTTATATTTACTAATGGGAATTGTTAAGATAGCAGAATATAAGCCTGAAGCTTCTAAAAGCCATTGCAAAGAAAAAGTATGCATAAGAATGCAGCTAACACTGGGGAAAGCAAATTGAGGGATGGAAAGAGAGCAAAGCTCTGGACCAAGCTTCTCCTGAGGTTAGACTTATCTCTGGACTTTTTAGTTACATGAGCCAATAAAAGCCTTACCTTGACTTTTTTGTTGAACCAGCTTGAGTAGAAGTTCTATCCTTTTCACTTGAAAAAATACTGGCTAGTTCAGGAATGTTCCTGGGGAAACCCTACCTCTGAAGCAGCAGCAGAGCAAGAGTAGGGAGCAAAGCTGGGATCCCAGCTATTGGGTAGCCAAGGCCTCAGCTGGGGTACCTGGCTTCCTTGGGTGACTCATGCCTTGGCCATAGTGGCAGCCCCACCCAGGCAGCCGTCCTGTTTCTTGCTCATCATTCTCCACTCCATGAAATGACACAGAATGATCTCTGCAATTGGGGCATTTGACTGGAGACCTAAAATGTGTTCTGCAGAGCAGTGGCTCCAGAGATGATCTAGAGTCAAGGAGGTTGTATACACAGGAGCATGGGTGCTAGTGTGTCTACATACCCCTCCTGGAGATTCACGCTGCATATTGGAATGTCAAAGGTTCTGAGAAGTCCAACAGGAAATGAATCTGTTTAACTTGGCGTATCTTTTATTTTTGAAATATTTTTCAAATATTTTACCTCCATTTTTCTACCATCACCAGAACACCCTTGGGGCAATGCTGACCTGGGTTCCCTCATTTTACACTTGGTAATGCTTCCCACCCTGGGATATTGGGCTGTGGGAGATTATCTAGTGGCTGGAAAATTGTTTTTTTTTTTTTTTTCCTTACAAAACTTGGGTCCAGTTTGATAGAAGCTGCGCTATTCCAGGGATTTGTCCTCAGGGACCCTTTTTCACAAGGTACCAAGCTATCTCACAGGAAAAGCAAGAGAACATGGAGGCACCTGATTTTGTTGTCAACACAAAAAACCAGGGCAATAGGGAGAGGTGATTTTGACTGGATCCTACAGTCTCTTAAATGTGACTGTTTCCCCACAATGGCACAGGGCCCTGAGAGTTGAAGCTTCAGTGACATGGGGCTGAGCAACTTTGAGCAAGGACTGTGTAGAGCCTTCACTATGGACATTGGCCTTTGCTGAGGATGACCCACCATTGGATTCCTCTGTTCTGGCATCAGCAGACACTCAGAGGGGATATCTATGAACAGCAGTACAATGTCTAGAGTGCAGCACCCATGCATCACCCCAGGACTTCCTAGAGAGATTTGGAGAATGTCTGGTAGACATGGAAGGAGCTAGAATTGGGGAAACATGGTGGTGGCACTCCTGAGTGCAGAATTGTGAGACTCACTTCCTACTCAGGCTGGCGTGACCTGAGAAACAGGGGTTCTGGTAGGTTGACACTTCCCCAAGGGAGCTTGGTCCAAAAGGTTGCTGGCCCTTTGTCAAGATTCACACTCCAGAAAAGGGACTCTGTCCCATAAGCAACACAATGAGCCTCTGGGGCCACTTTCTCCAAGCAGCTCCAGCTTGTCTTGCTGCCCTTGTGCCCTACTCACATCTCTGGCTCTGTCATCCTACCATCTGAAGTTCCATCCCATCCTGGATGGAATGGAACTTTTCTTTGGGGTCAAGGCAGTCCCAGCAGTTCATCTACTGTTCTCAGCATGTAGAACTGTGAATGGCTCATAAAATGGTATTTGGAAGAGTGGCTGGAGTTGAAAAGTAGCTTGTTTAGCTGTAGTTAAATGGGACAGCTAATTCAAAACCAGTTTGTGTCTGGCATTGAGCTCACACCCATTTTGATGACACATGGTGGGGACCAAACAGCCTGCTCCTTTATCCTTCAGGTGTCCTCTTCCAGGAGCTTCCATCCCTGCTCCTCACCTGGCTCACTCCTGCTTCTCCCTTAACTTGTATCAGGAATCACCTCCTTTTAGACCTTTCTTGGCTCCTGTGGTGGACACTGACTGATGCCACCCAGATCCCCCTTTATCAAAGGATGTGTGGCCCCAGCTGTGGGGTTTGTGGTCAGTAGTAGCACTCTGCTGTCAGCCTCCTCAGGAATTGCAACTGCAGAAAGCCACCCTGCTCAAGCTCATGCCTGCTATTAGTATGGCTCAATTCAATGATAGGTTGATGCAACAGTAGAAAGACCTAAAACTGCATTGGGCTGTTTTAGCTTCAGAGGTCTCCATGGTGTTGCCCAAGACTTCTGTTGGGTCTGATCACGGATTGAATCCTCTCTCTGCCCAACCCTGCTTCTGTCCTCTCCCTTCCACAGAGGTCAGTCCCAAGGACACTCCTTAATAAACCCTGCCTGCTGACTCCATGTCAGTCTGCTTTCCGAGGAGCCAAGCCTGGGAAACTCCTGGTCTGAGTGAGGTGCCCTTGACAGCACTTATGTTTCCCTCTCACTCTATACCCTGTGTCACTCCCTACACTGTGAGCAGGTTGACTCAGGTGCTCTGCTTTCTCCGTGTTCAAATGTCTGATGTCTAGCACAGCACCTGAGCATAGCGGGCATTCAGTAGGTGATGGCTGGGCATGTGAATGAGTAGCCCAGACCCAGGGGATGTCACTATCCAGTGAGAGGGGTCAAGTGGTTTTTAAAGGCCCCTCAGCCTCCTTTCTTAGCTTTCTTTTCCTCTGTGAGGCAGTGATTTTGTTGGCAACAAGCTTGGGTCAGGGTACTGGCAGATGGTAGGGATCTGAGAAGGGTCAGAGTAGGAGCCTGACTTGGGGAAGCTGGAGATTCTTTTAAAAGGAATGGCTAGGAGGCCAACAGGGGCGGATCACCTGAGGTTAGGAGTTCGAGACCAGCTTGGCTAACATGGAGAAACCCCGTTTCTACAAAAAATACAAAAAAATTAGCCGGGCGTGGTGGCACGCGCTTGTAATCCCAGCTACCAGGAGGCTGAAGTAGGAGAATCACTTGAACCTGTGAGGCAGAGGTTGCAGTGAGCCGAGATCATGCTGTGGCACTCCAGCTTGAGCAACAAGAGCAAAACTCCATCTCAAAAAAAAGAAAAAAAAAGAAAGAAAAAGAAATGGCTTTGGCTTTCTGTGGTATCCCAGCTCACCACAGCATGAGAGCAGGGGCTGCACGGGGGAAGAGGGGTAGACTCATCCAATGGTGCCACATCCCAGTTCAAGCTCAGCAGTAGGTGGCAGGAAGGAGTGAGCCTGGCTCTGGCAGGGAGGTCCCCCGCTTCTAGTTTCTTGGGTCTGGATCATAGAGCGCCATGTCCTGGGAAGCTGCCACAGGGCACCACCTGGCTCAGCCTCCTCCTACCTCCAGCTCAGGGGCTCCCCTCAGTAGCTTCCCTTCCCCGGGAAGGTCATAGAAACCTTTTGAGTGCCCTTCCCAGGGGCAGGGTTGTGGACACTGTGACTTCTCAAGCTCCCTCCTGTCTCAGGATCTGGATGCGCATGAATACATTTTAAAGTTAGGAACATTTGGATTTTTTTTTTTTACTGCTTTCAAACAATCCACAGATAAGCAGTGAGGAATGATGGTGGGGATCAAATGTGCATCAGTGATAACGGTTTGCATGATTGGGCCCTTTCTTGCCACTTGGAACACTGAGGCTGGATAGCATCTTTCTGAAACATTGTACTAATCAAACGTGAAATGACAAGACTCTGCAATACTGCAATCCATTATGTAATCCTTTATGCTTTTCTGTTTAGCTATAATTCATTAATATTTTCCTGGATATTTCTGAACACATTTATCAAACAGACATAAAGCAAGGTGACTTATGTATGTGGATTAAACCTAAGAGCTAAAATATAATGATAATAAAAATAGAAATAATCATCATAATAATATCGCCCAGTTCTGTTACAAATGCTTTGCTCAAATTATCTGTTTAATCCTGACAACAACCCAATGAAGTGGTTAATGTGATTATTTCATCAAGTCAAGAAACTGATGTTTGAGAGGTTAAGTTGCTTGTCCACAACTGGTGAGTGGCAGAGATGGAGTAAATCCTGGTCCCTTGGCTTCAAGCCTGTGCTCTCCTCCCTGCCCTGACCACCATGGGTTAGGGTCCACAGAAAAGGGCTGAGGACTCATCCCACCTACAATGCTGCGTGTGAGTGAGGTGCTGTGGGTGGTTTCAGCAGATGGAGGATGACCTCCAAACACCACAAAAGAGCATCCTAGAGCAGGCAATGGCTGCCATTCAGCAGAATGGAAACGCTACCGTGCAGGGCCATAGTTATCCAATTTTAAATTTTTGTTATCAGTGAAATTCTTTATTTCTCTCAAGTGACAAAAGAAACTTGGCTTATAAAACAGGTAAGGTTTGGTTGGAATGCATTGATTTTATAAGTTTAAATGTATAATATTCACTCATTGGTAACCAGATAGTAAGAAAAATGAGGCTGTTTAGATGAACACAGACTTTGAGATCAGTTTTTTTTTGGGGGGAGTAATATTGGCAGTCTCAGATCAGTCTCAGTATTTTATTCATGTCTGCATTTTGTTAAGCTGCATGATTTTGAAAAAGTCCTGATTCACACAGCTAGATAGTTGTACATATTAATTCCTGAAAGCTTGTCTCATGAGCTCAGTATCCTCTTCCATTAAACTGCTCCAGAGATTTGAAAGAGAAGTGGTAAGATAGTTTTGTTCCAGAGTTGAGTTACTCTCAGTCTCTCAGAATGGCCTGCATCCCTTAACTGGTAAATGTACAAGCTGGAGGGAATTGATGAATGGGTTCTTCAGTTTAAAATCACAACTGTATAGTAGAAAATACTTTCCAAATTTATGTTGTAACATTATGAGATGTTTAACAATATCATTAAAAACTCTCATATATTCTAGTACCTGTCTCTGTCATACAGCCACTCAAAATTTCAAAACCATCAAACTAATTTGCACTTTTCATTCATTTATTTGCTCACCTATTCATTTGACAAAATTCCTTGAGCACCTTCTATACCAGGCACTCGGTTGGGCACCTCGGATGTAGCAATAAACAGAACAAAGTCTCTGCCTTCCTGAGGCATACATCCAACTTTGGTAAGACAAATAAACAAAAACTCCTGGCATTTGCCACAGTGTAATACTTTTGCCCCACTTCTGTTCCTATGACAATTTTATACATGACAAGTGTAAATACATCAATGAGATAATGAGGAAACTTTATTTTAAAATCTACATATTCATAAGATAATAAGGAAGCTTTATTTTGAGGTCTGCATGAACTAACCTGTCAATATGGGTTACCCATATTTGGTATAAAATACATTGACTTTACATATTGCTTTAATTTGTATATTTCTACATAAATGATTAAAATATGTTAAAAGAAAATTTGCATAAAATATTTGTGGAATCCTTAGATCATCTCCTCTGGACTCTAGGTTCCTGCGAAATACAAACAGTATGATGGGGTTGCGGGGAGTATTAAGGTCAGACAGCTGATCTTTGGTTTCTACAAATCTGGTTTGAAATTTGGCTCTGCCCTTGTAAAGCTGTATAATGTTGGGAGTGTGTCTAGGCCTCAGAGTCTTCACCTATAAAGCAGAGATAATCCATTTCCCACATTGGCTGGGAGCCTGAAACAACATGACACTCAAGACTTGTTGAAGTCCTTTTCCTTCTCCAAACAGCACAGCCTGGATCAGCCTTGGGGATACCAGTCAACAAGGAGCAGGGCTCTGGCCATAGGGAATGGCTTAAGTCAGGGCACCAGTCTCTAGGGACAGAGGCGAGGGACCAAGAGTCACTTGGAGGATGGACAAGTTGTGGAGACAAGGACTTGGACACACAAAGCAAACCAGGAACATGATTACCAGAAAGGAGTCCCCTGTGTCCTCAGGGGGCTCCTTTAACCAAGTGGTTCCAGGTATGAAAAGAGAAGGACTTTAGGGGCAGGGAAGTGGGCAGTGCTGTGCATGGACAAAAGTTGATCTGTGTCTTTTAGACTTTGATGAACAATTTCTTCTCAAAAATAGCTTCCTGGTAGAAACCCACCTCTAGTTTATCTTATCTGGTTGGGCTTGGAAGTAAGACATGATTGTCATAGATGCCAGCAATGATGGCTGGAGCTGGCTCTTCCTGGTTCAGGAGGTGTGATTATGTACCTAATTACCTAAGTCAATTTTCAGTGATGGCACATTGGTTATCTTAAAATCAGTCATGGTGGGAGCATTTACACCATGGAAATTGGTAAATGCAACAAATCAGGGCTTTTTCTTCAGAGAACCAATTGTTAAACATTGCATGGTTTTGGAACTATCCTCTGTTGACTTCACCTTTTGGATGAAGATTACATGTGAAGTTTTCCATTTACAAACTACCCAAACTTAGGTGAGTTTACCCTTAGGGTATCCCTTATCCCAATCACTGACTTCCTTTTTGCAGTTACAGCCATGGAGCTAGAAATGATCCACAGGTTCAGAAGGGGAGGGAAAACGGCACTGTGAAAAACCAGAAGATGCTCATGGGAGAGCTGTTCTGTCTGCTGGCTGGTCCCCTGATTATTTTCTCTTCACTTCACTAAGCAGCCTGAAATCCCAGTAATGTAAATAAAGGCAGAAGGAGGCAATCAACCATTTATCTTAATAAGAATTTATTCCCTGGGGGTTGGGGGAAGAAATTTGAGAAGTAATTTTAGAGCATGCCTCACCAGGATGGAAGGTGCTGGAGTTGAGGGTAGGCTTGAATGTAATTCCACTGCTAGGGAGTGACCTTAGGGTTCCAGGAACTAGGAGAAAGTACCAGAGGACCAAAAACAAAACTACATATTCTTAAATTTCCTCTAGGATTGGCCCAGCTCCCAGAGAAGAGATAGAATTTTTTTTTTTTTTTTTTGTAATCCTTCTCTTTCCTTAGCTCATGGCCCTGGTCTATGGGGGCTTATAGATTAGATTAGCTTTATTGGGACTCATGCTTAAAACATTTTGAGAAATATATTCCGAAAACAAATCAGCATTCAGAGAACATAGAGTTAACAGCTGTTTTTAGTTCTTCTCATTTAATCAGTGAAAATACTTTTAAAGTTTCACGTAGAACTAGATGGGTTTACTCACCAATCACATGACAATTTCAGAAATGTCTTATTTTAATTTCTGATTCCTCCTCTGTGGGTAGAAGCTTTTAATCTCTTAGTATCCTCTGCACTCTGAGCATCCCTGTCAAATGGTTAATGATGTGAAAAAGTACCTAAATGCACTAGGGTCTTTTGGCATTCAAATAAACACTTTCACAGAGAGTGAAGTGGCCCTGCATGACCAGAGAGTGGCCTATGCGGAATCTCATGGAGATTTTGCAGAGAGAGCATGGCCATGGCTGTGGATGGCTGTGAATTTTGCAGAGAGAGCATGACCATGGCTGTGGATGGCTGTGGATTTTGCAGAGAGAGCAGGGCCATGGCTGTGGATGGGTCTCTGGACCCTTCCTGCTGTCACTGGTAATATTTCACCTTCATGTTCTGGTCATCTTCTGCTGTTGAAAACCTTACCAAAGATTTAGTGGCTTAAAACAATAACTGTTATTATTATGTCTCATTTGGTGGGTCTGATAGACAGGCAGGGCTTGGCTGGGTGACTCTCTGGCTCCTTGTAGCATGAGATGAGGTCATTCTGTGGTTCAACTGCTGGATAGTTATTCTGAAGAGTCCAAGACCACTGACGTGTCTGATGTCTTGGAAGGATGGATGAAAGCTGGGCTCAGCTGGGACTACCTGAAGGAGCAGTTATCTGTGGCCTCTTTACCATGGTGGTCTCAGAATTATTAGACTCATTACATGACAGTTGACTTCCCTTGGAGTGAATGTTGCATGAGAACCAGGTAGAGGCTTCATGACCTTTTCTGACTTTGTCTTGAAACTCAAGCAGCATCACTTTCATTTTATTCAGTCATTAACAAGTAGGTCATCAAGACAGCACAGATTCAAGGGGAGGACAATTAGACTCCATCTCCTGATGCAGCATGGCAGAGTCAAGAGCATGTGGGATGGGAGCTATTGTGGCCATCCTTGGGAAAAATAAGCTGCCACATTGCATATCCTAAAATTGGTCATCTTTGCCTGTTGGCTGCCATATTATACCCTACCAAAAGCCTTGATTGACAGCATTTTATGATAAATTAACTAAGTGAGACTGAGCTTTAGTTTAAGGTCTGGATTAATTTCAATCCAATCTTCATCCTTACCACTACTCCATATCATGAAATCCAGATTCTGGTTTGCAGTAGCCCTATCATGTTGCCAATCATCTCGAGAGATGTCATAAACATCCTAAAATATTACCATTAATTAAGTGATAAATATTTACCGTTTATGCCTTTGAGGATTTCAACATTGTTACAGCTGCAATTAGACAAGCTATGACAGGGTATGAGTCTCAGCTCTTAAAGAAAAAAAAAAAAGAAAATCGCAGATGTGTAACCTAAATACATGAATTGATAGAACACAGAGGGATGATTTTTCAGGGGTTGGGGCAAGCATGTGGGCAGATTTCTCTAAATGCAACTGGTTTCATTTCTTAAATTGAATTTTGTATTTTGCTAAGAATTGGCATTATTTTTCCATTTTGCTAAACGACTTCCATGCAGACTGTTGCCATTTTATTGTTTCTCTCCCACACGCAGAGATTAGGCTGTTCACGTTCGTGTTGATGAGTGTGAACACCACTGTCGCTGGTTGACACTGTGCTGCTGTGTGCCCTGCTTCTGGGGGCGGTTAATAAATCGTATTTGATGATTTGATGACATAACCTTTAGATCTGAAATTGCGGTTGTACTGGACTGTCAGGAAAAGCTCCTTTTGTCATATGTCGCCTGGATTTATCAGAAAACACATATTACTCTTCAAGTTTTTGAAGTCTTTTTGGTGTATTTAAATAATTCCTTGGGCAAATGTTCTAGGAATCAATTGAATTATTTCTATTGTCTTGATTAAGATTTTTCTTTTTTAAAGCTGACATAAAGGTGTTTGATATCTTAAAGATGACTAGACTGAATGCTTAAATATCTGGTGCACTTAGGTGATCATTTGTCTTTTTTTGGTAAATGTAGATCTTTGTAACTTTTCTTTAAAAGTCTGCCAAATACAGTACTTCTCTAAAAGTACTTGCAGGTATTTATAATTAAATGTGCAGCTAAAAAGCATAAATTTGGTAGTATTCTCATGTTTCTTTGTTCTTATTTCCCTTATGTCTACTCAACTTTTACAAATGCCACTTGTTCACAGGCAGGGTGGGTTTATGTAGGAATAACTTAGAAGGCTATTAGGGTGTCAGTTTCCTGCTTGGTCTGTCAGATGGGGAAGATAAACTTGTAGAATTTTTTTATTTTTTATTTTTTTTTTAGAGACAGGGTCTCACTACATTGCCTGGGCTGGTCTTGAACTCCGAGGCTTAAACAGTCCTCCCACCTTGGCCTCCCAAAGTGGTGGGATTACAGACATGAACCACCACATCCAGCCTAGTAGAATTTTTTTAGGCCAGGCAAGTCATGAAACTTTAATTGGCACCAGGAGTGCACTGTGAAGCGAGAGCCCTAAGGAAATGAGACATTCAGGTCCAGCCGGAAGGAACAGAAGGGCCTCAAGCTCAAAGGAACACAATGCTTCTTTACGACCCTGGACCCAGGGCTTCCAAGGGAAACCTCTTTCAGCTTGCCTTGTCGGATAGGACTGTGGTTCTCTCAAACACCAACAGCCACATAGCACTGTGAAGTTTGTTTCCTAACTCATGGATTCTCTGAATCTTTTAACTGAGTGTTTCTCCCCCTTTTCTGGTGATGGGAGAGTGTTGGAAAGCTCAAATCCACAATTTTTGGCTCATCTCAGTACAGTGTACAGGACTTGTTGTGTGTGTTGGATTCCAACCACATCTCATATCTTAAATTTCCTTTGCTGTGATTTCATTAATTATTTTGCTGCTGCTGCTGCTGTGTGTGTGTGTGTGTCTAAGCACCCTCCAAATGTGTCCAGTTATAAAGAAAAAAAGAAATCCTATGATCTTGTCAATGTTTATGTCTTTAATGCTGTTAAATAGAGAAGAAAAATGTAAGGGGTAGAATTAGGAAATGTAGGAACAGTAGAGTGAGCTCTAGGACAGAAGGAATAATTCCCAGGTAGGTGCAGAGCTGTAGAACGATGGAATTTCAGGCCTAGCAGGGCCGGGAGGCCAGGTGGTCAGCATGGTGGATATCCTAGGGGAGAGAGATTTACTATGCTGGCTGTTCACTGTGAAACTTGGTGGAAACAAATAATGCTGTTCTCACTTTTTCTTATTTCTTTTTCCTGTCTAATAATAAATAGGTAATCAGTCACTACTGCATAAATACCAGAAAAGGCAGATAAGAAAAGGTAAAAAATACCATGATCCCATCACCTATTATTAGCACTTTGGGTAGAATCTTCTGTACTGTTTTGTTTTACTAATTGCTTTCTTCCTGGGATTCTGTATTACCTTCTGCTTTTGGTTTGCTCATATTTTCCCGGAATCTCTTTCCACCTCTTTATTTAATATTTACTTCACTATTTTTTACGTTTATTGCAATAAACACCCCAAGAAAAAAATGTAAAGAGTATAAAAGGATATAAAATGAAAAAAGCTTTCTTCCCCACCTCCGATGCTAGTAACATTTCAAAGACTTCTTTAGTTCTTATTTCATAATACTAATGTTTTTGTATCTATTTCTTGATTTGTCAGTGCTGAGTGGCTTTTTAAGTGTATCTATTAATTGCCCATTATGAAAAATAATAAGTTTCACTCCCTTCTGGATATAAATTTAAAGGGTACAAATGCAGTTTTATTACATAGATATACTGTATAGAGCTGAAGTCTGGGTTCATAGTGTAACCATCACCCAAATAGTGTACATTGTACCCCTAAGGTAATTGTGCATCCCTCACTCTTCTTTCACTCCCTCACCATTTCAGGTCTCTAATGTCTATTATTCCATACTCTATGCCTATGTGTGCACGCTTTTTAGTTCCCACTTATAAGAGAGAACATGAGGTATTGGACTTTCTGTTTCTGAGTTATTTCACTTAGGATATTGTCCTCCAGTTCCATACATGTTGCTGCAAAAGACGCAATTTCATTCTTTTTCATGGCTGAGTAGTATTCTATGGTATGTATCTACCACATCCGATTGTGTGTTGATGGACGGTTGGTTCCATAAGTTTGTGTTGTGAATAGTGCTGTGATACACATCTAAGTGCAGGTATCTTTTTGACATAATAATTTCTTTTTCTTTAGGTATATACCCAGTAGTGGAATTGCTGGATAGAATGAAAATTCTATTTTTAGTCATTTGAGAATTCTCCATACTGTTTTCCATAGAGGTTGTACCAATTTCCATTCCCATCAATAGTGTATAAGAATTCCCTTTTCTCCATATCCTCACCAACATCTGTTTGTTTGTTTTTTTTGACATTTTAATAATGGCCATTCTGACTGGTATAAGATAATATCTCATTGTGGTTTTAATTTGCATTTCTCTGATGATTAGTGATGTTGAGCATTTTTTCATATGCTTGTGGGACATTTGTATGTCTTCTTTATAAAAATGTCTTTTCATGTTCTTTGCCCACTTTTTAATGGGATTATTTGTGTTTTGCTGTTGTTGTTGAATTGAGTTCCTTGTAGATTTTGAATATTAGTTCCTTGTTGTATGCATAGTTCACAAGTATTTTTCCCACTTTGCATGTTTGTTCATGCTGTTGATTATTTCTTTTGCTTCTTTTTAGTTTAATTAAATCCCATTTGTCTATTTTAGCTTTTGTTGTGTTTGCTTCTTGGGTCTTAGTCATAAATTCTTTGCCTAGCAAAGTCTAGAAAATATTTTCCTAGGTTTTCTTCTAGGATTCCTCTAGTTTCAGGCCTTACATTTAAGTGTTTAATCCATCTTGAGTTAATTTTTGTATGTGATGGGAAATAAGGGGTGCAGTTCCATTCTTCTGCATATGGCAGTAAAAATTCCCCAGTTCCGTTTACCGAGTAGGTTGTCCCTTCCCTAGTGTATGTTTTGTTGACTTTGCAAAGATCAGTTGGCTGTAAGCATGTGGCTTTATTTCTGGGTTCTCTATTCTTTTCCATTGATTTATGTGCCTATATTAGTACCAGTGCCATGCTATTTTGGTTAGTATAGCCTTGCAGTACAATTAAGTCATGTAATGTGATGCCTCCCACTTTGTTCTCTTTGCTTAGAATTGCTTTGGTGATTCAGGCTCTTTTTCAAATCTGTGTAAACTTCAGGATTGCTTTTCCTAATTCTGTGAAAATGATATTGGTATTTTGATGGGGATTACATTGACCTTGTAGATTGCTTTGGACTATATGGTCAGTTTAATAATATTGATTGTTCTGATCCATGAGCATGGGATGTTTTTCCATTTGTTTGTGTCATCTACAGTTTCTTTCATTTGTGCTTCGTAATTTTCCTTGTAGAGATCTTTGAATTTCTTGGTTAAATACATTCCTAAGTATCTTTACAATAGCTATTGTAAATGGGATTGACTTCTTGATTTGGTTCTCAGCTTGATCATTATTGGTGTATAGATATGTTACTAATTTTTGTACATTGATTTTGTATCCTGAAAATTTGCTGAATTTATTTATCAAATCTAGGAATATTTTGAAGGAGTTTTTAGGGTCTTCTAGGCATAAGATTATAACACCAATGAACAGAGATAATTTGACTTTCCCTTTTAAAATTTCTATCCCTTGCCTGATTGCTCTGGCTAGGACTTCCAGTAGTATGTTGAATAGTAGGGGTGAACATGGGGGCACCCTATCTTGTTCCAGTTCTTAGGATGAATGCTATCAACATTTTCCTGTTTAGTATGATGTTGGCTGTGGGTTTGTCATATATGGATTTTATTATTTTGAGGTATGTTCCTTCTATGCCTAGCTTATTGAAGGCTGTTTTTTAAAATTATGAAGGGATGCTGAATTTTATTGAATCCTTTTGTTATGCACCTGTTGAGATAATTATATGGTTTTGTTTTTTAATTCTGTTTATGTGGTGAATCACATTTATTGATTTGTGTATGTTGAATCATCCTCATACTCCTGGAATAAAGACCACTTGATTGTGGTGTATTTTTTTAATTGATGTGCTGTTTGATTTGGTTTGCTAGTATTTTGTTAATAATTTTTGCACCCAAATTCATCAGGTATATTGTCTGACTTTGTTATCAAGGTGATACACGCTTTGTAGAATGTGTTAAAGGGATTCCCTTCTGCTCTATTTTTTGGAAGAGCTTCAGAAGGATTGGTACCAGCTTTTCTTTTTACATTTGGTAGAAGTCAGCTGTGAGTCCATTTTGTCCAGGGCTTTTTTATTAGGAGATTTTTAAATTACTGATTCAATCTCACTACTTGTTATTGGTCAGTTCAGGGTTTCTCTTTCTTCCTGGTTCAATCTTGATAGGTTGTCTAGTTTCAGGAATATATTCATTTCCTCTAGGTGTTCTAGTTTCTGGGCTTTTAGTTATTTATAGTAGTCTTTGATGATCTTTTGTATTTCTGTGGTATCAGCAGTAATGTCTCCTATTTCACTTTTGAGTATGTTTGTTCGGATCATCTCTCTTCTTGATTAGTTCAGCTAGTGGTCTCTCAATTTTATTTATCTTCTCAAAGAATAAAACATTTTGTTTTGTTGATTCTTTGTATTGTTCTTTTTTCTCAATTTCATTTAGTTCTGCTCTGATCTTTGTTTTTCTTTTGTTCTGCTAGCTTTGTGCTTGGTTTGTTTTTGTTTTTCTAGTTCTTTGAGGTTCAACATCAGGTTGTTAATTGTGGTCTTTCTAGACTTTTGATGTAGGCATTTGATATTATAAACTTACATTTTAGCACCACTTTTGCTGTATCCCAGAGGTTTTGGTATGTTGTGTTTACATTTTCATTCATTTCAAAAAAGTTTCAAATTTTTGTCTTAATGTCATTGTTGACCCGAAGATTGCTCAGGATTATGTTGTTTAATTTCCATGTATTTGTATGGTTTCAAGAGTTCCTCTTGGAATTTATTTCTAGTTTTATTCTGCTGTAGTCTGAGAAGATACTTGATTTAATTTTCATTTTAAAAAATCATCGAGACTTGTTTTGTAGCCTAACATATGGTCTATATTGGAGAATGTGCCACCCTGCTGATGAGAAGAATATATATTCTGCATTTGTTGGGTAGAATGTTCTGTAAATGTCTGTTAGGTTTTACATAAATGCCAATTCACGTTCAATGTTTCTTTGTTGATTTTCTGTCTTGATGTTCTGTTTAGTGCTGTAAGTTAGATTGTGTTGAAGTCCTCTACTATTATTACATTGCTGTCTGTTCTTTCTTTAGATCTAGTAATATTTGTTTTATGAATCTAAGTGCTCTGGTGTTTGATGCTTATATGTTGAAATTGTTAAATATATTTCTTTAATTGACCCCTTTATTATTACATAATGGCTTTCTTTGTCTTGTTTTTTACTGTCATTGATTAAAAGTCTGTTTTGTTTTATATAAAATAGCTACTCTTACTTGTTTTTGGTTCTTGTTTGTGTCAGATATCTTTTCCCACCCCTTTGCCTTCAGTCCATATGTGTCTTTACCAGTAAGGTGAGTCTCTTGTAAGCAGCATATAATTGATTCATGTTTTCTATCTATTCTGCCAATCTATATCTTTTAAGTTGAGAATATTGATATTTAAGGTTTTGTTCCTCTCATAATTTTAATTGTTATCTAGTTTCCTTGCATATTCTTTGCTGTTTTTTCTTTGTCTGTTTGTCTTTATGGTTTGGTGAAATTCTGTCATATTGCCGTTTAGTATTTTTCTCTTCTTCCTTTCCATGGTTGCTTTATAAGATCTCTGAGTTTTATATTTTTGTGTGTTTTTATGATGGTGAGTATCAACTATTTGTTTCTATGTTTAGAACTGCTTTGAGCATTTCTTGTATGTCAAGTCTGAAGGTGACCACTTTCCTCAGTGTTTGCCCGTCTGGGAGAGGCTATATTTCCTTCCTTTATAAAGCTTATTCTAGAAGTATACAAAATTTGTAATTGACAGTTTTTTGTTTAATTTAAGCATGTTGAAAATAGAATTCCAATACCTTCTGGCTTGTAAGATTTCTGCCAAGAAGTCTACTGTTAATCTGATGGAGTTTCCTTTATAGGTGACTAGATGCTTTTCTCTTGCTGATTTTATTTATTTATTTATTTTCTTAATGTTGATTTTGGAGAGTCTGATGACTACAAGTCATGGTGAGATCCTTCTTGCCGTGTATTTTCCTTGTGTTTGCTGAACTTCTATCTGGATGTCCGTATCTGTTGCTAGACTAGGGTTTTTTTCCTCAATTATTTCCTTTAGTAGGTTTTACAAATATTTTACTATTTCTTCTCCCTCAGGAATACCTATGACTCATAAGTTTTGCCATTTTATGTAATCCCATACTTCTTAAAGGCTTTGTTCATTCGGTCTCAGTATTTTTATTTTTCTTTATTTTTGTCTGACTGAATTAATTCAAAAGACCTATCTTCAAGTTCTGAGATTCTTTCTTCTGCTTGGTATAGCCTATTGTTGAAGCTTTGAATTGTATTTTGTAACTCCTTTTTTTTGCCCAGAAGTTCTGTTTGTTTGTTTTGTTTTGTTTTACAAAGATGTCTATCTCATTGATAATTTCTCATTCTTATTCTGAATAGATGTTCTGATTTATTTGTATTGGTTATCAGGTTTCTCTTGTATCTCACTGAACTTATTTAAAATCAGTATTTTGAATTTTTTTTTTAATCTGGGATTTCCAATATTTCTTTTTGGTTAGGATTAATTGATAGAAAACTACTGCTTTTTTTTTTTTTTGAGTGTGATAGCATGTTGTTTTTTCATACTTCCAGTATTATTATACTGATTTCTTCACATCTGGGCTAACATTCACCTCTTGTTTATTAATTTAATTTCTTTGGGGTGGGATGTTTTATTGAGGATGTGTCTATGATGTATGTTGAGTACGGTTGTTTGGCTTTGCTTCAGGGTGCATTCAGTGGTGTAGACACTGTATGATTTCCTTTGCTATAAATTACTTTAGTGTGGTAGCCTTCTCAAATTCCAATTGTAGTAGCAATGTATTAGGTGGGTGAGCAGGCTCAAAGACCCCTTAAAAGTGAGAGTGATGTGGGCAATGATGGAACAGAGGTAGCACAAAGCTTGTCTCTTTCTTGAGTGCTGTGCGATTGTGTCAGCAGATGGACTGTGCAGGTTGAACTTTCAGCTAGTAGGTAGCACTTGCAGGTGAGAGCCAGCTGTGGAGATTGTAGTAGGGTTTATGCTTGACCTTTTTCAACCAGAAGAAGTGCTCAAGTGTCCCAGGCAATGTGCTGGGCTGTGGAACTCCCAGCAGTCCTGGTCCAATACTCTGCCTCTCAGGCAGGGGTGGGAGTATGGGCAATGCTGGGGAGGTCTGGGGCAGAAAAGCCTGTACGTGGGCCTCCCATTAGTGGGCACAAGTGCAAGTTCCAGTGGAGGTCAGAAGGCAGTTCTCAGGCTCCTGGAACAAGGCTCCAGGGAGAAGAAGAGCAACTGCTGCTATGCTGAATGGCTATCACTGGGAAAGCTGAGTGGCTTGGGCTCCATGGCCTAGTAGGTAGTTGTGGGATTCACCTTACTCCCATGCTCCTGACCTGGTGAGTATCCCTCCTGTGGCCTGTCACTGGCAGCAAGCTTGAGCAGCCAGCCAAGTCACAAGCAGTTTCTTTTCAGACTGAGAAACTCCCCCAGGCCGCAAAACTCTGCCCAGGACAAACCATGGCTCTCAGGCCAAATTCCTCCTTGTCTAGTCCTGCAAAGTGGTGGCACCCAACTCCTACACCAACAGCTGGAGCCCAAATCACACTTGCTTCTCAATTCTGGCTGTGAAGACTCTTCCTCCTCTGGGAAAAAGAGTGTAAATCAGATCTCCAAACCGGTGACTGCCTCCTGTGCTGGCTGGCAGGTTCCCCAACATCCCACTATGAGTTAGGGTCAGAAATGGCCTTCTTCATACATGGAGCACTTCCCATTACCATTCCTTCTCACAGTCTCCCAACTGCTCCCCAAGTCAGATTCACAGCTTGGCAGGGTCAAGGAGCTCCCCTGTGGCCTGGATTATTGGGCTCTCCAGCAGTAATGTGAAATTTTGCTCGCTTTTTATCCCCTTCCAATTTCCATTTTTTGTTTGTCCTAAGTTTAGTTGTATCTGCTACTTTTAAAAGTTTCAGAGAATAATAACTCTCTAAACAATATAACTCTATCTTTATTACTCGATTTATCTATTTAGACAGCATCTTCACTCTTGACTATATAACAAGGCAATTAGTAGCCCTCCTTTTTTTTTCCCATCTCTTCTTCCCTTCAGTTCTCAACTTCTGTTGTATGTGCTATTATTTTTACATTTTTAGGTTTATGACATAGGCACAATTAAGCCTTACACATTTTGTTTAGATTTATTACAAAATTTAAATATCCAAAATTTATGGAATTTTCTACATAGCCAATGAAGTAACCTGTAAATGGGAATTGTTTTATTTCCTCTTTTCCAGCTGGTATACATTTTATTTTTTTCTTGACTCATTGCACTGGGTAGGACTTTTTGTACAATGCTGAGTAGAGGTAGTGAGACTGTATATCTTTGTTTTTTCCCCAAGTTAGAGAGAAAGCATTCAATCTTTATGTAACATTAAGGCTGATGTTAACTTTGTGCTTTTTATAGCTGTCTTTTATCAGGTTAAATAAGTTGTATATTTCTAGTTTGATGAGAGCTTTATCAGGAATGGATATCAAATTTTGTCAAATGCCTTTTTTTTTTCATTTATTGACATAAGATATATTGGTCTGCAGTTCTTATTTTTTCTTTTTTGGAATGTCTTTGTCCAGTTTCTGTATCTGAATGTTCATTACTTTGGTAGATTCAGATATTTCTTTATACCCATGTATAGCTTATTCTCTATTCTTTCTATTTTCTTCTTCTGGAGCTCTTATCAGATATATGTTAGACCCTTTGGTCTGTTCTCCATGTTCCTACTTCTCTTTCGTGTTTTCCATCTGTAGTAATTTGCTAGGGTTAACAAAACCACAGATGGTGTAGCTTAAACAACAGGATTTTATTTTCTTACAGTCCTGGAGACTAGAAGTTCAAGATCAAGGCATTGGTAGGTTTGGCTTCTTCTGTGGCTTCTTTCCATGGCTTGCAAATGGCTGTCTTCTTGCTGTGTCCTAACATGATTACCTCTCAGTCTGCGTGTTTTCTGTGTCCTCATCTTCTCTTCTTATAAGGACACCAGTCATTTTGGATTAGTGCCCACTCATATGACCTAATTTTACTTTAATTGACTTTTTAAAGACCCCACCTCCAAATACAGACACATTCTGTGGAACTAGCGTTAGGTCTTCCACATATGAGTTTGGACAGAGGGCACAATTCAGCCTGTAGCACCATTTCTTTATTTTTCAGTGCCTCATTATAGTTGGTCGTTTTTTAAAAATGTCTTTGTTTAGATATAATTCTGTACTAGCCTGTACTCACATTGCTGTAAAGAAATACCTGTGACTGGATAATTTATAATTTAATTGGCTCACAGCTCCACAGGTCGTACAGCAGACATGATGCTGGCATCTGCTTGGCTTCTGGGGAGGCCTCAGGAAACTTACAGTCATGGCAGAAAGTGAAGGAGAAGTAGGTGTCTCATATAGTGGGAGCAGGTGCAAGAGAGAGTGAGGGGGGAGGTGCCACACACTTTTAAGCGACCAGATCTCAAGGGAACTCAGTATCATGAGGAGAGTACCAAGGGGGATGGTGCTAAACCATTCATGAGAAATCAACCCCTATGATCCCATCACCCCCTACCAGGCCCCACCTCCAATGTTGGGGATTACAACTCAACATGAGATTTGGTGGGGACACAGATCCAAACCATATCAAATTCACATACCATAAAATTAACCCATTTAAGGTATACAATCCAGTGGATTGTACTATACTCATACAGTTGTGCAATTACCACCACAATCTAAAAAACAAAATGCTCCACCTATTAGCGGTCACTCTCCATTTTGCTTCCTTCCTAAATCCTAGGCAACCACAAATTTACTTTCTATCTCTATAGATTTGCCTATTCTGATATTTTAATATAAATGGAGTCAGACAGTATGTAGTTTTTCTATCTGACTTCTTCAGTTAGCATAATGTTTTCAAGGTTCATCCAAAGTGTATGTATCAGCACATTGTTCTTTTTAATTGCTAAATACTACATCATTACATGGATATGGCACATGATGTGTATCCATTTATCAGTTGCTAAACATGTGGGTTGCTTCACCTTACAGTTAATATGAATAACACTATTAACATTGTACACACACTTTTGTGTGGGCATGTGTTTTCATTTCCCTTGGGCAAATACCTAGGAGTGAAACTGCTGAATCATATGATAAGTCTATGTTTGACAATTTGCAAAACTGCCAAACTGTTTTCTCAAGTGCTGCAACATTTTGCCTTCCCACTTAAAATGCTTAAAGGTTTTCATTTCTATATATCCTCCCCAGCGTTTATTAGTATGTGACTTTTTTTTTATTCTAGCCATTTTAATGGATATGGAGTTGTGTCTCATTGTAGTTTCAATTTGCATTTTCTTGGTGACTAATAATGTGAAGCATCTTTTTATGTGCTTTTGGTGATGTGTTTTTTACTTTATTCTATTAATGTGATATTTTATATTGATTGATTTTCATAAGTTGACCCAACTTTGCATTCCCAGGATAATTTTCACTTGCTTATGGTGTGTAATCTTTTGTATATATGGCTAAATCCAGTTTGCTGAGGGTTTCTTGTTTGTATATTTCTAAAAGATATTGGTCTGTCATTTTCTATACATGATTTATTTGTCTGGTTTTGGTATCAGGGTAGTATTGGTCTCATAGAATAAGCTGAGAATTGTGCCCTATTCTTTTGTTTTTTGGAAGCATATGTGAAGAATTGGTACTACTTTTTCATTAAGTGTTTGGCTACATTTACCTTTGAAGCCATCTGGGGCTGGGCTTTCCTTGTGGCTGGCTTTTAAATTATTAATTCATTCTTTTCACTTGTAATAGGTCTATTCAGATTATCTATTTCTTATTAGGTCAGTTTTAGTAGTTTATGCCTTTCTAGTGATTGATCAATTTCATCTAAGTTATCTAATTTGTTAGAATAGAGTTGTTCATAGCAATATCATGTATTTTTTTTTATTTCTGTATGGTTGGTTGTCATTTCCTCTCTTTCATTCTTGATTTGAGTAATTGAGTCTTTCTCATTTTTCTTGGTCAGTCTAGCCAAAGGTTTGTCAATATTGGATTGCTTCTAAGAACCAACTTTTGGTTTTGTTGATTTTCTCTATTTTTTCTATTCTCAATTTTATTAATTTCTACTCTAAATTCTTTCCTAATGATATGGTTTGGATATTTGTTCCCTTCAAATCTCATGTTGAAATGTAATCCCAGTGTTGGAAGTGTGGGCCGGTGGAAGGTGTTTGGAGCATGGGAGCAGATTCTTCATAAATGGCTTAGTGTCATCCCCTTAGTGATGAGTGAGTTCACATTATTTAAAAATGTATGACACCTTCCCTGCCTTTCTTGCTCCCGCTCTTGCCATGTGATGCACCTGCTCGTCTTCACCTTCTGTCATGATTGTAAGTTTCCTGAGGCTCTCACCAGAAGCTAAGCAGATATTGCTACCTGTTTGTACAGCCTGCAGAACTGTGCGCCAATTAAAACTCTTTTCTTTATAAATTACCCAGCCTTGGGCATTCCTTTTTGGCAATGCAAGAATGGGCTAGCACACTCTGTTTGCTTTGTGTTTAATTTACTTTTCCTCTTGTGGTGGAATTTAGGTTATTGATTTCATATCTTGCATTTTTTTAAATATAGGCATTTACAATTATAAATTTCCTTCTACACATTACTTTAGCAGAATCTTCAAAGTTTTGGTATTTCTTTTTTGCTTTAATTCATCTCAAGATATTTTATAATTTCTCTTGTGATTTCTTCATTCACTTCTTGGTTATTTAGGCCTGTGTTGTTTGATTTCCACATATTTGTGTTTAAAACAATTTTCTTTATGTAGTTTTTTTAAAATTTATTATGTTATGAAGAACACACTTTGCATGGTTTCAGTTCTTTTAAATTTATCAAAACTTGTTTTATGGTCTAATGCATGGGTGCTCCATGTGTACTTGAGAAGAATGTCTATTCTGCTCTTACTGGGTGAAATGTTCTGTTAATGTCTGTTAGGTCTAGTTGATGTACAGCATTTTTCAAGTCTTCTATTTATTTGTTGATCTTCTGCCTACTTGTTCAATCCATTATTGAAAGCCGGTCATTGAAGTCTCCAACTACTATTCTTGAATTGTTTGTTTGTCTTTTCAATTCTGTCAGTTTTTGCTTCACGTATTTGGAGCTCTGTTGTTAGTTGACATTTGATTCCTTTTAGTGCATTTTTTTCTGCCTTTTTTTTTTTTTACATTTTAATAATATTCATGTCATTTCTATCTTATAGCTTTATATCTGATGTTCTCGACCATCAAATCCTTTCATTGTGTCTGCTGATCTCACGAAGCAAAATAAGTTTTTTCACATATTTTGTGAGTTTTCATTGTGAGCTCATGTTTAAATAATTTTATCTGTAGGAAATGTATACAGCCTAGATTAAAGGTATGTCTTTACAAATTGATTTTTATTTTGCATCTGTCAGATGCTCCAAGAATATCACCATCCTGAAATTGTTTTTTATGTATATTTGTAATGTAGGAAGGTCCTGCAGAAAGCTTAAATTTCACACCTATAATTATGTAAGCATAGGCCCATGAGACACTTTTTTTTCATACTGAGAGGCTATACCAGAACAAGAAAACTTCCTTTTGTTTTCTCTAAGCTTTTGTTTTGATGTTTTCTAGACTATCCTTTTACAGAATGTGAACCCTTTCTAGAAACCTGGCTTTTATATAGAAGTCTCAGTTCTATTCCTCATCATAAGCAGGATCAAGACCTTGTTTCCTTTCCCTATGAGGTCTTTAAAACTAATGTCCCTGAGTTACTGAGACCAAGAAACCCCCCTAGAGCTGCTACAGGATTAGTTCAGGCCCTTTGGTTTTTCATTTTCTCCTTGTTTTTGAAATCCAGGAATTTATTTTCTTGGGCTATGTCTATGCATGCAATAGGATGTTTGTAATACGTTAGCTGGCATTCATAAAGAGTTGTCAAGTTTCCTACTTCAGACTATTGTCAGAAATGAAAATCAAGTCACTTTCTCTCCTTAGTTTTTTTCTTTGGAAAATAAGGTTGCTTTAATAAAAATAAATTTAATTCAGAATGAAACAGAATATCACCTAATCACTACACTAATAATTGCTGCAGGCAAGATCCATTGATTAATATCTACTGAGGAATATCTATTTGGAGCCACAGCGACTCACTGAAACATCCTTTGCTGATGAGGGTTAAACATTCCACATTCTGGTCATTCATTTCTCCCGCTAGTAAGTCCTCACTGCTTAGGACTTAGGACTCCTCTGAGGTGGTCCAGTCTTCACCTCTTATTTCATTGATAGAAAAACAGAGTACTCTCTCTCATCATCAAAAAGAAACTGAGTCTGATTACAGATACAGTGAAAGCTATATTCTTACACCTATCAGAACAATATTCATATCCAGCTCTCACTATAAACCAACATTCTTCTCTCACCTGCGAGCAACTGATAGTAATGGCAGTGGTGGGCATGGAGGTGGGCCTCATGATCCAGGTAGTCCAGGTCCCGTGGAAAATAGCCCAGAGCTCTTCCCTAGGAAGCTGAATATGACTACTGCCGACAAGCTGACAAGCATGCTACTTGTATATATCTGAAGAGACACTGAGGATCAGTTCCCTCAAATGAACACTGGTTGCAGAGAGTTCCAGATGTAAGATTTAAGGTATCTTGCTGAGGTGAATACCCATTATGGACAGGGCCACCAACCACAGACACTGGACCAAGTCAGTGATATTTTTGAATGTTACCAGGATCTGGTTAGAGCCATAGTTTCCTACGCAGCAGGTGAAGCAAAAGGTCCACTGAAAAACTTCATCCCAGAGTGTTGTTCTTCTACACAGCTGAAATGGTTTTCTCAATAATATCAATGGTTACAGAAATACCATTTGACCCAGCAATCCCATTACTGGGTATCTATCCAAAGTAATGTAAGTCATTCTTTTATAAAGATACATGCGTGCATATGTTCACTGCAGCACTATTCACATTAGCAAAGACATGGTATCAACCCAAATGCCCATCAATTATAGACTGGATAAAGAAAATGTTGTGCATATACACCATGGAATACTATGCAGCCATAAAAAGAGAACAAGATCCTGTCCTTTGCAGGGACATGGATGGAGCTGGAAGCCATTATCCATCCTTAGCAAACTAACACTGGAACAGAAAACCAAACACCACATGTTCTCACTTATAAGTGGGAGCTGAACAATGAGAACACATGAACACAGGGAGGGGAACAAGACAAACTGAGGCCTGTTAGGGGGTGCAGGGGAGGGAGGGCATCAAGATAAATAGCTAATGCATGTGGGGCTGAATACCTAAGTGATGGGTTGCTAGGTGCAGCAAACCACCATGGCACATATTTACCTATGTAACAAACCTGCACATATATCCCAGAACTTAAAATTAAATTAAATTACATTAAACTTAAGAAGATCAATGGTTACTACAATTCTTTAAGGGGATCCTCAGTTTCTCAATAAGATCACTGGTTTGTACATCTCCCTTGGGGAGGCCAGTTATGAACAATAAAGCTCATTAGCAAGTACAATGTTAATTGTTAGAACTAGAAGATACCTTTTCTGGAGTTAAATATGTTCCTTCTATTCCTTATTTCTAACAATTTATTTATTTATTTTTGGCCATTAAAATTTG
>NW_012118043.1:11446027-11448080 GCF_000951035.1 Colobus angolensis palliatus
TTTATCAAAATTATCTATTGAGGTTTTCTTTTTTATTTTATTAATATTTGCTCATGTATTAAGATTATAAAGGAGCTGAAAAATTCCTATTGTCCAGTATTTACTATACCATACTTTTTATCATTATTTTAAACCGTGTTCTTTCTATATATTTATAACTTTATATATACATATATAAAGTTAACCATAAAACAGCCTCAGGCAGGTCCCTCAGGAGGTTTTTCATTTCTTTCTCATGCTTTGAATATCTTATTTCATAAAATATTAAAAAATATATTTCTATTCTGTCTCTGTCATTTCTTAGGAAATCACAGCTCCATGCATGTTATTGTCCCTGAAGACCTTCCAGTGGGACAAGATGTGGAGGCGGAAAGCAGTGATATTGATGATCCTGACCCAGCGTAGGCCTAAGCTAATATGTGTGTTTGTGTCTTCATTTCTCAGAAAAAAAGTTTAAAAGTAAAAAAGAAATTAAAAACAGAAAAATGCTTATAGAATGAGAATATAAATAAAGAAAATCTTTTTGAGCAGTTGTACAATGTGCTTGTGTTTTAAGCTAAGTGTTATGATAAAATAATCAAAAAGTTAATACTTTTTTAAAGGTTTAGAAGGTAAACATGTTATAGCAAGCAAAATTTAATTGATTATTGCAGAAAGAAAATTCTAAAAGTAAATTTAATGTAGGTTAAGTGTAGTGTTTATGAAGTCTAGAGTAGTGTACAGTAATGTCCTAAACCTTCACATGCACTCACCACTGACTCACCCAGAGCAACTTCAAGTCTTGCAAGTTCTATTCATGGTAAGTGCCCTATACAGGTATACTATCGTTTATCTTTTATACTGTTTTTGCTGTGTCTTTTTTATGTTCAGAAATGTTCAGATACACAAATACCATTTCTGTTACAATTACCTACAGTATTCAGTATAGTAATATGCTGTACAGGTTTGTAGCCCAGGAGCAATATGGTATCCCATACAGCTTAGGTGTGTAGCAGGCTATATCATCTAGGTTTGTGTAAATACACTCTATGATGTTCACACAATGAATAAAATGATGTAACAATGCATTTATCAGAACATATCCCTGTCATTAAGCAATGCATGACTATATAAAAAGAATCATAAACTATGACCAAGCAGGATTTATCCTGGGAATGCAGGACTGGTTCAATATCTGAAAATAAATTGATGTAATATATTAATCATAAAAAACAAAAATCACACATCATCTCATTGCATGCAGTAAAAGTATTTGACAAATTCTAACACCATTTTATGATTAAACTTTATGATAAAAAAAACAACACTCAACTAGAAATAGAGGGAGCTTCCTCCACCTAATAAATAGTATCTACAAAAACCCCACAGCTAACATCATATTTAATGGTGAAAGACTGAGTGCTTTCTCCCTAAGACCAGGAACAAGACAAGAAAAGCCCACTGTCATCATTTTTTTGAGACAGAGTTTCATGCCTATTACCCAGGCTGGAGTGCAGTGGTGTGATCTGTGTTCTCTGCAATCTCTGCTCACTGCATCCTCCACCTCCCAGGCTCAAGTGACTCTCCCACCTCAGACTCCTGAGTAGCTGGGACTACAGGCACATGCCACTGTGCCTGGCTAATTTTTGTGTTTTTGGTAGACACAGGGTTTCACCATGTTTCACAGGCTCGTCTCGAGCCCCTGAGCTCAAGGAATCCACCCACCTTGTCCTCCCAAAGTGATGGAATTGCAGGTGTGAGCCACTATGCCCAGCCTCATCACTTCTATTTAACATTGTGCAGGACATTCTAGCCAGGACAATTAGGCAAAAATAAGTAAATGAACAAATAAAATTAAAGTGATCCATATTAGACGGAAATAAACTGTCTCTATTCAAACTATAGAAACTCTTAAGGAATCCACAAACAAACAAACAAACAAAAAACTCTATTAGAACAAATAAACAAGTTCTTTCTTCCTGAAGTATATGCTTCTCTCAAGTGCCTGTTTGTAGTAAACTATTTTCATTAGTACTTGCTCAAAGTGCCTGAATTTCACCTTTGTGCTTGAAAG
>NW_012118043.1:11448996-11470746 GCF_000951035.1 Colobus angolensis palliatus
TAGAAACAGTTGTCCAATCATCCCCCTATTTTAAACTCCTTATGTCATTTTGTTTCATGTATGTCTTTTGTTGACTAGCATTATTTGCATTTTTCACTTAACATATTTGAGATGCCTTAATAGGCTAGGTTAGCCTTGACAGATTTAATGTATATTTGATATATTCTGTTATACTTCTGTTATTTTTATACTTTCTTGTTTTTCTTTGGCTAAATTTTGCAATAGTGTTCAGACTTTCTTGGTCTTTTTGGGAATGTATTTTGGAAGTTCACACATTTTTTATTCTACTGACATTTAATTTAATAATGCACGTTTCTCTAAATATATTTACTTTCTTTCTGTATAAGGGAAGAAATGTATTCTATTTATCTATACTACTTCCCTGTCCTCCACTATTCCTCAGGTTTTTTTGGTTTGTTTTTGTTTTATTGAGGCAGAGTCTCACTCTGTCACCTAGTATGGAGTTCAGTGACATGATTATAACTCACTCCAGCCCTAAATTCTTGTATACCGTGTTTTTATTGACTAATCTGGCCTGTTAGATTTACTTTTTTTAAAACGTGTATATTTTGTGTTTTCTCTTTTAAGAATTAGATGTTGGCCAGGCGTGGTGGCTCACGCCTGTAATCCCAGCACTTTGGGAGGCCAAGGCGAGCGGATGATGAGGTCAGGAGATGGAGACTATCCTGGCTAACACGGTGAAATCCCACCTCTACTAAAAATACAAAAAATTAACCGGGCATGGTGGCGGGCGCCTGTAGTCCCAACAACTCGGGAGGCTGAGGCAGGAGAATGGCGTGAACCTGGGAGGCAGAGCTTGCAGTGAGCCGAGATTGTGCCACTGCACTCCAGCCTGGGTGACAGAGCAAGACTCCGTCTCAAAAAAAGAAAAAAAAGAATTAGATGTTAAGTTCACGTTAAATTTTGTAATTCCATTATCTTTGTTTAGACATCCATTCTAAGTTTTACTGGATTTATCTACTCATCACCATTTAATATTTTTTATAGGGGCTGCTATGGACCACTGTCCAGATTGACTCCTTCAGATCTGAGGCGTTCCTTCCTTCAGCTGCTAGGGGATTTGCCTACTGACAACTCACAGCTGAGTCCCTCCCCAGGCATTGCCCTCACCCATGGTTGCACTCTTTACTCAGGAATAGCCTGTGATATAGGGGTATAAAGTCCTGGTCCTCTTGCCCCAATTAAGGCATCTGTGAAAATCATCTTGGCTTCAAAGTTTGACATAGGATTGGGTAGGCCCTCTATTGCAACTATGTCTCAGTTCAGTTGTTTCCTCTATTCATGCCTTTTTCCTTGATTCCCTTACAAAGTGCTCATGGAAACATTGTTTCCAAGAGCACTTTCCAATAAACCAACCTGCATGCAAATCCCCATCTCAGAACTACAGTACCAGGGTTATCCCTAGGGTGTTCAGGGTCCTGAGCAAATACTGTCAATATAACACTTTGACTAAAATCTGTATCACAAACTTCATGGGCCCATTTGAGGTGTAGTGAGTTGTTAATGACATAGGTGTAGTGAGTTGTTAATGACATAGGTGTAGTGAGTTTTTTAGTTGAAGATTGAGACTAATGGGTAAAGAAAAGGTACTTATGCCTTTGTTCATTGTCCAATCAATGCCTATGAAGACTATGTGGTGTCTAGGCACTCTTTGTGCCTGTTCAGGTCAACGAACTATCTTTTCTGGTTTTTGTTAGTGCTCTCTTTATTGTCATTTGCACAGTGTCTGACTAATTTTATACCTCTCATCAGGAGAAAAAGTTGTGGTTATGTTGTTAGACACAAAGCTACACCTCTTCTAAACCTGTTTGTATTGAAACAATATAGATTTTCTTGACTCTGAAGTTCTCTAACACCCTTGTTTAATGCTGGTTACATTGTTACTTACGACACTGCATTACCAAAGCTGCCTGCGCATACAGATTTCTAAGGACTCTCAAAGGCTGTTACCGTGCTTTGTTTTTGTCGCCCACAAATGAAATTCCTTCTCAGAGAGGGAAGAAAAATGTGCATGATAATTCATTTTTCTGGTCATGTTAAATTCATACCTTGAAATTTTATAGCATAAATGTAGAATGACACATCTTCCAACTATGTCTTCTTGGGAACTCTTTAAGCTATAATCATTGCATGCTCGAACGCATTCTCTTGATGTTGACAGCACCCTTGCTGCAAGCAGGAAGGCTAGGTGAGGGACCTGCAGGCAGAGCAAGAAGAGTGGTCTCATTCATCCAAAGAATGTCTGTCCCTCCTCCCTCACAGTTTAAGACTGATCCAGGAAAGCACAATGTCACATCTATTGGTGACAAGAGAGGACATCAGTTGAAAGGGCACTTTGGCATTGTAGAAAAATGGTCTCAAAAGCCCTCTGAAGAGCTTCATCACCCCCAGAGGACTGCCTGACACATCCCCATAGAAGGGATGGCACCACTACCCTGGTGGTGAGCACACAGGGTAAAGGACTACTGCCTTCATTTCACTGCTCTCTGGTGCTGAAGATCGGAGGCAGCAGGCAGTCTGAATATGGTTAAGTGAGTGCCAATCCACAGTCCCCAGTGTAGCCCAAGCCCAAGGGCCAGTAGTGGACCAAGAGACTTGAACTCATTTTGTGTCCATTGTGAGTGTCACCCAGAATCAGTATGTCAGCACTATTTTAGTGGTTCAATTCCATGCTTTCTGATGAAAGAAATATTGCTCTGGCCAGTGGAAGTGATCTGTTGACCACGTCACTCTCCTAGAACGAGGTCCTGGCCCCGGGGCCCCAGGACAACATCATAGGCACCAGTGCCAGGGGCACTTTGCATGCAGTTCCAGGAAGACCTTCTCTGGGTAAGCTCTGAGGCTGCCCTCAAGTGATTCAGCAGGGTAGGGCTTCCTTCTGCTTCATGGCTCACCCTCAGTTCTAGACTCCATTTCTATGAACTTAGAGGATCCAGAGATGAGAAATTCTGCTGAAGGTTTTGCCTAACTTCACTTTCCAGGGAGCCTTTTCCATAATTTGTATTGGAACAAAAATTAGTGACTGATTCATCCATCTGGTTCTATTTTTGATTAAAATTATCAAATTTCCTCAAAGATCTTCCCAGTTTTCTTTGGGGATTTTTGTTTCTTACTGTTTTTCCCTTTCTCTTGACCATTCCGATGGGAATTTGGAAAGAAGGGAAGCAAATTCATGTGCTTAAATGATAATTTATTATTGTTACTTATTTTATTTGGCAACCCATTCTATTCACATCTCCTCCCATTTTTGAGGGGTTCTGTGGGGTTTGCCATTTTGACCTAAGAACCAGACTGTTGTTCTTCAGACTTTAACAGAAAATCCACAGGGATAGATGCTCATTCTCTGTGCTGTCTCCAGATAAATATGAATGCTATCTCATAGTAGGGTTCCCAGCCTGTTATCTGTGGATCTCTGAGTTTTGAGGGTACATGCCTAAGCTGATCACCACAATGGAACCTTCTGTACACTCAGAACTCCAAGGTTGGTCTGGATCTCACTCCTAAAATTGCTGAGGATCTTTCTTTGAATATACTTCCTTTCAATGCACTTCTTTTCTCCACACAATTCGGGGACATCTTTGAAAACCTTTCAATGCCTTTTACTCTCAGAGCTCTGACAACCCCCGTGGGGTTAAATTGCCCATTGAATGGGAGGTACTCTCGCTGTAGAAAATATGCCTGGGCCTCAGGCCTCTGAATCACAGACAACCTTCATATAATTCACCCTAAGCCCTCCCTCTGCCTTGGGGGACTGTGTTTTTTTCTGGCAAAGGGTCTGCCTAAACTTTCTGGGCCTCCCTCAAGAGGCAGTGTCAGTCCAATCAGACTCTTCCTCTCGTAGCCCTTCCTGGACCACAGGGCCACCAGCTCTCTGCAGAGCAATGCAGTGGAGGGCCCAGTTATGCCTTTGAGCCATTGTCATCGCTCCTGGCTTGTGGTTGTGCCTGATTCTCACATTCTGACATCCTTTCCACTGTGTCTTTGAAGTTCTTGACACTTAAAAGAATTGTCCGCCCTTTTCATCATTAGTACACTATATTAGCATCTTGATTAAAAATTGAATGAAACTTGCATTAATTTTTCTGCTGAGCCTGCCAACAGGGACCAGGCAGGATAAAAGGATTTTCTAAGGCTGGCCTGGCTCTGAGGCAAGGGTGAATCAGCCAGAGATGCAGACATAACATCACGGGCAACCCACAGTCACCTGTGGCTCAGGTTGCACGATTCCTACTGTGCAGTCCTGCAAGCAGAGTCCTTTTCCAAAGTACAGGCATTGGCCCTGGAGGAGCCACTCCAAGACTGTCCCTCTTTGCAAAGGAACTTATTTAGTAGAGCATCTCCAGGCTATTGAGTCTATGCAGTTCTCTGCTGAACACTTCCGATGCTGTTAGTTTACAAAGGCCCAGCTTTTTCAAGTTGAGAACCTTGCTACGGATACCCAGGTGTAAGCAATTTGGGTGTCTATCTTCTCTGGTCTTGTGTTTCTTCCTCAGAGGTAAAGGAGAAGAACTCAAGAGAGATCTATACTCCTTTCACCTGTCTTTTCCTCACTCATTTCTTCCTGTGCTTTGTCTGTGTAGCCATTTTGAACAGTCTCAAACTTCTTGGGAATTCCCAGGAAGTGCTTTCATTCTTTCCTTAAGTGTTATAACCACTGTCCTTATGTTTTCTACTTACAAACATAAATGTTTGTTGCAGAGAATTAGAAAATACAATGAAAAACAAAAGAAAGAAAAATCACCCTAATCTCACTATTCAGAGACAGTAATTACTGTGAATGTTTTAATGCATTTACTTCTAGTTGCTTTTCCATGTTTATATTTATTTTTTACTATATAATATTACTATATAAACTATTTTGTATCTTGTGATTTTCACTTGACAATATGCCCTGGACATTTTTTTCATGTTACTAAATATTCCTCTGTAACTGCTTTTAAAATAAGTAGATCATATTCCATTTCATAGCCATAACATAAATTGGTTTTCTAATTTCTGGCTGTTTAATATTAAGGTTTTCATCTTCTCTCTCTCCCTCCTCCTTTTTCTCTTTCTTATTCTTTTTCTTGTTTGGTTTTAGTATTATAAACAGCACTGGGAGAGAGGAAGCCCTATTTTTTGCACAAATCCTTGATTCCATTATCCACATAAATTCTTAGAAGTAGAAATCCTTCATCCTAGTGTGTATTAGGCTATTCTTGCATTGCTATAAAGACATACCTGAGGCTGGGTAATTTATAAAGAAAAGAAGTTTAATTGGCTCACGGTTCTGCAGGTTGTCCAAGAAGCATGGCACTGGCATCTGCTTGGTTTATGGGGAGGCCTTGAGGAGCTTTTACTCAAGGTGAGAGTCAAAATGGGAGCAGGCATTCCATATAGCAGAGTGGGAGCATGAGTGAGGGAAGTGCTAAACACTGAAACAACCGGATCTGAGAACTCACTCCCTATCCTGAGGCCAGCACCAAGCCATGAGCGATCTGCCCCCATGACCCAAACACCTCCCACCAGGCCCTACCTCTAACACTGGGGATTACAATGAGATTTGGCAGGGACCTATAAAACTGTATCACCATGCATGAAACTTCTACGTTTTTTAAAAACACCATATTGTCTTTCAGGAAGGCTAGATTAATTTATATCTCTGCCTGCAGTATGTAAGAGTTCATTGTGCCAATGTTAGATTATTAACCCTTATCCTCGTGTGTGTGTGTATAATATGTATACACACAATATATGTTTTTTATATATATGCACATATATATAATTTTCTAGAAAACTGTTTAGAAATGTATTGCTTCAATTTGTATTTTTTTGATAATAAAACATTTTTTGGGTGGATATTTTTCATCTTTTGTGTCATGCATATTTATATCCTTTGTTTTTGCTATTCTTATTCATTTTTTACCTACCAGATGATTTGGAAGAGCTTCTATATATTCATGATGTTACTCCTTTGTCCATTTCTATGGTTTGCTTTATAGATTTTTTTGACATGCCAAATTCTAATTTTGATAGCATTAAGTTCATTCCTAAATTTATTCAACAAAAAATAATTTAGATCCTATTATACATCAGGCATGGTTCTAGGCAATAAGGATATAGCAGTGACAAAAGAGACAATGACCTCCCTCATGGGGTTTACTTTCTAGTGAAGAGTGGTGGGGTCACACAATCAACAAATAGTGTGTAAAATGTCAGATAATGACAAACACTAGGAAGCCAGGAGAAGCTGCACAAGAGAGAAGAGACAGCCTGACTGCTTGGACTGTGGCAGCCAAGGGCTGGTGGCACCTTTTGAGCAGAGACTTGTGTGAAGGGGAGTGAGCTCTGGGGCCCTCTGGAGGAACAGCAACTGCTAAAGCCTGCAGTAGGAAGGCATTTGGCATGTGGAAGGGCTATAATGAAACCAGGGTGGCAGGAGCAAAGTGAACAGTTGGAGAGCTGAGGAGGCCCGGCCAGGATGCTGAAGGCTGCTCTCTCCTGTTTGGGAGAGCTCTTTGGCTAATTTTCAGGAACTTTGATAGTCAGTTGTTAAATGTAGCCATGATCGAAAGTTAAATTATCTAAACTTAAAATGAAGTACATTGTATCAAAAACGAAGGCAGAAAATACTCAAATTTCTTCACTTCTTAACTGTTTTATTACAATTGACTATTAGCTCTGCTCTGGAGGTTAACTGCATCTATTTTATCTGCATGGTGGAAACACTGTACAACCATGTGCTACCGTGTGTCCCTCCCCTACTCTGAGCTCAGTGACAACATGTTGGTAGCTTGAAATCAGTCATGGTGAGACTATCTAGACCATGGAAATCAGCAAATTCTATAAATCCAGGGCTTTTACAAATTCTTACGTCGATTGTCTAGACTTCAAATGATAGAGAAAATGTTAATGTAGATTAAGCTTGAAAATGTGTTGTGTCTGTAGCATTTACATTATGAAGAGCACAAAAAATTGAGGAAATAATCTCCCAGTATTTACAAATGATTATCCAATCCAGCAAAACATTGTTTGCACCACTGATGAGCAAGTGAAGTTCTAGCATGTGTTTTCATTGTTTCACTTTCTTCTTACGAATTAATATAAAGAAGTATGTCAAGCACCATTCATTTTGGAACTATACTCACTCATCGATTGTAGCCATAGGTTTGCTAAGGATACACAAGTCTGGCAAAAAACAGTGAAAGCATTCTGTGAGAATTAATTGACTATATGGAATTTACAATGAACATTACTGTAAAGTGTATTGCCATTTGCAAATTGTGTGCAACATATCCTTTATATCAGCGAAATGTATAATAAACACACATATGTGTATATGGGCATGCCTTTTTTTCACAACTAGTTGTTGAACCAGCACAGCACTAAAGTCAAGACCAGAACATATTGGGCTTTTGGGGACCAAGTAAGGATTTCAGCTATTTATTCTAAGTATGATTGGAAGCTATAAGTGGTTTTTGAGTAGAGGAAGAAAATGGCCAGTTATTAGTTTATAAGAATCATTTTGGCTGCCATATAAAAAATGGATTAAAAGAGGTCAGAAGGGAAGCAGGAAGACCAGTGAGAAGGCTCTTGCAAGAATGACAGTGCTTGGGTAAGAGTGGCAAAAAAGCATTGAAAAGTGGCTATATTCAAGATACAGTTTGTAAGTAAGTCCACAGGCTTTCCTAATTAATTAAATATAGGATTTGGGAAAGAGAGAGATCAAAATGTCTCTGTGGGGCTTTTGATGTGAGCAACTATGAGGATGGCAGTGGTGCCTGAGACTGGGGACCTAGGAGAGGAATTTGGATAGGAACATTAAGAATATGGTTTTGGATGTGTGACATTTGTGATGCTGTGGCGACTTCCAAAGGGGAGGTCAAACAGACAAATGGGCAGGAGAATCTGCAGTTCCAGGAGAGATATGTGCTAGAAATGAACATTTCATGTTCAAAAGCACAGAAAAGGTATTTAAAGCCATGAAAAGAAATAAGATCATCAAAATATGAGCATAACAGGCAGGAAAGAGTTTCAAGATGGCACTCCAGAGCACCCAACTCCTAGAAACTACAGATGTGAAGGGGGCACAGAAAAGAACGAAGAATGTGGAGCGGTCTTCATGCCCGTATGTAAACTGTCTTTGGTATCTGCTTTTCCCAACTATCTCTGCACCAGTAATAAATTATTTTAATTCCTATAGGTTTATGATAGATTTTAATATCAGGTAAAGTAAGCCCCTGTCATTAGTTTTGTTTTAATTTTCCTAGCTATTCTCTTGTGTTTATTTTCCTTGGATATGCTTTCAGACAGTGGTGTTTGTGTTAAAACAATTTGATGGTTAAATTTTAAATGATTTATTATTTAATTGATACCTTTACGATATTAAGTCTTACTTTCTAAGAAAATGTTATTTCTCTTAATGTATTCAAATATGCTTTTATGTACCTTTGTAAAGTTTTAAGGTCTTCTTTATAAAGGCCCTAAATAATTTTTGATAAGTTTATTCTTACACATTTATTTTATTCTATTATAAATTGAATACTTTCTCCCCATTGTTTTTCTAGCCAGTTATTGCCAGTATATAACAAAGTTACTAATTTTTATATACTCAGTTTTTGTCCAGCTTACTGAATGCTCTTATTCATTATGAAGCATCTTTAACTAATTGGAGCTTACCGGAGTGATAATGATAATAATTCAAATAATAGTGGTTAGATATTATTTTCAAATATTTACATCTTTTATTTTCAGAGTTGAGTTAATTGACTAGACTGAGAGCATATACCCTTATATTTTCCCTGAATTTAATGGGGGAAAGCTGCTCTTATTTCAATGTTAACTATGCCATTAGCTAGTTTTATTGAGATTAGTGGTTCTCAAACTTTGGCGTTTATGAGAATTAATCGTATTTTTGTTAACAATACAGAACCTGAGAATTCATGTTTCAGGTGCAGAGGTTAGGATGAGGCTCATGTCTCTACATTTTCAGCAAGCAGTTTAAGCCCTGCCTAAGAGATACACTCATTTTCATGTAAAAATAACATTCTCCTATGCCCAGTTAAGTTTTATAAAACACTGTTTTAAATCCTCCCTCAAGTGGGAATTTTGTCCTCTAATGAAATAATATGATAGAGTCTAATCTTGAAATAATTCAGTTGAATTACTAAAATGTACTCTCAATTGTACTTAAAATTGCTTTTACCTCTATATTGAAAAGGGAGCTTGATTTATACTTTATTTTGAAGGTTACTATTGTCAGAATGTGTTTTTCAAGAGCAGGTACTTGTTCTAGCTTTTAAAAAATGAATCAGAAAACTTCCATACATATACAAATGATTTCATATATGTTATATATTGACTTACATGAATACATATAGCAGTTTTCTGTCTCTTAAAAGTTTGAATTCCCTTTGCCTATAAAACTCTCAGGGTCTGATGCTGTCATTGAAGGTATTCAATTCTTTGAAAATATTTCCAGCTTACCACCCGGCTCCTCCCAGCCAGATTATCAATTTAGGTCTTCTTCAATCTTGAGTCAAGTTTGATGATTTATATTCTTTTAGCAAATTATTTTCTAAAATTCCAGCCTTTTGAAAACTGATTTTTTAAAAATCTCTATTTTTGATTATGCACCTTTCTCACCCTCAATTTTATGTATTTCCTGATTAGCTATTTTATTTACTAGGCATATAATCTGCTTTTAGATTTTTTTTATCAGTTCTACAGATTTTATTTTATAATTTACTAACTTATGCTTAAGTTTACTAGTTTTTCATCTTTTCTTATATTTATTAAGGATTTCTCGATTTAATTATTTAGTTAAAAGTAGGGAATTCAGTTGTTTTAATTCATTTGTGTTTAATGCTGAAAGCATTTGAGATTCATTAGATTTTCCCTGAGATTAGTTTTAGATGCATCCAATATGTATTAACCTGGAGTCTTCTTATTATTACTGTTGTTTTCAAAATTATATGCAAACGAAAATGTTACTACTTCTTAGATCTAAGAATTATTTAGGAGAGTGGATTTTAAAATCCTTCAAAGTGTTTGGGACATTCAATATAAATTACGAAATTAAATTTAAGTGTATTCACTGTAGCTCGTATGATTTTTATCTCATCGTTTTTTGTGGACTTATAAATGATATATGATGAGTATATTGTAAGTGTAGCTGGGTCATTGAAAAGAATTGTGTAATCTTTGATCTTAGAGTACAGACTTCAAATTATATAGAGATGTACACATATGCATAAATACATATGTATAAAATGTATTAATATTCCCTTGTAATAAATTATTTATATCATCAATATCCTTGCTTTGCAGCTTATTTAATATGCCTAGTATTTACAAAGGTATGTTCAAACTTCCCACGACCATTGTGCTTTTGTAAATTTGTTCTTCTATAAGTTATTTCTAATAGTTTGCACCTTACATATCTTGATGCAATAGTTTTCAATACACAATGATTGATGACTATTATCTTTTCATTGCAAATTATTAGTTTATTAATATTAAATTCAAATCTTTCTTCATAGCCGTTGATTTAAATTTTTATCCTCAATTAAATTCATATGTTTTAGTGCTTTTTTGGCCTTGATTTCTAGTTTTTCAACTACTAATATTGCAATACACATTTAAGATTTACATTTGCTTACATATATTTGCCCGTTTTTCTGCTTTTCAACCTTTTGTATCACTTGTTTCAAGGTGACACTAAAAAATATTATTTATTTATTTAACAGAATTCTAGTGTTCTTTCCTCATAATAGGAAATTTTATCTATTGTATTTAGTCCTATAATGCCTTTGTTCCAATTTTTCTCATTCTTTGTAATGCTCTTGGTTAGCTATGCTTAGGTTTTTTGTTTGTTTTTACTTTGCTTTAGATTTTTTGCTACAAGGGCAAAGATGTCTTTACTTTATCTTGTCCTGAGATTGGAAAAGCGTTTACTCAGTTCTTCATTTGGTAGTTAACATTAAGTTTTTCTATTTACTCTTCAATCTATTTTTAAGGATAAAATATTATCTTTTGAATATATATAATCTGGGGTTTTAAAATAATGGAATTTAATTATTATTTGATATGTTAGAGTTATCTTTTCTAACATATCAAAAACCATTTATAATGATGGTTTTTGAAATTGGCATTTAGTTTTGCATATATTTGCAATTATTTAGATTTTTCTCTATCATAGTTCATTTCAGGACTAGCCAACAGTCCACTCATATCTTGATTTTATAATTATTTGACTCTTAATTTGCTTCTTCCCTTCGCTGGTAAAAGTATAGCTTCCACTAAATCTTTCAGGATTGATACTTGCATAACTAGGATAACTTTCTTTTGCTTTTACACTTGAAAGACAAATTTGTTATGTATAACATTATTGGGTTAGAAACATCTTTTCATCAAAACTCTAGATATTATTAACTTTTTAAAAATTTGGGGTTCCCAAATTGTGTGGATTACAAAGGGGATATTGAGACTGGTGATATGGTTTGACGGTGTCCCCATTCAAATCTCAACTTGAATTGTATCTCCCAGAATTCCCATGTGTTTTGGGAGGGACCTAGAGAGAGGTAATTGAATCATGGGGGCCAGTCTGTCCCATGTTATTCTCATGATAGTGAATAAGTCTCACTAGATCTGCTGGGTTTATCAGCGGTTTCCACTTTTGCTTTTTCCTCATTTTCTCTTGCTGCCACCATGTAAGAAGTGCTTTTTGCCTCCCACCATGATTCTAAGGCCTCCTCAGCCACATGGAATGGAAAGTTCAATTAAACTGTATTTCTTCCCAGTCTTGAGTATGTCTTTATCAGCAGTGTGAAAACAAACTAATACAATAAATTGGTACCAGTAGAGTGGGACACTGCTGAAGAGCTACCCAAAAACGTGGAAATGACTTTGGAACTGGGTAACAGGCAGAGGTTGGAACAGTTTAGAGGGCTCAGAAGAAGACAGAAAAATGTGGGAAAGTTTGGAACTTCCTAGAGACTTGTTGAATGGCTCTGCCCAAAATGTTGATAGCGATAGGGACAATAAGATCCAGGCTGAGGTGGTCTTAGATGGAGATGAGGAACTTGTTGGGTACTGGAGCAAAGGTGACTCTTGTTATATTTTAGTAAAGAGAATGGCGACATTTTACCCCTGCCCTAGAGATTTGTGAAACTTTGAACTTGAGAGAGATGATTTAGAGTATCTGGTGGAAGAAATTTCTAAGCAGCAAAGCATTCAAGACTTGGGTACTGCTAAAAGCATTCAGTTTTATAAGGGAAGCAGAGCATCAAAGTTCAGAAAATTTGCAGGCTGACAATGTGATAGAAAAGAAAAACCCATTTTCTGGGGAGAAATTCAAGCTGGCTGCAGAAATTTGCATAAGTACCAAGGACCCTAATGTTAATCTCCAAGACCAGTGGGAATATGTCTCCAGGCCATGTCAGAGACCTTCACAGCAGCCCTTCCATCACAGGCCTGGAGGCCCAGAAGGAAAAAGTGGTTTCTTGGACTGAGCCCAAGGTCCCCGTGCTGTGTGCAGCCTAGAGACTTGGTGCCCTGTGTCCCAGCCGCTCCAGCCATGGCTGAAAGGGGCCAACATAGAACTCAGGCTGTGGCTTCAGAGGGTGGAGGCATCAAGCCTTGGCAGCTTCCATGTGGGGTTGAGCTTGTGGGTGCACAGAAGTCAAGAATTCAGGTTTGGGAACCTCCAGCTAGATTTCAGAAGATGTATGGAAATACCTGGATGCCAGGCAAAAGTTTGCTGCAGGAGTGAGGCCCTCATGGAGAATCTCTGCTAGGGCAGTGTGGAAGGGAAATGTGGGGTTGGAACCCCCACAGAGAGTCTCTACTGGGGCACTGCTTAGTGGAGCTGTGAGAAGAGAACCACCGTCCTCCAGACCCCAGAATGGTAGATCCACCAACAGCTCACACTGTGTGCTTTGAAAAGCCTCAGACACTCAACACCAGCGCTTGAAAGCAGCCAGGAGAGAGGCTGTACTGTGCAAAGCCACAGGAGCAGAGCTGCCCAAGGCCATGGGAACCCACCTGTTGCATCAGCGTGACCTGGATGTGAGAGCTGGAGTTAAAGGAGATCATTTTGGAGTTTTAAAATTTGACGGCACCTCTGGATTTCAGATTTGTGTGGGCCCCGTAACCCTCTTTTTTGGCCAATTTCTCCCATTTGGAATGGCTGTATTTACCCAATACCTGTACCCCCATTGTATCTAGGAAGTAACTAGCTTGCTTTTGATTTTACAGGCTCATAGGTGGAAGGGACTTGCCTTGTCTCAGATGAGACTTTGGACTGTGGACATTTGGGTTAATGCTGAAATGAGTTAAGATTTTGGAGGACTGTTGGGAAGGTGTGATTGATTTTGAAATCTGAGAACATGAGATTTGGAGGGGTCAGGGGCATAATGATATGGTTTGACTGTGTCCCCATTCAAATCTCAATGTGAATTGTATCTCCCAGAATTCCCATGTGTTGTGGGAGGAACCTACGGGGAGGTAATTGAATCATGGGGGCTGATCTTTCCCATGTTATTCTCATGATAGTGAGTAAGTCACACGAGATCTGATGGGTTTATCAGGGGTTTCTGCTTTTGCTTCTTCCTCATTTTCTCTTGCCACCACCATGTAAGAAGTGCCTTTTGCCTCCTGCCATGATTCTGAGGCCTCCTCAGTCATGTGGAACTGCAAGTCCAATTAAACCTGTATTTCTTCCCAGTCTCAGGTATGTCTTTATCAGTAACATGAAAATGAACTAATGCAACTGGTATGATTTTTTTATTTTGTAGGTAACCCATGTTTTGCTTCTGGAGGTGATTTTATATGGAGATTAGAGGCAGAGAGCTTGGAGCAAGAAGATTAGTTGTGTTCAAATCCCGGCTCTGTCATGTAATAGTTGTGTGACTGTGGGCAGTCACTTAACCTCCGTGCCTCTGTTTTCTTATCTGGAAAGTAGAAATAATAAGAATATTTTCTTTAAATGGATTGATGCATATGTGTGTGCATATGGGTTTGTGCCTGTGCATGTATGTATTTGTGCAGGTGCTTATGTGTATTCATGTATGTGTATGTGGATTGCTCAATATATGTATGTTCTTATGTGTATGTGTGAGTGCCTACATTCACAAGATACACATGTGTCACACATACACACATGCATCCATGTGTATGTTTGTGTGCATGTGTGTGCATTTGTGTGTGTGTGTATGTTGCTATGTTGCTCAGAAGTTAACCATTGGAGAGCAGGGGACCACATGAAGACACTTTCCAAGAGGCTTCTAATAGGACCAGTCTTATGAGGCCAAAGACCAAAATAGCTAGTGCCTCTCCTCCCTGTTGCTCCTGTCTTTAATGTTTTATTTTGGCTGCTTATTTTTATTCTGCTAATTTAAAAAGAAGGCTATTCTCCTCCATTTCTACTGTCACTTTTCTCATCAGCTCTTGCATCAATCAATGCAAAGGCTTATTTGACTTGTCTCCTTGCTTCCAAGTGTGGTCACCCCTAACTTTACATTCTCAAGAGTAATTTTTTAAAATTGTAGAGCTCTTTGCAGAACATCCCTATTCCAAACCTTGTAATGACATCACTATACCTGCACACAGTTTTCCAAGTTCTCAGCATACTCCATACACCTTTTGCACCTTTGCCAAATTTTCTTACTACTCACTCATGCTTAAAGACACTGTCTTTCTCCCATCTCAAATTCTGATTCAGCTCTTAAAATCTAAGTCAGGCATCACCCTTCCAGAAAGCCTCTCCAACCCCCTCCCTGTCTAAATTAGGAAACTCTCCTCTTCCCTAGGCCCGTGTACATTCTACTCTTATCTCTATCACTGTACTAACCACATTCTATTATATTATAATTCATTTGTTCACCTCTCATTCTAGATTATTATAATACCTCTTGATGTGCTGTACGAGTGTATAAATATGCATCAAGGGATGAAATAATGTTTTCTTCAATCTAATCTTCCCTCCACCTAACACAGTAACTGGCACACAGCACGTAATACATGTCTGTTGAGTGATTAAGGAAAGGGGTGCTGTGCCTGAGATTGGAACTGAGTCAGCCTCACACTTTACCATTCCTCATCTACCTCTGCCTTTTGACTTCTTTACTATGAGTAATTCAGACACAGTGAAGAAACTGGGGGTCCAAGAGTGTATATGATTTGCTAAATTCCACAGAACTAATCAGTGGAAGAAGGGGAATTAAACTCTGGGCCTCTAACCTAGAGTCCAAGGATGATTAATTCAAAGTGTGGCCCCATCCCTGAGCAGCTTGATGTTAAAAGCTGGGTTTTGAGGCCCTGGTACTCAGGCATAGAGAGTACCATTGGCTGCCTGCCTTCCTCCACCCTCATTCAGTAAGAGCTCTACCAGGTTCCAGCATAGAGAAAGAGATGCATGCACTCTCCTAAAAGGAAGTGGGTGGAGGTGATGGGGTCTCCACTGTAATGAGCAGTGGGCTGGGCTGAGCGCTGGGGAGGATTAAAGGTGACTTCTCAGATGATTCCACTAAAAATTTCAATTCACTCACTTAATTCAGGTAGCTTGACAGGCCAAGTCAAACTAGAGCAATTACAGCCCATGAGCGTCCCGTAGGAGAGGTAGGAGAGCTTTAACAATGCAATGCAGGGAGGATTACTCCAGGAGCTCTTTATTATGCCACCTCTGAGCCTTCGGGAGGGATGGTCTTTGTGACTTGGGCTCAAGAAATAGTTTGCTTTTTCTATTTCTGAGCCAGAAATAATTTTTGGCTTTTGTTTAATAATAATAATGAAACTCATAATAATAATAAATTAGAACCGTTTAACTTTACCAGAAACTGTAATTGGCTTCAATCCTGTGTTGAATCTCAATTCTATTTAACAGATACTTTTAAGCTATTAACGTGGTCAAATGATTAACTTCTTAAGGGATCAGAGGTAGGGCTGGTGAATTAATGACTTAAAATATATAATAAGAAGTAACATTTGCATAACACTGTGCTGTGATACATATTAACTTGTTTTCATCATCACAACAACCCAGTAAAGTAGACCAGAAGCTATTGCTAGAGTCAGATTAGAATTAGACAGGCCATGGGACAGAATGGTAACACCTATAGGTTTTTGGACTTTAGCTTAGGTCTGAGTCTCAGCTCTGCCCTATTACAGCTGTAATACTCACTATGAAGTACCATTATTTAATCCTCAACAAAATGAGGATGACAGCAGAACTACCATCAGGCTGGAATGAGATAGTGCCTAATATGGGATAAGACTCGGTGAATGATACTGTTATTACCAGTGGCTTGTCCCAGGTCACAAAATAGCAAATGGTAGAAGTGGAATTTGAATCTGAGCGTTTTGATTCCAAGTTTATTAGCTAACACACCTAATCAGAATTTGTAATTTCTCACTTATCTAAATCTTAATTCATTCATCAAATATTTATTGATGACCATTACACCGGCCAGGTTCTGAGGTATAAGGGATGAAGTAAACACAGATTTTTTCTCAAAAAAGGTTGATATCTAGTGAGAGACAGAGAAAGAGACACCAGAATGCATTGTAGCCCCACAGAATCTGTGACTGAGGCCTGCCTGGGATACAGTGTATACTGGGTATACTGAGAATTGTAGCTCTTGGTTCAGGTACAGAGATTGTGAAGCCAGAACTGGGCTTTGAGGGTTGTGTAGGTATCGGAAGGGTTGAGAACAATGGATGGTAGATGGGGGTGGGAGAGGCTTTTCTGGCAGTAGTGGTGATGTAGGATAGATGTGTGGCTGGCATACAGTATAGGTGTTTTGGGGACACAGAGGGACGGAGGGCATGGAAAGTGTGAGGCCAGAGAAGTGGGTGGATATCAAGTCATGAAGGATCTTCTATGTCCTGCTGGAAGCGCTTGTCCTGCTGCAAAGTTTGCATTTTGCTCTATAGAGAATGGAGAACCATTGAATAGATTTTAACAGAGAGTGTCATCATCAGATTATAATTTTAGTGGGCTTTAGAAGAGAGCAATATGAAAGACGAATCACAGGGTGAGGAACCAGGCTAGGGGAAAGAGCAAGGGCCCAGATTCCAAGCAGGGTATGCTGAATCCCAAGAGCTGGGACTATAAGCCCCTGCCCTGGGGTGTACCCTCATGATAAGGCAGGAGAATGAGGGAGAAAGAGGCTGTGAGAGCAGGAGATTGAATTAAGGGCTGGGGTTTCAGGAAATCACGAATGGGAGAAAGCTCAGCAATCATAAAATTCAGGGCGGGACCACAGAGCACCCTGCAGGAGTGGAGTGAGTGAAAGAGGTGGTAATCAAGGAGAAGGAACCTTGAGGCTAGAGGTTTTATGAGCAGGGATATTTAGATTCACAGTGAGGTAAACTTGAAGTGAAAATTCAAAATGGAAGTCAGGTGCCAATATTTTAATATTTTAATAACCTTCGGGTCAGTAGACAGCACAAGGAGAAGTAAAAAGTCTCCCATATCACCTCTGGATCCAAGGAGAGCTGAGGTGTGGGAGAACGAGCTGCCTCACCTTGAGAAAACCTCCAGAAACAGTATTCTTGCAAGACACGGAAGGTGGAAGCAGAGACCCAGATTTTAGATCAGTCAGAAAATGAATAGGGTGACTGTGAAGAGGTTAAGGCTATAGGAAAATTTGTTTATAATCAACTGGGGGTTCTGGAGGACCCCCATGGGAACTAAAGGGAAGTCAGTAGTTAAAGCAGGATAAAAAGACATGTTCCTATTTTTTTCCCATGGCCCTTGGCCTAATTTAATGCTGTTGTGTTTGGCTGACTTCACTCTTTTGTGAAACTCTTTTCTATTTTTGTCTTCCTAGTGTGACTCTCTCCTGGTTTATTGTCTGTCTCTCAGGCTGAGACTTATTTATTTTCATCTACTAGATTTTTATTGAAAAACTTCTTTGTGCTTCCTGGCCCCTTCTTTACTCCTCTCTTGTTAAAAACAAGTTCTTTGACTCTTCTCATGTTTCACTCCACTGACTCGCTCTTGGGTACTGTAAATGTTCTCATGGCTTCAATTCCTACCCATGTATGGGAATTCTATGTCCAGCTCAGAGCTCTCTCTGAGCTCCAGATTACATCTCACCAACATCTCCACCTGGATGTCCGAAGCCTCCGCATCCTCCAGAGTGCCAGATTCCCCCATGCTGCCTATTAAGGCTGCTTCTCCTCAGAAGTCCTTTCTCCATGAATGGCTCCCCATCCAGTTGCCCTAAAGCACAAGAAAGATATAAATTCCAAGAGGTCAAGAATTTTTACCTCTTGTTTACTGATATACCCACAGGACCTAGAACAATAATGCCTGGCACAGGACAGGTGCTCAAAAACATTTGTTGAATGAATGAATGAATGAACCAATCCTTGGTCCCCCGTCTCATAACTGCTCACATCCAATCAGACACAGTTCCTCTTGATTCTTCTCTGAAACCCATTCCCCCTTCTTGAGCACTTCAGCCTTTCATAATTCACATTGTATAATTTTCCTACGGCAGTGTCCACCTTCCTGGAACTACTGCCAGGTGGTTTTGCTGCAGCCACACTGCCACCAGGGGAATTTTAATAATTAACAGTTGGCTCTCAAAACATTTAGGATTGCAGGGCACCTGGAAGTAAGTACTTTACTCTCTGCAGAACACCATGAAATATTATTCTCCTTAATAATACCATAAAACCATTTTGTAGGACTTTATGGCATTTCCCACCGAGGGTTCTGCAGAATAGGAGCTCCTGAAAGTGCTCTGAAAAATAAGTTTCCATGACCAAATGTGTCCAGAAAAGTGAAACCCCCAATCCCTATCTCGAGGAATCATACTACACATGCGAGTGTTATAGGAGTTGATCATTTCCAAAGTAAAAATTTTAAAGTTTAACTTTTTGAAATCGAGTATTTCCCCCCAGTTTTTGAAAAACAGAAAATTTCTGGGTAATTCCAACAAATAGCTAACAGGATCATCATTCTGTGAAAATTATTTTGCAAACAGAGAACTACACTATTTTAAAGTGGGTCTTGCCTTTATCAAAAACACATTTTTAGAAACCACATTTTGGCAGAATAAAAGTAATAAACATGAGCCTAATTATCAAATCTACTGTGAAGATGAGGCTGGCAGGTTGCACAAAGCTGATGTTGGATGAGACCTGGCCTCTTTAGCTTCAACTAGTGATCAGTGGTTGAGAGGTGCAGCCAACTCCAAAGTTTAAGGAAATGTAATGGAAAAAGAATTTCAAGTTTTAAAAAAATTGCACCCATTAACTTAATCTTTTGGAAAGAAATAGATCATTATTTTATGTCTGTGGTGGACTTCCTGATCTAGCTGAAAAACCACAAATCATCAGCTGCATATTGAGAGAACAAGTGCACCGAAATACAGACCAGACTATACCCCTGACATGCAGAAAACACACACCGTGACTTGCTTTTTGGTTGTTCCCCATGTCCAGAGGACTCAGATGTGCTGGAGTCTGTCACCATGAATGTGTAACTGGCCCTTTGTGTATCCTGACTGACAGCTTTGCTGACTCAGACATCTTGTCACAGCTCCCTGTCCCTCGGATGCCACTGTTTGCCCAGTGCTAGAAGTCAGAGTGGCAAATGAAACTCTCCTGTTAGATGCTAATGGGTTGGTAGTTTCGGAGTCTCAAGTGAGATCCTTCCACATTCCACACCGTCAGCAGGTTGACTGTGTGTTCAATTTACACTAAAATTGATGTGCTTTTTTCCCCCCAGGTTGTGGGGAAGTTATTTTAAGAAGGACCATTTTAAATTTCTCAAATTGCATATCTTATGCCAGTGGCTCTAAGACTGATGGCTCCAAATCCTTGAGCCTAAGTGATGTAAAGTTGAGATACTAAGAATTATTTCTAAGTTTCAAAAAGTCAAATGATCAACCATACACTAGTACATTAAAAAGCCACTTCTGGGTCATCTATTAAGTCCATCACTATGTTCAGACGTTTGATTTGATCTCCCCAGTGCTGCAAATGAATAGCAATGATAGATAAACAATTAAAAGACAAAAGGAATACCAACAGGCTCAAACACAAGATAAACATCTCTGCATACCTCAAACAAAACAGAAAGGCAGGGAAATGAGCAAAGCTGAAGGCATGTGTCTGCTCCTCTCTGTGTCTGGCAGAAAGTCCAGAGAGCGAGTACAGCCAGAAGTAAGCAGTCTGTTTGATAATGGAACTAGGGGCTCCGTGCAAGATAAGAGGCCAGGAAAAAACCTAATGCTTGATGCTAGTGCCTGGGAAAGGACATCCCAGCTCATGAAAAAATCCTAAAGAAAAAACCCCAATGATTGGTGGCCTGCCACAGTGATGGTCCCAGCAACCTGTGAACCTAGCGGGCAAGTACTCAAGACACAGACTTAGCCTGTGGCAAGACGTGGATTCAGCCTTCCACAGCCTTGAGACTAGATCCGTTCTATAACTGACATCCTTCTGGGCAGGGACTCTGAGCTGCCAGTGTAAGGCAAGAATTTCTAGACTGGAGACCCTCCAATGGGAGTACTGAAAAGAGACAGCCAAACAATTGCTGGACAGAGTGAGTGAGTACTGAGAATAGAGAGAGAGAGAGAAAAAAAAAATAGGTGTAGCAACCCATTTAGACCCTCTTAAAGTGAGCCTAAAATCCCAAATTCTAAACATCTTGAAGAAATGTAAAGCCAAGAAAGACCAATATTATCTATCAGAATAAATATTTACTCAAGCCAAAATGCATTTAAGAGTGAAAGAAAGATTTGAAAAGTAGGCTTAAAATCTGAGACAATTAAATAGCTAATTTCAATTAAAAATAAAAATTAGGAAGCAAAGCCAGTGAAATGAAACAAGAACAGATACATACATAAACAACAGATGAACAAATATTAGAAATAAAAATTATAGTCACTGAAATAAAAACTCAATGAATTAGATCAATTCTAAACTAGATGTATTTGAAGAGAAATGGTGTAAATTAGAAGATGACACTGAAGAATGTGTCCAGAATTTATAACAGAAGGGGAAAGAGGTATAACGAATTTTAAGAGGGAAGTTAAGAAAATATGGAGAACAGTTTAAGGCAATCCAACAAATATTCATAGGGACTTCAAGAGAAAATAGAAATCATAGCAGAGAAATTTGTTAAAGAGAAAATAGCTAAGACTCCTTCAGAATCAAATAAAGACATGGGTCTTAAAAGCTAAACTCTCTTTGGAGTAGTTAAAGATAATTAAATTTGATCCACTCTGAGATGTGTCACATGAAATTGTGGAACACTGAGGGTAGAACACAACCTTAGCATCACTGGAGAACAAAGGCAGAGCTTGAAATAAGCAATCAGATTGACAGCAGACTTCTCCTCAGCAACAATAGATGCTAGAATAAAATAAAATAATGCATTTGAAGTGTTGAAGTGACAAACTGTATACCTATGCACACTTCCCTTTAGAGGAGGCAAAAAAAAAGACATTTTAAAATATCAAAAAAGAAAAGATAATTTTTCAATCATTTGCCTCTAAAAGTAAAAATCAAGCAAATATAAAAAAAATCTTGGGAGAGACTCAATATAAGAAAGGAAAGTGAATCAGGAAGGAAGGCGTGGAATAAAAGAAACAATGGAGAGCACAGAAACTAATCAGCTCTACAGATACACAATTTATATATATAATTATATATAAATTCATATATAAGTGTGTGTATATATATATGAACTAGCACCCAACATTCCAGCTGATGTCACATTATCTACATTGG